>NW_020954597.1:1810787-1815332 GCF_900497805.2 Vombatus ursinus | reverse complement strand
TGTGTGTGTGTGTGTGTGTGTGTGTGTGTGTGTGTGTGTGTGTGTGTTTTCAAGGCTGCACTGCCCACCCCTAGATTTATAACCTGCTGGCTGCTTTGGTTCTCCTCTCTGCACCCCAAATCCGGGGCCAGAGCCCACAAAACAAGACCAAGGCCCTAAGGAGAGGGGCTGGCTTCCCATCCAGCTCTGCATCCTGCCCTCTCTGTCTCTGTCTCTGTCTCTGTCTTTCTGTCTTTTTCTCCATCTCTCTGATCCTGTTTCTGTCCTGGTCACTGTTTCTGTTTCTGTTCTCTCTCTCAACCCCTCTCCTACTTTGCTCAACCTTCTCGGGGAAGGGAGCAGGCAGAGAAGGAGAGTCCGACCTTCCCCATGCTGCCCGCCATCACTGCTCACAGCCCGATCAGTTCTGGGAGCCACATTGTAGCAAAGGAGGCCAGAAATTCTACTGTGTCCAAAGGAGGACCACCATGATGGGGAAGACACTGGAGGGTTAGCCGGAGAAAAGGAGGCTGGGGGTCGGGGGGGCAAGATTTGTGGTGTTTTCCCACAGAAAGAGGAACCCATTTTGTTCAGTTGGGCTCTAGGTGCCATGTCTGAGGGCCTGAATCAAAGTCCACTCTAAGAATGGGCATCGGTCACAGGGGAAAGGGGAAAGTCTTCAAGTAGAGGCTGGGTGACCCCTTGGTGGTGAAATCGTGGGCGATTCCTGCTGGAAAGATCGGGGTGGGACAAGCAGGATTTTATACTGGTTACAGGCCAAAGAGGCTGAGCAGAGGCTGAGCAAAGGCTGACCAACCAGAGTGAGGGAACCAGCAGGAGCACCCAGAAAAAGCGAGGGGCTGAGGGAGAAGCTGCAGAAGAGACCTTTGACCTGGAAGGGATCTCTGGATACGGGCAGCGCCAGAAGGGACCTTCCAGAGTGAGGAAGTGACTTTCACAAGTTGGCTAGAAGCCGGGGCTCCTGGCTCCTGGCTCAGAGTTCTTTCCACCGTCCATCACTTGAACAAGTCCTAAGGGCTGGGCAATGCAGGGGGCAGGGCGTCCAGCACGGTCAGGTGGGAGTCAAAGTGGAGGGTGAGAAAAGCAGAGCCGTCCCTGGGGGCAGGCGACCCACCACTAGCGGGGAAGTCTCTGAGGGAGTTCCATCAACTGTGTGATTGCTAGAGTCCTTTCTGGCCTGAAATCGAGGGTGGGAAGCGAGGTCTTTGTTCTCCTGACCCTGAGCTGGCTCTGGTGCCCCTGGCAACTCCCCATCCTTGCATTCCCCAGGAGCATCCCACCCCTCTCCCAGCCTCCCCAAGGCCGCACCGAGCTAATGTCTCAGCGGGATCTGGCCAGTGTTCCTGGGGCTTCTGCCCAGGCTCTCCAGGCCTTCCAAGGTGACAGCAAACAAATGACTCTGATAAACTGGGCCCTAAGGAAAGGTGCACTCCCCCCACCCCCATTCAAAGATAACAGGTGGGCCTGGGCCTGTCAAAGGGACTTGTCCAAGCAGGAGAGTCTGACAAAGACAGAAGGAAGGATGCAGGCTTGGGGTGGCTGTCTGGCAGCACTGCCCCACTAGCTCCAGGGGGAGCCCTCCCTCCCACGGGCCCCTCCCCCCCCCCCCGGCTCCCCTAACACTGTCCCTCCCTCATCCTTCTCCACTCTGGGTCCTTCCAACCAAGCCCCTCCCCCCCCAGCTCCCCAGGCCTTTCTGATTTCTCAGGGTTCCACGAGGTCCAACTGAGGCAGGAGACGGGGCCTGGACCCTGCTGCCCAGTGTGCATCTCCCTGCCCCTGGGGACACTGTGATGGAGACAAATTGCAGAGAGTTCAGAGAGGCCAGGCCCCAGTGACAGAGGGGAGCGCCGGGGCTGACGGATGGAGCTGAGATGAAAGCCTTGGGATCTGTGTGGCTTGGCTGAGGGACAAGGGGGAAGGGAGGGGGCTGGGAACTGGCTCCAGGGAATCCTACCATGCCCCTGGAGCAGGGTGCCAAGACAGCCCTCCTCACCCACGGTGGCCCTGCCAAATGGGCAGAAACTCCCAGAGTGCCCGAGCTCGAGCTCCTGCTCTCTGGCTCCCTCAAGCCAAGCGGGAGGCCCACGGACCATGAGATCTGGGATCTTGGCCCAAAGGGACTTTAGAAATCAACGAGTCCAACCCCTTCATTCTACAAATGAGGAAAATGAGGCCCTGAAATGTTAAGTGACCACCCCAACCTCACACAGAAAAAGGATTCGAACCCAGATCCTTGGCTGCCAAAATAGCATTGTTTCCTCTGCGCCTCATCATATCATGGGAAAAGTCAAAGCCACGTTATGCTGCTGCAGCTGGGTGGGCCCTGAGTAAGTCCCTTCCCTTGGCTGGGCCTCAGTTTCCTCCTCTGTAAATGAAGCAGGGCTGGGGGGAGGGCTTTAAGGCCATTCTAAGTTCTATATCCTAAGGCCCCTTCCAGATGTGACAGCCACAGAGCCAATGAGCCCGCTGGGACATGGCCCCAGGCCCATTGTTTCTCAGATCCTCGACCTCTGCCCTCTTCCTTCTCCTGGGCACTGGGAAGAGGAGGGCATGGAGAGGCCGGGAGGAAACATTGGAAGTGGCCTCCCCATCCTCCTCTGGGGCCCCACTCTCTTCCCTAGGCCAAGACAAATAACACAATCCAATGGAGAGGCTTCTGCGTGCAGCGATGCTGAAGGCAGAGCAGACATGGAGGGGGGAGGGAGCTAGGCCAGGGGAACACAGCAGCTGCAGAGACAGACCCCAGCCCTACCCTTGGCTGCCCTCCTCCCTGGGGCCCCAGGAAGTGAAACTTGAGGGGAGAGGGCAGCGAGGGAGAAGGGAGGCAGGCAAGAATGGAATCTTCAGGTCCCAGGCAGCTATCCCCCGGTCTCCCGCTGTTCCCCGCCCCCAGCCACTGGCAGCCACGGCTGGAGAGAGATGCGACAGCTGGACCACCAGCCTGCCGGGGCATCTTGAACCGTTCAAGTCCCCCCATCTACTCTGACAGAGGGGGAAATAGAGGCCAAGGCAGGGGGAGTGACTTGTGTAAGGTCACGCAGGCTTGTGAGCAGGGGAATAGCTGACTCTTGGGAGGCAGTGTGTCCTAGTGGTGGGAACAGAGTGTAGTGTCTTGTGGGCCAGCCTCACACCCCTCATCTAGAGAGCTGTCCTGCTGCCCACTCGGGGCCTGGGTGGCCAAAGGGCCTTGCTAATGGGTCCGGAAATCCTCGGGGCCAGTGGGCAGCCCCCAGACTCATGGAGCTGCTTCCTCTGTGACCCTTCATCCCTGCCCTTGAGGGCCCCCATTCCAAGGCAGCCTTGATTGGGAGGAAGTTGTTTCCTGATCCCCAGCCTCGGTTTACCTTCTGCCCACTGCTCCTGGTTCTGCCCCTGGGGCCAAGCGGAACAAAGCTCAGCCTGCTTCCACCTGGGAGCTTTTCAAGCCATGCAAGGGTCCCTCCCCTCCTCAGTCTTCTCTTCCCGTTAGCCTGAGCTCCCATGGCACGGACACCAGGGCCTTCCCTCCCGGTCGCCCTCCCCGGACACACTGCAGCTCCTCCATGTCCTTCCTCCACTGTGGTGCCCATGGTGTGGCGGCGAACTGGCCCAGGGAAGAGGCCCAGAGCCAGCCAGAAGTGACTTTCCCAAGGTCCCACAGCAAAAACTGCCATTTGCTTCTGCTGGAGCAGAGCTGGCCTAACCAAGGTGCAATGGGGACTGGGGCGGGGGAAGCCGAATGGCCTCAGAGCAAGGAAAGACCCAGACTTTCCTGGCTCCAGCTCCCTGGGTGATCTTTGGCAAGGCCAAATAGGACAGTGGACTTGGCAGCAGAGGTCCTGGGTGAGAATCCTGGCACTGCCCACTACCTAGATAACCTGGGCCGTAGAGGTTAGAAACCTTGCCCCCTCTGGGCCTCAGTTTCCTCCTCTGTAAAATAAGGAAGTTGGACTATACTTTCCCTAAGGTCCCTTCCAACTCTAGAGCCTTCATCTAAGTCCCTCATCCGCTTTGTTCCTCAGTTTCTTCATCTGTCAAATAGGAATAATAAGGCCTGCCCTGCCCTGCCTCAGAGGGACAGTAGGAAGATAAAATGAGTTCTTGCCTTAGATGTGAAAGGCTTTGAGAAGAGGGGGGAGGGGAGGAAAGGGAGTAGAAGCTCACTCAGGGAGCTATGGGGGCCCAGACCAGGACAGCAGAGGAAGGGAACAGCTTGCCACGGCAAAGGCTGGCTCCGGGCCCTGGAATTTCGCCCCTTCTCAAACCCAACTCCCTAAGCTGAAGAGCTCAGGGAGTCACAGTTAACTCAGGCCAAAGCTTGGGGGCCACCCCCGCTATGAGGGAGCCCTTCCCCAAATCTAGTCCAAGAGCTTTCTGCTGCCTTGACAGGGCCCGAAACACCCATCACTCACCCTGGGAGCCCCTCCCTTGTGGTCATCCCCCTTGGGGGTGGGGGGAGTGCACCTTTCCTTAGGGCCCAGTTTATCAGAGTCATTTGTTTGCTGTCACCTTGGAAGGCCAGCCAGCTGCCCTCCCCCTGCATTGCTACTGACGACCCCCCCC
>NW_020954597.1:1789913-1810777 GCF_900497805.2 Vombatus ursinus | reverse complement strand
CACACCCAAATACACACACATATATACACCCTGCATACTCCCAAGCACACATGTATATATATATATATAAACACACACACTCAAATGTACCCCCATGCACATACAGCCCCCCAAAGCACGCGCATGTGCACATACACACACACATACACACACACACACACAGAGGCAGGCAGGAGACTTCTCCCCCCATCCTGGCCACGTACAACTCCTGCCTGGGCTGGGGGTCAAAGGGGAATCTGTAGCCAAATCTTTGAGCTGTTCCCACTGACCTGCAGACGATGATTTGGGGGATCACATACCATTCCTTTTAAGTCAGGCTGGCTGGAGAGGGGAGGGGGCCAACCCCGAGAAGAAAAACAAGCTTAGGGAGGTTTCCAGGGGGACGATGTCGCTGTCCTCTCCTTAATCTCCCAAATCATTTTCTTCCCTCCTCCCCCTGCCCCAAATCTGCTGTTGTTTATAACAATCTCTTGGAAGGAAGATTGAAAGTGAAGTCTGTTTCCTTGCTTAAAAAAAGAGATTTTTTTTTTGAAGGGAAAAAACCCGATGATTTCCCCCTCAGCGGAGCTTGTGGGTTATTGGACGGCTGCATGCGAAGACGAGCCGTGAGCCTGGGCTCTCCTCTGGCTGCTCTGGGCCCGGGGCCACTTGTTCATCGAGGCTGCAAAATGAGCCGAGGAGAGTGGACAGCGGCCAGGAGAAGAGAAGGCTGTGGGGAATCCTGGGGAAAAGAGCGCCCTGCATCAAGTGACCTTCTCCTTCATCCTCAGTTTCTAGTTCTGTAAAATAAGGGAGCTGAGCTAGGTGAGCTTCCAGCTTTCAATTCCCTGGCCTTTCCATCTCTCTGAAAGGCTGTGATGGCTCTGGCTCAGACCCAAGGAGGAGCCTCCTGCTAGTACATGGGGTGAAGGAGTGGGGCAGCTGGCAAAGGAATGAAGCCCCATTGCCCAAAGGAATCCAAATGATGCCCTCCCATCTCTCGCCAGGGTTCGGAGGCCGTGACCTCAGAAAGCCTTTGCCACGCGTGGACCCTGGGATTGAGGCAACCACTCAGTACACACACACACACACACACACACACACACACACCCTTCTCAGTGCCAGGTGGCTTCTACTGTGATGCAGGTGAATCTCCCAGTGCACAGCATGAACTGGACATGGGATTCCACTAGCCCAAGGTCTGGCAAAGGAAGGCAGGGAGGTTTCTGCCACCAGGGTTGAGGAGGTGACATCTGGTGAGGGCGAGATGTAACAACCATGGACACAGGTGATCCTCAGCAAGGAGGCCATGCCCAGTATGGAGGCCATGCCCAGTATGGGAGCCATGCCCAGTATGGAGGCCATGCCCAGTATGGAGGCCATGCCCAGTATGGGAACCATGTCCAATATGGAGGCCATGCCCATGGGGAGACCAGTAGAGTGGAAGCTCCCTGAGAGCACCCATTGTTTCCTTTCAGTCTTCATATCTCCAGCAACCCCAGTGGCAGAGTACTCTGTGCATAGTAGGTGCTCCTGGTGAGGGAATGATGGTGGCCCACAGAGTCATCTCACACAGGCTGGGGCAGCATAGATAACTGGGACATTGAATGCCATACTGCCTTGGGGGCCTGGGACAGGGCCAGTGGCTCCAGGTTGGCTTTACCACAGGCCTGCCCTCATCCCTAGCCATATAGGGTCATGGACCCTGGAGCCAGCCAAGAGCAGGGTGAAGAAAGTGGCCCAGAATGGATGGGCCCAGCTCCAGGGTCTTGGACTCTGGTGCAATATCCCTTGAGGTCCCCACATCTGATTCATTCCTGCCTCCATTAACTGCCTGCCAGGGCCTGCAGCCCTGGGCCAGACTGAGAAAGGAATCATAAGAGCTAGTTGGTCTTCCTTTGGGGTTTTCTACCCCCTCCCCCCTCCACATCCAGGGCATGTTATTACTATCAGAAATATCAGACGTTTCAACTTAAATTAAAATCAGGTTAAATGTCTCCACTGCTGAAATTCCACATGGTTCCAGATGGGGAGCAACTCCCTTCCTCCCTCCCCCCTCCCTTCCTCCCCCTGTCCCCTTCCTCCTTTTCTCTCCTCTTCCCCAGCAGAGTGAACAAAAGCACTTGCAACACTGCCCGTCCCTCTGATGGTTGATGGATCTGACTGTCCCACCAGGACCTGAGCTGCTCCCCAGCTCAGGCCAGCCCAGCCCAGGCAAGGAATGCTCCCCCAGCCCACCAGGGCCTTCAGCCACCTCTGACTTGAGAACTTTGAAATTGCTGTGGGCTACAGGTCTAATGCAAAGCACTATGGGCCAAGAGCCAGGGGTTGAGGGAACGCGGCCAGAGGCAGCGTAGGGCAAAGGAAGCAGGTACAAACAGCTGGAGTGGGGCAGCCCAGAGTGGGAGAGGGGGGTGCCCACCAGCAGGAGGGAGCCCAGTGACCAAGCCCTGTCCTCTCCCTGATGATAACTGACCTTGGTGCAAGTTGGCCTGGGCTAAAAGGCGCCTTCTCATTCCTTCATTCCTCTCATCCTCCCAACATCACTGGGAGGGAGGGAGCAGAAGTATCATTGTCCTCATTTTATGGAGAAGAAGCCAAAGCACCCTGCTGGTAACAGGCTGCCAGGAGACGACCAGGCCGAGTGTTTGCCCAGCTTGGCGGTGGCCCAAAATAGAAGCAATGGAGCACACAACCTGGCCCGCTCCCACCACTCACCTGAGGCTACTGAGGTGGGCACTTGGCCCGTGGGTATGGGCTGCCCTACTGGGAGCCATGCCCATGACACGCTGTCAGGCAGCAGGTAGCCAAGGTCAGTATGAGGGTGGTGGCAGTGGAAATGGGCAGAAAGGGAGGAGTCAAAGACCTGAGTTTGGCTCCTGCCTCAGCTATAGGTCCCAAGCCTTCTGGAAAAGGACCAGCTTGGACAATCTGATCAGGAAGGCTGTTCCCAGTTGCAAGTGATGATTCCTATGGCTGCCAGGGAAGGAGGCTCCCAGCAGGAGAAGGCAGGGAGGAACATGGTTCCCCCTTACTCTCTAGAAGCTCGCAGTCTAGTAGGGAAGCCACCAATTGGAGAACAACACAAGACTGGGCACAGCCAAGTGCCATATTGGGAGGCCAAATAAGGGGCAAGCTTGTGGAAGAGCTGGGAGGCGCAAGTGGAGGCCATGGCATTGTCCAGGAGACTATGGAGGAGATGGTGCAGGAGATAATGCTGAGAGCCCTGACGATGGGCTTGCCAAGGCCAGAGCTCAAGATAAACTGCCTCCATGTTGGCATGTTGGTGGTGAAGGGGAAGCCTCGAACGCCAGCACGAATGGGAGCTGTGGCTGCAGTCAATCTTTGAACCCAACCGGAAGTCTGCCCATTTATCCCACTCACACTCTATCTTAGCAGCTCCAGCCCGCCATCCTCTTCTTGGGATCCTATCATTTCTGCACTTTACTGTGAGAGTTCCCTCGGGGAATTTTGTCATTTGTGTTTTCATCTAAGTCATGAAGAAAATTGGGAAGAAACCCTGGGCCAAGCAGTCCCAAATCCAGCGTCATCTCACGGCTTCTCCATAAACAGTGCAAAGGGTTTTATCAAATGATCAAATGGTCAAAAGCAGAGAAAAGCATTTCTCCAGGTTTTCCTTGATCTGACCATGTTAAAGAAGGAAATGAGGTTCATCTGTCAAGTTGTGTCTGTAGATTGTAAGCTCCTTGGGGCCAGGGACTTTAAAGGTCTCTGATTTGGCATCCCCAGAGCCTGGCACAGTGCCATGCCCATAGGAACCACTTAATGAATGCTTGTTGTACTGAATTGAACAGACTGTTCTCGTGCAGACCACGCTGGCTTTGGGGATCGCTGGGTCTTTCGCTGAATGGTTACTAAACGTCTCTCCAATAAAACACTCCTGAATGTTGCCAGGAATCCAAGTCTTGACATTTGCAGACGCCGTTTTGTTCCCTTTTGTGAAAATCGGATCGGCACCCAGCCTGCAGCAGTCCTGTGGCACTCCCCTATTCTCCACAGTCCTTCGAAGGCTGGAGTTCTGTGATCGTGTTCTCTCTAGGTGTGTGCAGTTACATGTGATGCTTTGGGGGATGGGTTCTATGTGGCACAGGAATTGCATGTGCCATCCGGAGACCCCTGTGACTGTGAAATTTTGTGTAGCTGTGTGAGTGCCTCGGTGCTTCTCCTCCCCAGCTCTGCCTTCTCAGGGCTTTGTGCTCTTGCCCAGAGGGGAGATGCAGGAAGGAGGAGGGAGGCAGATCTGAGCCCTGACCCACCATTGGGCCCCAGCTGGGTGGGGCTTGTGGCCCTGCCACTTCAGGTCACTGGGTATGTATAGAAAAGCCCTCTCCTGCTTCCCTCTGCTTCCAAAACCCCACTGAGGGCTCTCAGGGACAGGTGGCATCCTCCAGCAAAATGGGTCCAGGCTGATTATCCACTTCTCCCTTTATACATGACACTCCATCTCCTTAATCCATGTCTCTGCATGGGCCATCCCCCATGCCTGGAATGCCCTTGCTCTTCCCCTCTGCCTCTTGGAACACCCTTTCAAAAGTCAGCTCCAGGGCCACCCCCTACACAAGGCTTTCCTGATTCCCTCATTTGTTAGAGCCTCTTTTCCTCTCCCCTCAGTCACTGGGTATTTATTTTGTATGGAGCCTCTAATTACTTACCTGTGATTGGCTGCCCCTGTAGCGACCCCTGCCCTCTGAGAATGTCAGCTCCTCGGGGGCAGGGACTGGATAGCCCTATTGTCTAACACAGTGTCTGGGACATAGATGGTCCATTGAATGGAGCTCCTGCCAGTGGTCCAACATTCCCATCTGGCAGCTCTTTCCCTGCCCCTGGAGTTTGCCATCAGGACAGCCTCTCCAATGAGCCCAAGGACCAATCATCTCTCCCTTCTCTGGTCCGAAGATCATTTTTCTCGTCAGAAAACCCAAACCTAATAAGAGTCAGGCAGTTCTACCCAGCTTCTCTGGCTATCCCAAGACCCTACGCCTGGCCCTGGCCCTGGCCCTGGCCCTGACTCTGACCCTGACCCTTCATGGAGCCTTCTCTCTGTCTCCCCCAGGTCAAAGAAAAAGAGAAAGCCCTTCCTGCTGTCCTTGGATTTGTCTCAGCAGCATCGGGCCTCTCGGAGCTATTCTGCCAGGGCTGCCTTTGGGACAGATTCTCTTTGACTTCCTTCAAGTCCCAGCTCAAATCCCCCCTTGTCCAGGAAGCCTTCCCGAGCCCCTCTTCATTCCAGGACCTTCCCTCTGGTCATTCTTTCCTATTTATCCTGGATCAACCTTGCTTGTTATGTCCACCATTTGACTGGGAGCTCCTTGAGGGAAGGGACTGTCTCTTGCTTTTCTTTGTATCCTCAGGATTTGGCACAGTTCCTGGCACAGACTAGGGGCTTAGTACTGACTGATTACTCCCATCTTCTGTACTTGTCCTTGAAGCACCTAAGTTCCTTTGTGAGACCCCTATGTGTCCACATCAGTCTCTTTTGACAACCTTTCCCTTTGCCCTCTCCCTGGGAATTGTCCTTCTATGTGCATGGGGGTGGGGGTGGGGGAGTGATGGGGGGATGAGCTCAGAACATTCCGTGACATTCAGTCCATCCTCCTCATTTCACACAGGGAACAGCTACTGAAAATCCATCTGGAGTGGCGCCATCATTGCTCAAGGCCATGAGGCTCTTCAGTGGTAGAGTCAGGACTGGGGAGGGAGACAAGGAATGGGGGCAACAGGTTTCTTCTCACTGGCTACTTGCCCCTGTGAGAAAGAGGGAGTTGGGAGATGAGGCAGAGGTGTCCCTTCTGTCCAGAGCCAGGACAGGCCCCACAGCAGGCCAGATGGTCTTCATTTCTTAGGGACACACACACACACATGTGCACACACACGTGCACATACATGCATATACATGCTTCGCATGTGTGCGCATACACACATGTGTACGCATGCATGCACACACTGTGCACACACGCATGCACCCATGTACCTAGGAGTCAGGCCAGGGCTCTGCACAGAGTAGGAACTTGGTGAACGTGTTCTTTCTTACACACATGACAAGCACAGGTGACCACAGCCTGCCGCCCATTGTTGCTGACCACTCAAGTCCAGAGGAGCACAAGGGCAAAGGGACAGTGAAGAGAATATGGTTCCTGTCTGAAAGCAGGCTCTGGGGTTTAAAACCTAAGGAGGAAAGGCTCCTGGCCAGGTGTGGCTTGAGAAGACTTAACAAAGACAGCCAAGAAGGAGCTTTACTGGATTCTGGACATTTGAATCAAAAGGACTTGAAACTGGGAAGGGAAGGAGACAACTGCCTGCCCTTATCTACCGAGCAAAATCTCATGGCAAATGGTTCCAAGGAGGGCTTGAGATGCCCCAGCAAGCCTGGGGGACAGGCTCCAGGAAAGGCACCGCTGGGAATGGCCACACCCTTAGCTCTCTGTCGACACGCTCAGAGCTTAGGCAGTGCACACGAGGGCCAGACACCTGGAGCCCGGAGCCACAGCTGGCCTCCTAGGTGTCCCTGAGCCTGGGCCAGATGATGCTCTAGAAAAATGGAAATGAATGAGTTTGGGAAACAGCTAAAGAACTAGGCAGAGTGGAGGAGTTGCAGGATTTCTCACTCCCTGTCAGAAGCAGAGCAGCTGATGACTTCTATACCTGCCTTAATGATATGTTCACCCTTTGTGAGCTAGGAAGAGAAACTATAGTCTAGCTATAAACACACACACACACACACACACACACACACACAGTGTAGTTAGATGTCAGGTACTATGAGAGGGAAGGCCCTAGCAGTTGGGGGAATCAGGAAAGGGGTCTTTATGCAGAAGGTAGTGTCTGGGGGGCTGAATCTTGAAGGGAGGGACTCTCTGAGGTGGACGGAAAGAGAGAATGCATTTCAGGGATATGGTATGGCACAGAGACTGTAAGGGAGCACCAAGCCACCCTCGATGACTCACTCAAGTCCCCTGGCCCAGAGGAACCACACCCTTGGGTCCCGAGAGAACTGGCAGGCATGACTACTGAGCCACTGGCAGGGATACCTGAAAGAGCCCGGAAGAGGAGAGAGATGCTGCAGGAGCAGAAAAGGACAAATGTCCCAACAGAGCCTATCAACGATGGCCCAGGGGGCTTGAATCTGCTTTCTGGGGAACAGACGATGCGAGAGATGGTTAGTCGATAGCTAGTAAAGGAAAGTGGGGATTACAAAGGGCAGCGTGGGCTTCAGCAAGGGCAGTTCACGCCACTCTGGCCTTATTTTCTTTCTTGACAGGGTTAATAAACTGGAAGGTGAAGGATTCCTATATGTCTGGTTGCCCACATTGTAGCAGAGCTTCTGATAAGATACCTCATACCATTCTGGTAGATTAGATGAACACCTAGCTGGGAGGATTTGGGACTGATTGAATGAGCAGACTCAAAGTGGCCATCATCAACAGTTCTTGTCAACCTGGCAGGATGTCTCCAGTGGAGTGGTCCAGGGATCCGTGCTTGGTCCTGGGCTGTTGAGAGTTTTTATCAATGACATAGATAAAGGCATCAGGGGCACAGAACTGAGAGGCAAGTTAACCCACTGGATGATAGACACAATATCCAAAAAGATCTTATTATTGCAGAGAATTGGGCTAGACCATAAGAGATTCGCTAGGGATCGATGTAATGTGTTGTACTTGGCTTAGAAAATCAACTTCTCTAGGAGAGGCCAAAGGAGGATGAAGGTGGTTTGGTGACAGTTTGTGTGAAAAAAGTGTTAGGGATTGTAGCAGACTCTAGGTTCAGTGTGTGTGTGTGTGTGTGTGTGTGTGTGTGTGTGTCTTTGGGTATGTCTGCATGTGTGTCTGGGTATGTCTCTGTGTGTGTCTGTGTGTCTGTGTCTGTCTGCATGTGTGATGCGGCTGCTTTAAAACCAAATGTGAAGGAAGGCTTGCTTAAGAGAGGTACAGCTTCTGAGAATAAGAAGGAGATGGTCCCTGTGTCCTCCGCCTTGCTCAGACCACACTTACTGTGTTTAGGATGGTGAAGGCCATGGAGTTCGTGTGACACCAATAAATCAGTCAGTCAAGCAGCACAGATGTATTGAGCTCCTACTATATAGAGACCTGAGGCCAGAGGAGTCTCAGATTCTGGATTACAGGACAATGTTTTTATCTGGAATGGATGAGGAGAGCTGAGCCTCCCCCAACCCCCTCCCTCTGCCCCCACCAACTCCTTAGTCACTTGCAGCTTAAAGCCACAAGCCAGCTTCTTCCCAGTGTTTCCCTTTCTCCTCCCCGCCTCCCCATCTACCCTCCCACCACCTGAAGCCTCTGATGCCACCCTTTCTCCTAGGATATTCCAGTCTGTTCCAAGCCCCAGCACCCCAAGATTGGAAGTCTCATGGGAAAGCTGGGGGGAAACTTTTTCCAAAAGACTCCTTTCTCACAGCATCCTGCGCACATCCCAGCTGCCCCAGAAGGCGCAGATATAACCAACTCAGGCAGAGCCAACTCCCGCCCAGCCCCAACTGTCCCCAATCTTCCTGGGCTGGAGGGGGGAATGGCCCTCCTCTCTCTCAGCTCCCCCAGCCTCTCCTTCCCACCTTCCCAGGGGCCCAGCCTCAGATGCCGGGCCTCTGAAATCATCCTTTCCAGCACACTAGGCCTGGATCCAGCTCAGCTGCTGAACAGCTCAATTCCCTCATCAGAGACTGCCCTTGGCTCCCCAAGACTGATCATTGTCCTGGGAGCTTGGCCCTGGGAGACAGGCCTTTCTATTATTCTCTAGGAATGGAGCTATGCCCAGCCTCCCCTCCCCACCCAGCCCTGCCTTGCCCTGCCCTGCCTCACTCCCCTGATGAACTCTCTTCTTTATTCATTTCCTCTTCCCCAGCTCCAGCCCCAGCAGATCTGCTCACTGGATCTCATGGCCAAGTTTAGGGCCATTCCCCATCTGACACCTGACCAAGGGGCAGGGGCTTGGCCAAAGCTTCCGTCCCATCTCCCCCATCTGGCCCTGCCTGAGTGCCCAGAGGAGAAGAGAGGAAGAGGCCTCAGCAGCCACCTGCCCAGTCACGAATAAGCACCTGGGACAAGAGGATTCAACCTGAGAGTCCTCCAATGAAAAGCACCATCACCCTCTCCTCCCAGGAGGCCCATTGCACTTGAAGATACCTTCCATTGTCAGGAAGTCTTTTTCTGATCTCAGGCTGAAATACGCCTCTTCCAACTCTCGCCTGTTGTTCCTGGCTCTGCTTTCTGGGATCAGACCAGAGCAATGAAATCCCACTTTCCCAGGACAGCCCTTCAAGTACATGTCCCACCCACCCTCCCTCTTCTCCAGGCCAAACATCCCCAGTTCTTCTTTAAAGGATCCTTCTATGCCACTGGCCTGCAAGCCCTTGACCATCCTGATCACCTTCTTCTGGATGCCCTCTCGCTTCTCAGTGGCCTTCCTTCTTAAATGGTAGTGCTTGATGCTGCAGAAGAGGTCTGAAGAGGGCAGATCCCCTCAGTAATCTCATGTCTCTCTTTGTAGAATCCCTGCCTCACTTAATGCAAGCCGAGGTCAGTCACATTTGGCTTTATCTGGGGGGCCACCACCTCCCCCATGGCTGACTCAGACTGAGCTTGCAGCCTTGCACTCAGACCCCCAAATCTCTTTCACACAAGCTGCTCTGTAGACGTGCATCTCCTAGCCTGTATTTTTGAGGTTGATATTTTGACCCCGAGTGTATGACTTCACATGGCTCCCTCTGAAATTTCCAGCCCAATGTTCTAGCTGTCCAGATCTCGTTTTGCATCCTCACTGTCACCTTCCTAGCTGTGTGACATCTGTGCCTTTAGCTGAGTCACTGATCAGTAGCCCAGGACCAAGCACGGATCCCTGGACCACTCCACTGGAGACATCCTGCCAGGTTGACAAGAACTGTTGATGATGGCCACTTTGAGTCTGCTCATTCAATCAGTCCCAAATCCTCCCAGCTAGGTGTTCATCTAATCCACCAGAATGGTATGAGGTATCTTATCAGAAGCTCTGCTACAATGTGGGCAACCAGACATATAGGAATCCTTCACCTTCCAGTTTATTAACCCTGTCAAGAAAGAAAATAAGGCCAGAGTGGCGTGAGCTGCCCTTGCTGAAGCCCACGCTGCCCTTTGTAATCCCCACTTTCCTTTACTAGCTATCGACTAACCATCTCTCGCATCGTCTGTTCCCCAGAAAGCAGATTCAAGCCCCCTGGGCCATCGTTGATAGGCTCTGTTGGGACATTTGTCCTTTTCTGCTCCTGCAGCATCTCTCCCCTCTTCCGGGCTCTTTCAGGTATCCCTGCCAGTGGCTCAGTAGTCATGCCTGCCAGTTCTCTCGGGACCCAAGGGTGTGGTTCCTCTGGGCCAGGGAACTTGAGTGAGTCATCGAGGGTGGCTTGGTGCTCCCTTGCAGTCTCTGTGCTGATCTCGTCTATCGGCTTCTGTGCATCAAAGTTCCTCCTCCTTGGCAGACAAAACAGAAGCCAAGTAAGGCTTGAGAAGGGCCCATCCCCCACCAGCAGCCGTCCTGTCCCTTCTTGGATCTTTTTCTTTTCCCCCTATTGCTCTCATCCTACGCTTTGCCCCCAGCCTCAGGCCCCCTCCCGATGCTGCTTGCCCAGCTGCGCAGCGCCCTCTCTGTTCCCTCCCCTGCCTTCCACCTTCCCTACGTGTCTTGTTAAGATCTCAGTGGGTTAACAAGCAGCAGACTCCTTACACACCTCATCCTATCCCTCTTCATCGTGACAATTCCTCTTCATGTTTGTACAATTTCATTCTTGAGAGTTTCTGATCCGTCCTTGGTTGGCTTCCTTTTTCGCCTCTTTGTCTATGGAGTCCTAGGGAGCTTTTCCCTGAACGCTTAGGAGATCACCTCTCCCCAAATCAGGGGTGCATGGCAGCTTCCCCTTGCCTTGGAAGCACTGCCAGCTTATATTGGGTGCCCCCACAAAAGGCCCCTCAAGCTCTGTGCACACACCCGCTGGATGCCCCTCCCAACAGGTGCTTCTCCCAGCCAGTCAGAGGACGCACTTAGGTCAAAGCAAAGTCATTTAATGAAATCACATTTTTAAAAGTGGCATTAAAACACCCTTCCCTGATCAAAGTGCAGTATAGTCTCCACAAATCCGTTCACCCTCCGGGGGAACACGGGTACACGTAGCTCTTCCCATTTTCTCTCTTCCTTCAGGATTCCCATTATCTTCACCCTAGAAACCGGTTTCTTGCTCTTAGTGAGCATCTCATCCAGAAGAGAAGTCTCTTTTGTTTATTCCTCTACCTTTGCACCAATGAAATAATCATCTCTTTCAGGCCCTGTCTGCCCTGAGATTTGGAGGATACACGGGGAAGCAGGAGGTGCCCTTCCCCTGAGGTTCTCGGCCCAAGGGCAGATGGGTTTAGGCCCATTCCCAGGAGACCAGGGCTGAGTTCTGGGATCCTTACAGTTGCCTCTCCACCAGGAAAGGGCCACTTTAGCAGGGTCTCTCACCTAGGTACATGGCCCAGTGCCCTGGGAGTGAGGCCACTCCCAATGGTCACAATAAAAGAGGGCCCTGATTTTCTGGGGGTGAGCCCTGGTGTTTCCTGTGAGCCTGGCCTGGAGGGATCCAGGACCACTCAGCCTTTATTCTATGTTAATCTGACCCATGGACACTGATGCCTCTGTGTTTTGTAAAGGGATTTGAGAATCTGGGTCCCCAGAGATACTTGGGAAATTCAGTGGCTCTAAGGAGATCACGGCAGGCTCACTGACCAAGGGAAGAGCCCAGTGCTGGCCGGCCCAGTTGCTGCTCCTCAGAAGGCCTATGATAGAGAGCTCCCATAACCTGCCCCAGAAGGAGGGAGGAAATGCAGTGTTTGATCCCCAGTCCTGGCAACTACTTCTCAGATTCCTTGCTCCCTGCTAACAGGAAGGAGCCAGACCACAGAGGTTTGGAGACGGGTCAAGCCAGCCTTGAAGCTTTGGGGGGCTGCTCCCAAGTGGGCAGCAATCTTCCAGCTTGTGAAACAACGCCCCAAGCCATGGCCTCAGGATCTTCGGCCTTCAGAGCACACCAACCTCCAGCCCCAGAGCCTTTTGCCAGGGGAACCTTCAGCCTTCAGAACTCCTGAAACTCCCTCTCCCTAGAGCCCTTGGGCTGTGGCATCCCTAAACATTCAGTCTCCGGCCCTCCAACCCTAGAAAGCAACTCAGTGAAGTCATGGAGGGGGGAGAAGGAGGAGGAGGTTAAAAATAGAGACAGAGGGACAGAGAAAAAAGACAGAAGGAAAGAAAGGAGGGAAGGAAGGTTGAGTACTCAAAGCCTTGAAAGGGCTGAGGCTAGCCACACTTACTGTGAAAAGCCAGGAACGCAGCAAGGGAGGAGGAAAGTCATGATCTTGCCCACTGGGCTTAATTAAGGTCTGGTGCCTTTTCATTTGTATGGGAGACCAAGAGCATCTTGGGGTTAAGAAATTTGGTGAGGGTCGGGGGGGGCAGAGTGCGAATCCAAAGGCTTCTTGGCAGTTTCTTGGAAGGACAGCCTCCATACTGAGCTGTAGGTGGGCGCTGTTCAGCAATTAGAAGTTAAACAGGTAGACACAAGGAATTTCTAGGGAGACACGACAGGTTACGGCACAAGGAATGTCAGAGGGAGAGGGCCCTTGGTGAGCAAGAAGTAAACGTGGGGGTTTTTTAAAATGAAGCTAAAAATCTTCTGTTTTTTCCCCGGTTCAATGACTGGGTTATTGGGCCTTTTCCTTTCTGAAAAAATTACAGCCAAGGCCTCTGGGGCTTTGCCTCCACAAGCAAGGAAAAAAGCATTGGTTCAGTTGAGGGCTCCAGCCAAAGCCCAAAGCTGGAAGCTGAGAGGAGCAGGTGCCCAGTAGAGCCCCGCTTGGCAGTGAATAAAAGGCCTTTGGGGGCATCAGCAAAGAGCAGCAGAGCTCCAAGCTGGCACAATAATTCCCTCGGTGTGGACCTCTCCACATAGCTGTGCTCATTATTCTCACTGCTAGTGTTGGTTTTTACCTTCATAATCTCTCTCCTCTGCCCCTGCCCCCACCCTGGTACAGGCCCTCATCCTCTCACCCCTGGACCATGACAGGAGTTGCTGGGGGGAGGGGTCTGCCTGCCTCAGTCTCTCTCTGCTCCAATCCATTCTCCATCAGCCATCAAAGCCATCTTCCCAAAGCGCAGCTCTGCCCATCCCTGCTTGGAACTCCACCGACTCCCTACTATCTGTGGCATCAACTATCAAAT
Source organism: Vombatus ursinus (assembly GCF_900497805.2). Classification (NCBI taxonomy): domain Eukaryota; kingdom Metazoa; phylum Chordata; class Mammalia; order Diprotodontia; family Vombatidae; genus Vombatus; species Vombatus ursinus. Next base: position 1,797,547 of record NW_020954597.1, on the reverse strand, counting down.
CTTTTCTTTGGCATTTAAAGTCTTTCATAACGTAGCCCCTTCCTACCTTTTCAGTGTTCTTATACTGGACTCCCCAGACTGTCTGACCCAGTGATAGTGGCCTTGCCATGTCTCACGCACAGTGCTCCGTTTCCCAACTGTGTGCTTTTTCACTGGCTTTCTGCCATGACTGGAACGCTCTCCCTCCTCACCTCTGCCTCCTGGCTTCAAAATGTAGGGAAAATCTCAACTTCTGCAGCTTTTACAGCATCTGCTCATCCTCCACCATCCCACCTCAGTGTCTTCCCTCAGAGATGGTCTTTCATTTACATTTATATATATATATATATATTTATATATATATATGTGATATGCATGTATGTGTGTGTGGACATACACACATATGGCTACTTGCATGCTGTTTCCCCCACTAGACTATGCATTTCTCAATGGCAGGGGCAGTCTTTTGCCTTTCTTTGCATTCCCAGCACTTAGCATGGTGCCTGCTGCACATTAGGCACTTGCTAAACGCTTGTTGACTGACCAGTGTATTCCTGTGAGATTGTGTCTCAGGCTTACTAGTCCATATCATTAAATGACTTGACTTTGAGTTCGTTGTGTCATCTGGCAGATAAGTAAAAGTAAACATGCCAGTTGGGGCTTGTGAGCTTTGGTTTCCAGTTGATGTGGACCCCTGGAGTGTCTTGAGCCTGGAATAGTTTTGTGTAACAGGACCCACTGCAAGTTGGGGGTTGTCCAGAAAGAAAGGGAAGGGGAGGAAAGAGGGAAAGAGAATCCCATAAGGAGGCTGTACTGTTACTTCTCCAAGTTCTGTTACTCTATTTGCAATCACCATTGACCCAAAGAGGAACTGGGATCAAAAAAGATATGTTCATAAATTGTTGGTGAAAGCTGTAAATTGGCGTAATGTTTCGGGGAAGCCAGATAGAAGCTTATGAGTTACCAAAATGTACATACTATTTGTCCTAGCAGCTCCACTACAGGTCCTATACCCTAAAGATGGTATCGACATGGGGGAAAACCCCAGCTCCACAAAAATATTCCCAGCAGGCAGGCAGGTGGGCAGGCCAGCCCAGGTAACGAGCATTTATTAGGGGTTTATTGTATGTTGGTAGCATACGGTTTTACTAACAAAGACATTGAAAATCAATTAGGAGTCCTACGACTAGGGAATGGCTGGAACAATGATGGCATATTCTGGAATTATAAGAAATGATGAGCTCATGATGAACTCAATGAAATGTGGCATCATACATAGAGTGGAAAGAACAATATACACGATGCCTACAAGTAGATTATTAATGACAACAAGAATAGCAACAAATCCATGTGAGATATACAGCAAAGACATTTAGGAGGGCTCAGGGAGCCAAGGGGGGCTGCTTCGGCTCCTATCGTGTTTAAGAGCCACACGTTTGGGGTTTTCTAACAACAACTAAATCACAGGTGTCGCCAGACATAGCCGTGATCATTCCAAATCACTTTTTTGCCTTTTGCTTGTTTGATTTCATTTCCCTGATGGGCTCATACTCTTGTCAATGGAAAGGCAGATAAGGTTAATTTTGAATTTGTTTTTTAATTTATTTATTTATTTTTCATTTTCAACATTCACTTCCACAAGATTTTGAATTCCAAATTTTCTCCCCATCTCATCCCTCCCCTCACCCTAAGATGGCATGCATTCTGAATACCCCTTCCCCTAATCTGCTCTCCCTTCTATCACCCCCCCTTCTCTTATCCCCTTCCCTTTCTATTTTCCTGTAGGGCGGGACAGATTTCTGTACCCCATTGCCTGTATATCTTATTTCCCAGTTGCATGTGAAAACAATTTTTAACATTTGTTTTTAAAACTTTGGGTTCCAAATTTTCTCCCTTTCTCCCTCCCCACCCCCCATTGAGAAGGCAAGCAACTCGGTACAAGTTATACATGTGTAGTCATGCAAAACACTTCCATAGTAGTCATGTTGTGAAAAACTAACTATATTTCCCTTCATCCTATCCCGCCTCCATTTATTCTATTCTCTCTTTTGGTCCTGTCCCTCCTTAGAAGTGTTTGCTTCTGATTACCCCTCCCCCAATCCGCCCTCCCTTCTATCAACCCCCTACTCTCTTGCCCCCTTCCTCTCTATTTTCCTGTAGAGTAAGATAGATTTCTATACCCAATTGAGTGTGTATGTTATTCTCTCCTTAAGCCAAATCCTATGAGAATAAGATTCACTCATTCCCTCTCACCTTCCCCCATTTCCCCTCCACTGTAAAAGCCTTTTCTTGCCTGTTCTATGTGAGATAATTTACCCCATTCTACCTCTCCCTTTCTCCTTCTCCCAGTATAATCCTCTCTCACCCTTTAATTTTATTCTCCAGATATCACCCTTTCATCTTCAACTCACCCTGTGCCCTTTATCTATCTATCTATCTATCTATCTATCTATCTATCTATCTATCTATCTATCCATACATATAATTTTTCCCCTCCAACTACCCTAATACTGACAAAAGTCTCATGAGTTACAAATATCATCCTTCCATGAAGGAATGTAAACAGGTCAACCTTAATAAGTCTCTTATGATTCCTCTTTCCTGTTTACCTCTTCATGCTTCTCTTGAGTCTTGTATTTGAAAGTTAAATTTTCTATTCAGCTCTGGTCTTTTCATCAATAATGCTTGAAAGTCCTCTATTTCACTGAATATCCATTTTTTCCCCTAAAGGACTATACTCAGTTTTGATGGGTAGGTGATTCTTGGTTGTAATCCTATCTCCTTTGACCTCCATAATATTATATCCAGCGCTCCAATCCTTTAATGTAGAAGCTGCTAAATCTTGTGTTATCCTGATTGTGTTTCCACAATACTTGAATTGTTTCTTTCTGGCTGCTTGCAATATTTTCTCCTTGACCTGGGAACTCTGGAATTTGGCTACAATATTCCTAGGAGTTTTCCTTTGGGGATCTCTTTCAGCAAGTGATCAGTGGATTCTTTCAATTTTTATTTTGCCCTCTGGTTCTAGAGTATCAGGGTGGTTTTCCTTGATAATTTCTTGAAAGATGATGTCTAGGCTCTTTTTTTGATCATGGCTTTCAGATAGTCCAATAATTTATAAGTTCTCTCTACTGAATCTATTTTCCAGGTCAGTTGTTTTTCCAATGAGATATTTCACATTCTCTTCTATTTTTTCATTCTTTGGGTTTTGTTTTACAATGTCTTGATTTCTCGTAAAGTCACTAGCTTCCATTTGGTCCATTCTAATTTTTAAGGAAGTATTTTCTTCAGTGAGCTTTTGGACTCCCTTTTCCATTTGGTCAATTCTGCTTTTTAAGACATTCTTCTCCTCATTGGCTTTTTGGACCTCTTTTGCCATTTGGGTTAGTCTATTTTTTTAAGGTGTTATTTTCTTCAGCATTTTGGGGGGTCTCCTTTAGCAAGCTGTTGACTTGTTTTTCATGATTTCCTTACATCACTGTCATTTCTCTTCCCAGTTTTTCCTCTATTTTTCTTACTTGCTTCTCAAAATCCTTTTTGAGCTCATCCATGGCCTAGGACCAATTCATATTTTTCTTGGAGGCTTTCGATGTAGGAGCTTTGACTTTGTTGTCTTCTTCTGGTTGTATGTTTTAATCTTTTTTGTCACCAAAGAAAGATTCTATGGTCTGACTTTTTTTGCATGTTTGCTCATGATCCCAGCCAATTAGTTGAGTTATAAACACTTTGTTAAGGTAGGGGTCTGCTTCCAGTGTGGAGAATGTACCGTCCCAAGCTTTGGGGGTTTTGTGCAACTATTTTCAGAGATACTTCTAGGGACCTATAAATTTTCAGTTCTTCCAAGGTGGTACGATCAAGGGCGAGGTGTTTACTCCTTTCTTGGCCTGTGCTCTGGTCTATGAGTGACCACAAGTGCTCTTTTCTGTGTTGGAACTGTGAGGAGGATTCCTTCTCTACCACCATTACAAGCTCCACCACGCCAGCGCTCCTCCTCGCCCCAAGACCGCCACCCAGAACTGTGACCCAGATCTAAGCACAGGCAAAGCAAGAGAATCCTGCTTCAGCACCAGCAAAGAGATCCCTGCAATCTCCTTCTGATCAGCCACTGTATTCCCCCTCTGTCTGTGGGCTGAGCTCTGGAAGCAGTTGCCACCCCGGGGCTAGGCTGGGACTGGGGCTTAGACCTTTTTAATCAACCATCCAGGTTGTCTTGGGCTGAAAATTTGTTTCACCCTGTCTTTTTGTGAGTTCTTCTGCTCTAGAATTTATTTAGAACCATTTTTAACAGGTATTTGGAGGGGTTTGGGGGAGAGCTCAAGCAAGTCATTGCTTTTACTCTGCCATCTTGGCTCCGCCCCTAATTTTGAATTTGTTGAAAAGAGCTGCTGGCCGGCCACATGCCCTAGAGTGGAGGGTTAGACTCACAGGCCTGGCCTTGGGACCCATAGAGTTGGGCTGAACCAGAATCAAAGGCAATCAGGAGATATTTCACAAAATAACTAAAACTACAATAGGACATAGATAATCTGAGGGTGTGGTTTTTGAAGTCAATAGGCAGCCTGCAGGGACTTTTGTGCATGGCTTAGTGGTTCCATTTCTATCTGAGTTTGCTGCCACTGCCCTAGAGAGTCCAGTCAATCATGCACCTTCTCTTCTCTATCTGAGGGCCCGAAGGGCCAAAGGTTGCATGTGAAAGCCACATGTGTCTGTTGCTTAATATAAAAAGATTTAAGTGAAATAAAATCCCACCTAGAGGCTGGGAGATCAACAAAATGGTCTTTCCACAGCCCTTCCAGCCCAAAGACTTGAGGATTTCTTCCTGACAAGATCCCATCTAACTGAATTGCAAAATGAAATCTCAATCCCTAGTGTTTTCCCATGTCCCTGTCCCCTTCTGCCCTCATCCAAGGGTCACTGTTTCTGAGCATGAAAAGTGAGCTGTGAGTGTCAGGCCTTCCAGGTGTGTAAGAGAGGAGGCTCTGGCCTTCCCAGGACCACTCAGTCAGCAAAGGAATTAGTCCATGAGGTCACCATTCCAGCTCCTAAAAGGAAAGGTAGGAAGATGGAGTCTAGGGCAGCTAACAGAGGGTAAATACAAAAGAGATCATCTCCCTGCACTGGCCAAGGCTGAGAAGGACAATAAAGAGAGGGAAGGGGGCAGGGCAGAGGAATAAATGCTCTCTGACTGACACACAGTAAGTGCTTTATGATTTTGCTAAGGCCAAGTAGTTGGTTTTAGCATTCAAAGTGCATAGAAGTGTCTTTCCTAAAAAAGAAGGGAAAGGGATTAAGGAATGCCCTTCCACATGCACACATGTGTCCATTCAGTGGATACATATCTGCACACACACACACTCTCAAGGCTACAAGAGACGGTGATGTTCCTTTACAGATTAAAAAAAAAAAAAAAAAAAAAGTTACAGTGTAAGGACAGAGAGGAAAGGACAGATACGGGGAACTTGACCTGGCTCAGGAGATGAGGCTGGAGGGTGGAAGAAGGTGACACAGTCAAGAAAGGGTTTGAGCCCTTGGAACTCAGTCATCAGCTCAGGGCTCTTCCCAGCTGAGAAATTTTGAGAAGGGGGCAGCTGCTCTCGACAAGAAATGGTCATCTGGATCAATGGATACCACTGGGGAAAGGGAGAGAGATAGAGAAAGAGAGAGACAGAGATGGAGAGGGAGAGAAACAGAGACAGAGAGAGAGACAGTCAGACAGACAGACAGAGACAGAGATGGAGAAGGAGAGAGACAGAAGCAGAGAGAGACAGAGAGGGAGAGGGACAGAGACAGAGATAGACAGAGAGACAGACAGACAGACAGAGAGATCACCTAGTAAGTGTCAGAGCAAGAGGCAATGATCACAGGGACTGGCATTAGCAAGAGGAAGGGTGGCTGCCTTCCCAGCATCCTGTGTTTGGAACATGACAAGCTTGTCAGGCCTGATGATCACTCCCCATTTATGGTGATTCTGCCAGAAGAAACTTAGCCAGAATTAGGAAGTTCTGGACAAGAAACTGAAGATCTTTGGGGCAAAGGTGGTGCCAATTGAAAATGGGCCCTTCAGTCAATGAACAAGTATTTCAGAAGAGAAAGGAAGATTTGAGAAAAGAGCAGCTGCTTAAGAAGATGTCTGGGAATAGGATTTGGATTTCTGTATCTTGAATAAAATCAAGGAATTGTGGGCACTTGGCCAGGGACCGAGTGCATCTAGTGATGGCTGACAAAAATATCATTCCCTTGAATCTTGCAAATGCAATCAAAAGGATTTTCCATGGAAAAGAGGCAGTGGACAAAACTGCCGTAATTAGTTTCCCAAGCTAGATGCCATAGAGGGCAGCAGCTGCGAGCTAGGAGGAGATTTGGGGAATGTCAGTAGTTCCAGCTTCACTAGAACATAAAGTTTATGAAGGGGAAAATTATGAAATAAAACTAGAAACTAACATGGCAACCAGATCATGGAGGATCTTTAATGCCAACTCAGAAGTTCCTATTTTGTCATGTTGGCAATGGGGAGCCATTAATGATTTTTGAGCATGGGAGAGACATGGGCAGACCAAAGATTATTTTGGCAGCTATGCAAAGGCTAGATTGGAGAGGGGAGAAACTGGAAACAGGGCTGAGGAGGCTCATAGGGATACTCTGGGTGAGGAGTAATGAGGGCCTGAGAGAAGCCATGTTAAGGCAAGAAGGAGATAGATAGAAGAGATGCTGTGAATATGACATTGAGAAGACCTACCAACCAATTGGGGGATTGAGGTGGGGAGGAAGCAAGGGGGCCCTTCCGGCTGCCGTGAATCTGGGGGAGCAAGAGACAGTGTCAAGAACCCAGTAATTCCACTGCAGTCTGTCTGCCCTGGCCAGCCCCCCTCTGAAGAGAGTACTGTGCTCAGGTCTGGGCACCACCATGTACTGGACATGTTGGAGAGTTCCATTCCTGGTAGTGGATGGAATGCTCTGAGGTCCCTCACAGGCCTGAGCTCCTCTGCTTCTCATTCTGGGACATAGCTTGCCCACAGTCTGACGGCCTTGGGGGGCTTGGAGGCAGGGAGCTAGGCTGGCACTGACTCTTCCACCACCCAAGAGTCCACCTCAGGGTCCTCAGGAGCCATGCTCTTCAGCTCAACACTGGGGATTACATTTCCCCAGCTGGCAACACTCTGTAATTGAGGCCACCCAAGACTCCAGACATATAGGCCCTCTTTAGAAAATGCCAGCTTGCTGTCTTCTGTATAGATGTTTCTGTCTTTACAGCAATTCAGCTCTGGGATAAGCCTGGGGCCAGAAGCACTCTCTTTGTATCCAGGCCAAGGATACAGAGCCTCCAACCTCCTCCAATGAGCCACTGTGGTTGGAGGAGGGCCCTGCAGGCCAAAAGTCAGGCCACGTGAGGACCATGGCCAGAGTAGACTAGGTCTTGTGACCTCCTTGTTACTGGCTTTAGTGAAGTGTGGTGAGAAATCAGAGCCAAGAGTGCCTCAGAATGAAGAAACGGAACCCAGGACCCTGCCTAACATAACTGGATTCCGTTTAGCATTTCCTAAGTGCCTACTCAGTGGCAAGATAGATAGGACCTCCCATCTGGGAGTTTATAGTATAGTCAGAAGGCATTCTCTCTCTCTCCTTTCTCTCTGTCTGTTTCTGTCTCTGTCTCTCTC
>NW_020954597.1:1770518-1789903 GCF_900497805.2 Vombatus ursinus | reverse complement strand
TCTCTCTCTTTCCTCTGTCTGTCTGTCTGTCTCAGTTTCTCTCTCTCCTTCTCTCTCCTTCATCTCTCTCTCTGTCTCTCTATTTCTCTCTCTCTGTCTCTGTCTCTCTCTCTCTCCTTTCTCTCTGTCTGTTTCTGTCTCTGTCTCTCTCTTTCCTCTGTCTGTCTCAGTTTCTCTCTCTCTTTCTCTCTCCTTTATCTCTCTCTCTGTCTCTCTATTTCTCTCTGTCTCTGTCTCTCTCTGTCTCTCTCTCTCTCTCACACACACACACACACACACACACACACACACACACACACTCTCAGGTACTCGTGAGTCCACAGGATAGTGAAGTCCCTGACAAGCAGAAGGCCAGGCAAAGTGTACAGAGCATGCTGAGGAGGGTGAGCTCGAATTCGGGGCAGGGAAGCCTTCCCGGCCTATCTGAGTTGAGCTTTGAGTTTCTTCAACCCCATTTCAGTCGCAATGGATGACTGCAAAGACAAATCTGAGAAGGCGGGACCCAGCAGTGTGATGAGAGGCTTCCTTCAAGAAAGCTGAGAAGGGACTGGGGGTGGGAGAGGTAAGATTATTTCGGTTAGCTCAAACATTGACTTTGTGGAGACAAGCAGTGTGAGGTAAGCCTGGAAATGTAGGGAGGAGCTGAATGCCAAGGGCTTCGAATGCCAGGATCAAAAGGCTGGACTGGAGTGGGTAGGCAATGGGGAGCCAGGACAAGTTTTGGAGTTGGAGGAGGGGCCTGGAGGGTGGTGCTGGGGGCACGAGCAATGCGACCTGTCTGTCCCCCAGCCCTGAACTTCCTCCTGAGACCTTGAGAGGGCTCTCCCCAGGGCTGGCTGCCGCCTGCATGGACTTCTCATCAACTAATGGCGAGTCACAGGGTCGGAAGAGGGGAGGTCATGCAGGGGTTTGACATTTCTGTTCTCCTTCCCCAGGCCCCCCAGACCAAAACAAATTGACCCCAAGTACACCCGGGATTCCAGGCCAAGAAGGGAGCCCAGTGACCCTCCCCCAGAAGCAGCTTCGGGTAACTCCCGTGGAGAAGCCTGAGGGCTGGGAGAGATGCGATCCTCCTGGCTACTCACTGGGTCCCATGTGTCCCCACAGCCTTTGGGGCCAAGAGACCTGGCGAACAGAAAGAGGAAGAGGAGTCCTAAAAGAAAGAGTGGAAAAGAGAGAAGGGGGGAAGAAAGCTAACAGAGGAAGACAGTGGAAGGAAGTGACAAGGGGTGGGGAAGGAGGACGAGGAGAGGCTGAGGGTGGAGAGGTAGGAAGCTGGTGGCAGCTCCTGAACTCATGGCAAAGGGGAGGAAAGATGCCCAGGGCAGGAAAAGGCACAAGAGAGAGCAAAGAAGAATTCTGGTGATTTGGCTGGCTATCAGAAGGAAGGGAAGCAGGCTATGCTTGTGGTGGGGGAAAATCAGACTTGGGCAGCATCCATTGCCCATCCCCCAGCCTGGCCGCAACCATTGGCCCCACTGAGGCAGGAGAGACAGAGAAGCAGAACCAGGCATACCCTGTCACCCACCCTATTAGGAGCCCAGGCTGCTGAGGCTCCCACCCTAGGGGCCCCTAGGGAAAGGGAGAGGGTCTGGAGAGGCAGAGGGCTGAGAAAAGCCACTAAGGGCAGGGCAGTACTTTGCTACTGGGGTTGCAGACTGTGTGTGGGGGGGAGGGAGGGAGGAGGGAGGGGGGAGGCAGCTAGGGTCCAAGCAAAGGCCAGTGCTTTCTCCCATACCATTGGGCTGCAGGCAAGGAAGGAATTGCCATTGACACTTGGGCAGGCTCGGGAAATGTCTGGGGCATCATTTGACTAGCCTGCCTAGAGGGGAGAGGCCAAGGCTGGAGGGTTAGGGTTAGGGTTAGGGTTAGCTGCCTCAGGCAGCTCACTTTCCTCCTGGCCTGACCTGTCTCAGAAGCCAATGAGTGATTCCGAGTGATTCTGACCACCCCATCGCTTTGAGGCCAAAGTTCTTTAGGAGAATGCCTCACGACGGCCCCGGAGCATAGGCCAGGCAGGCGGCAGGTGAAGGGAGAAGAGGGCGGCTGGGAATCAGTGGACTTCAACCAATGGTGTAACCCTGGGCAAGTCACTTCGCTCCTTCAGCCGGAAAATGCCATTTGGCAGAGAGACTGAAGCTGGACCTCGAGGTGGGAAGCCTTTGGTACGGGTCCTGATGCTGCTGGCCATTCAGCCCACCCTGCGGCAGCTCCCTAAGACCAGAAGGTGAAGGAGAGTTGCCCGTCAGTATAGGCACAAGGCGTTTCCACGCAAGGGCTTCCTCCACAGATGACATCCCAGGTCTGTTACCGGGCACTGCTGACCTCAAAGTGGTGGCTGAAGTGAGGAAGGGTTGAATGAGACAATGGCCAGTACAGTGGAGTCCCAGACTCCCAGTCTCTTCAAGGGTGGAAGGCCTCAAAGACCTGCACTGGGGGGAGGGGCACAGGAAGCCAGAGAGAAAGTGGCTTTTCTTTGTCATCGTACCTCTAATACCAGCCACGGCACCAGGCAAAAGGAGGGGCTTTGTGGGATTGAAATGTGTTTTTGAAAGCTCACAGAGAATGGGAGAGATGCCCCTGCACGGGAAAAGGGCAAACATCGGCCTTGTTTTCAAGAGGAAAGAGAAGTTTGCCAAGTGTGGGCCACTGAGATATCCTCTGGTCGCTGGCAGAGTGCTCTAATGGATTGTTGAAGGCTCAGGTTTGGGAACAGCTCACGAAAGAAGGGGCGATAACCAAGAACTAGGGCAGGAGCTGCTGGCTGCCTCCAACAGCTGGCCAGGGTTGGGGAGCTGCAGAGAGGGGCTGAGATTGCAGAGGGAGAGTTAGGGTCAAGAAGCACCTTCCCAAGCACCAGAGCAAGGGATGGAGGCTTGGAGTGGTTTGTCTGACAAAGAGGAAGGGAAAGAGGGGGACTGGGCCAGGTATGGGCTTGCTAGGAACCCGAGTGTGAGCCCCAAACCCTCACATGGATCTGGGTCTTCCATGGCGAGGACCCGGGCGCTCTCTGGGTGCCACCCCGCTTTGGCTCTTCGGAGGCAGGGCTGTCCCCGGTCTAGCTGCTATACAATGACACTCCTGTAACGTTTATAATCGGGAAGAGGGACCTTGGCTGTCTGGGGAAATCTGGGCTCAGTAAAAGAGCTTAAAGAGCTCAGCCTGCCCTCCCGCCTCCCCCTTCCCCTCCTTCTCCCCACCCTTCTCCCCTCCTCCTCCTCCTGTTCACCTTTGGGCCCAGCTCCCTGGGGTGTCCATCCAGATGTGTGTGGGCATCTGAAGTATCACCGTTCTTCAGCCTCTCAGCCTTCCCTGTGTAGACAGACAGCCCAAACTCCTTTGGGTGCTTATGACTCTCTTCTGAGAGGTTCTGCAACGTCCTGGGGTTTGGGGTTTAGTTCTGGGAGGGGAAGGTGTCTGTGTGTGTGAGTACATGTGTGTGCATGTGTGCACAAACGTGTCTGTATCAGCATGTGCACTTAGGCACGCATGTGTGTGTATGCCCGCAGGGAAATGTAATCCCCCAGTTCTGGCTCGAAAATCATCTCAATATTGTTCTTTCAGGGCCATTTGACCTCCAAGGGTCCTGGCTGGCTCCCTGTGAGAGCCTGCAGCTCTCCCATGACAAACAGGAAGCGTTGGCCTGAGGAGGGAGAGCTAGGGAACTCCAGGGTCCCTCTGGGCACCCCTGCCCTCACCAGCCTGACGTGGCAGGTCTTAGAGCCAGAAAGGAAGATGCTTGGCCTGGGCCTCAGCCCTGGGGGGATGCCTTGACCTGCCCCATCCAGTCAGAGCCCCCACCTCAGTCACTATCCTCCAGCTTCCACAAGTGGGCAGGCAGCCAGGCAGACTGAGGGGTGCCTCATTGATATCCAGGCAGGAGCTCAAGTATCTCTCCAGAGACATGGGCCTGGGGTCCCAGAGGGGTCACAGTTTCTCTATTTGGGCTTTAGTGCAGAATTTCCAGGCCCTCTGGCTACTTGAGGGTAACCAGAGGCAGACCTGAAGACAGGGTCTCATGGCCAAGAAGCTGCTTGGTAAAGCACAAAAGCCTGAACCCTTCAAGCGTGAGATGATGCCAAGGGGCTCCTGGGCAGAGGTTCCAATGAAACAAGTGCCTATCACTGCACAAGGATTGGGCCAGCCTGGCTTGCTTTGGATATGGTTGGGCTTGGCATCCCAAAGGGATCTGGCTCTGAATCCCGGGCAGCACCAGCCTCTCCCCCATCCGCTCTAGCCATGCCCGCCAGCCTGCTCCCCTAATGCTGGACTGCCATAGGCCTCTTGGTGTTAGGTAGATGCACTGACCTCCTCACACAGCCAAGCCAGCCACACTGACATCTGGCCACATGTGCATATGCCTTCCCCTCTCCCCACGTGTAAACGCCTGGACACACATGCCCACGTGCCCTCCCAGACATGCAACAGCCACCACCGCAGCTCTGAGCAACAGGAGTTGCCCCCCTGGTCCCCCTTGCTCCCCTGCATGAGCTGGGCGCCCAGGACTCCTGCAGACATGGAACCTCCAGCTCTAACCTGGGCTGCTCCTGAGATAATAGTCTGGGGACTCCTGCTCAGGTTTCCTGGCTCCAGCTGCCTCTGGGAAATTTATGGCTTGGGAACTTTCTCACAGACCAGATCCCCAGACCTCCAGCCTGCCATGGTTTATCAAGATGCTGAGTTTCTCCTCCTTCTCCCTCTCCCTGTGTTCCCTCCCCCATCCTTTATCTGCAGCCTCAGCAATCTCTGAGGCCTGCTGAGCTTGGCTGGTCCAGCACCTTCGACGAAGCCAGTGCCCAGCTCCAACTGGCAAACAGACATTCCCTGCTCTACCCCTGCAGCTTGGCCCTCACCCCACCTGGGCAGTGAAAAAGGAATGTGGCACTGGGCAACTGGGCACACATGTCTGCTCATGGGTTTGTCAATAAATCGTGTGTCTGTGTGGATGTGCATGTGTGTGTGAGTGTATGAGAGAGTGAAGCCCTTCTCGGGTGCCTGGCACTCTGGTAGCCCAGCCTTCAGGAGCCTGAAGTCACCTCCAGCCCAGTGAGTAGGACTCTGGTGGCAGGAAGCTTTTCTCACCCATTTTACAGAACTCTACCTGTGACCTTCTGTGGAGGGACCAAGATTTCCCCAGTGGGGGTACTGCTGCAATGGGGCCTCCATGACCTTCCAGAGCCCAGGGCAGCCCCCATGCCACTGTGACTGTCAACTTGTGGAAGCGCATTTGCACAGGGCCGCTTGGTGGTGGTGAAGGAAACGAGGCAGCTGGCCTTCCTCGGGTGTCAGAAGATGGTAAGACCAGAAGTGACACCTGGCCATTGAAATGACACTCGATCCAGTTTGACAAGTGGGAACAAAATTCAGCAAAAGAAGAGGCAATTTGCCGCCACCATGGAAGCCGGGGCCGTGACTGAGCCGGGGCTCAAGGGTGTGCCAAGGAGTCAGGAAAAGGCGTTGGGACCCAGCTGAGGTCAGGCTTCCAGCTTAAGAGGCCTCGCTCAGAGTGGGTGGGGCAGAAGACAAAAGGGAGAGCCACCTTGAAAACGGAAGCCTTAGGGAGGGATCCCAAGTCCGGGGAACCCGGCCCTGAGCCAAAGCTCCTACTCCAGGGAGTCATCATGGGAGAGGAGGATTTGGACCCAAAGAACCCAAGTAGCCTGGCACCACCCCTCTCAGGGCCTGCCTCAGTCTCTCCTCTGGAAAATGAGCGACAATGTCCAGTTCTGGGGGCCACGTTTTAGGAAGAATAGTGAGGAACTGGGGACCAGCCAGACAAGGGCAGCCTGCATGGGCAAGGGCTTCCTGACCATCCAGTCCTTACAAGATCAAGGAAATGAGGGTGTTTAGCCTGGATCCAAGAAGACACCAGGTTGCAGAGTGGAGTACACAGCAACGGCTGGCTCGTGGAGCAGGGGCTAGTCATGCTCCACTTGGCCCCAGTGGGCAGAGTCAGGAGCAGCGGCAATGAGGGATAGGAAGGTGCAGAGTGGTAGCTGTAAGAAATAACGTCCTACCAAAGAGAGCTGGCCTTCTTGAGGAGGTAGGAGGCCCCTCCTCCCTGGAGCTTGTCCGGCAGAAACGGGAGGGGGTTGGGGTTTTGGGGTCTTTCTCAGGCAGGGGGCGACTGGATGGCCTCATCCAGCTAGGAGATTCTAGACATCAATGAGGTCTGAGGTCAGTCCTGTATCCACTTTGGACTCCTATGACATTCCTGGGCAGAAAGCACCCTAATCCTGGGTCATTTGGAGGGAACCGGCTGACTGCAGAGCCAGCAGGACACATGCAGAACCTGGGATGTTTTTCCCAGTGGGCACACTAGCTCACTGCAGCTCCCTCATAGATATGAATAGCACCTCCCCTGAGGCTGGGCAGAACCCAGCCGGGCCCAGGGCCTCCCCTCTGCTCAGCATCAATGGCCCCACTGGCAGTTAGGGGCTGGGGGCGCTCTGGATTTGTAGCCACACAAACTGGCCAGAGAAAATCCGTGCGTGGCTTGAAGCTGGGTGAACTTGGGCAAACCATTGCCCCACTCTGGGCATCATACTTCATGCAGAAGATGAGGAAGGCTGATGAAAGGATATCTGAGTGTCCTTCCAGCCCGGGCAGCGGAAGGGCAAAGGCCCTTCCTGATTCAGACATTCTCCATTCTGTGCCCCAAAGTCCCTCCCAGCTTGAAAGTTCTCTGGAGCCTTCATCCCCCAGCTTCTGGTTCCTGAAAGCTCATTCAGATGGGGCTGAATTCCTCCCCCCGCCCCCAGGGGTGTCTAGGCGGAAGGGTAATGGGGCGATGAGGAGCTTTGATTCTCTCGTCTACTTCCCCCAAACCCCAACCCCCAATCAAATCTATGGTGTCATCCAACATGCAGGTACTTCAGCCCTCACTAGTTTGGGGGACTCGCCCTCATGCTGCTCCCCCTTCCACTACTTATGGGGTCCCCAGTGTCCAATTCAAGGTCATGGTCATCTCAGGCTCCACTCCAGCCTGGGTTGGAGGCTACCCTGGAAGCTTAGCCCCTTCAGGGCAGGTCTCCAAACTCTACCTGCTTCTCAGGATTCCCGTGTCCCCCAGAAGGCCAAGTTCAAGACTTTCTGGCCTCCGCAGGCTCCCAGCATGCTCCAGGGGGTCACTGGAGACACAATAGTGTCAGGAGTTGCCAGGGCAGGTGCCTCAGGACACAGGGCTCCAGGGGAAGGGCCCCGAGGCTAGAGTGGTAATCTGAAGAGCTGGGTCCAGTGCTCCCCCAACCCAATCTACATCCAAAGTAGCCAGGCCCAGGAGGGACAGGGCCTGTCTGTGGTGACTTCCCTCCCTCAGTGTGGGCAGGGCGACTGGAATGACCTTAGGTCACTTGGGCACACTCCCAAGCCCAAGCACTGGGGGGCTGGGGCAGAGTGGAGGCTCCTGGAAGCTTCGGTGGCACCCAAGGATTTAGTGTTGGAGGGCTTTGGGAAGTTGTGCAGGTCAGCCTTTCGTTTTACCAAGAAAGAAAGTGAAGCTCAAAGAATCTTCAGGACTCATTTGGCTCCTTCACAGTCAAAGAGGAAATGGCAGAGATCAGCTTGCAGCCTTGATCCCTCAACTCTGGACCTCCAGAACTCTCCCTCCCCTGCCCTCCCCCACCACTGAAGTCAGTCCTTCCCAAAGCCCTCCGCACAACAGCCCCCACAGGCAGAGAAGCAGCAGGCAAAGCTGGCTGGGAGGATGGCCCTGTCATGAAGGGAGGGACTGCTAGCCAGATGGCAAATGGTTGGGCCCGAGCCTGGCACCCAGGCAGCTGCTGCCAAGGGGAGTGGTGCTGAAGCTGAGGAGCAGATGGGGGCTGGGAGTGGAGGCAGAGGAGAGAGCCACAGGGGAGCCTCAGGCAGAACCCCAAAATGGGCAGCAGCCAGGGAGCCCAGGTCAGCCCAGAGAAGGAGGGGGCCTTTTGGGAAGAGGAGAGAGGGAGACGAGGGCCTAAGCAGAGGGGGGGCCCTCCCTTCCCTAGACCTGGAGGAAGATTCCAATCCCAGGCTGGAAGACTTCCCACACCCTCCTTCTTCCTAGGGTCATTGCTGACCAGTTCCCTCACCCTAGGGGTGATTTTTGTTGCTTCCTTGACAGTAGTAACAGCTGCTAGGAAAGTCAGCTCTCTACCAGCTGGGATCTTAATGAGGTCAATTAATTAAGATGATTACTCTCCCCTCTCTCATTCCCTGCCCCCCCTGGGGCTGGAGAGCCAAATGGCAGTGGCCACAGTATCACACTTCAGTGGAAGAGGAGAGCAGAGACTCAGGGGCCCCTGGGCAGGAAAGTCCATCTTTGAGCATCCCTCCCCAGTCCTCATTCTTGCCTCCTTTGATCTCCCATGGTGTGTGTCCACTGTCTAGGCCACAGCACGTGGAGCTTGACTACAGGTCTCCTTGTAGACGCTGTCAGGCAGTTGTCGGGCAGCAGACGCCATATCGACCGTTCCTCGGCCCTTTCTGAAGCCACACTGGCTCACAGGTAGATGACCGTCTTCCAGGTGAAGGATCAGCCTATTGAGGACGACTCTGGCAAGAATCTTGCCACCAGTGACAAGAGAGAGACCCACCCCACCCCCTGATTGTCACAGGACCATCTATATTTCCTTTACCTTTATAGGGACGGACAAAGGAGTCATCCTTGAACTCCTGGGGGATGACCTCCTCTTGCCATATAACCTGGAAGATTTCAGTCAGCTTTTGTATGAGCCGTGGACCTCCGCCTTGTAAATCTCAGCTGGAAGAGAATCGGCACCAGGTGCTTTGCCACAGGAGAGGAGCGCAACGGCATTCAAACCCCCTTCTTCAGTTGGAAGTTCAGCTAGAGAGGGATTGACTTTGGGCTTCAGCATTGGTTGATGCCAGTCTGTTGGGAATACAATGGAAGTGTTCAGCTTATCTCTTCAGGATCATGTCCTTATCACTAATCAATGTGGCTCCATCAGCACTTTGGCCCATAAATAGCCTTCAGGGCATCATAAAAGCACTTTGGATTGTTACTATCAGCATAAAACTGAATTTCATCTGCCTTCTTACTGAGCCAAGAATACTGCATCTCTCAAATCTTCCCTGGTACTTTACTTTTGATGAAGTTAAACACTGCCTTCTTAGAGATGGATGAACCATCCTGGCTGGTAAACCCTGTGGAGTTCTCATTTTTCACTTAGCAGCTACTGAATTTCCCCATCATTTTCATCAAACCAATCTTGATGTTTGCGAGTGTTCTGGCCCAGATGAGTAAATGCAGTGCCGTGCATCAAATCTGTGAACGCTGCCCACTCCTTTTCTGCTCCACTGTTGCCAACTGTATGTTGGCTCAGCTTTCCCTCCAAGTTAGCAATGAACTGTTCCCACTGGGAGGAGCAGTCTAATCTGTTGACTTAAGTCTTCTGGTAGTTGGGGTTGCTCTTGTTGAATGTGAAAATTTAGCTTGGAGAGGATAAGTCCATGATCAGTCCAGCACTCTGTGCCACACATCACCTTCATCGTTCTCACATCCTGTCTGTCCCCTCTCCTTACAATGACATAGTCTATTAAATGCCATTGTTTGCTGTAGGGGTGCATCCTCGAAGTTTT
Source organism: Vombatus ursinus (assembly GCF_900497805.2). Taxonomy (NCBI): domain Eukaryota; kingdom Metazoa; phylum Chordata; class Mammalia; order Diprotodontia; family Vombatidae; genus Vombatus; species Vombatus ursinus. The sequence goes on along the minus strand of NW_020954597.1, from coordinate 1,780,321 downwards.
ATTGCATTTAGGTAAACAGAAAACAGTGTTGGTGATGAGAAGTTCATGAGATGCACAAGTCTTCAGTAGTAAGCGACCATTGCTGTTGCTGTTTCCAACTCCATTCCTCCCTAGGATTCCCTGCTGAGTCTGGTAGTCTATGCCTACTCTGGCATTATAGTCAGCTTCACAGCACTCTCCTTCACCGCAGCCACCCCAGAAAAATGTGTATCCAGCTCCAACTTTGATAAGCTGGCCTGCATTTGCCAGCCTTATTTCACTCAGGGCTGCTATTTGGACATCATACCTGCTGGGTTCTTTTGCAGCAAGAGTGTTTGAAAGACAAACATGTGTTTCAGGTTTACCGGATTTCTTGTTGTTCATAAGCATATTGTGAGTGGTATCATCATCTTCACAAAACTTTTTGTACATTTTTTTTGTGTTTTGACCGCAAGGGGGGAAATCCTGCCTGCTGTGGTAAGCAGGCCAGGGTTGGGTGAAGCAGACATTTTTAGGGCACCTTTTCTAGACCCTTCCTCATGCCAGGAGGTGAGCAGTGCAGTCTTTCAAAAAGGCTGCTCAGACCCCCAGGGGGCTGCTAAATTCCGCTAATAAAAGTCAGGCTGCCTGGCGATGGCCCGGGATGCAGGGGGTGGCCTTGGTGGCTCTGATGTCTGCCCAAGCTCTGAGCGCTCCACAGCGCCTGCTTCAGCCGCCTTAGTGGCCATTGGAGCAAATTGCTCTCATCCGCCCTCTCCACCAGGGGAAGTCTTCACATGCTGGGGGTAGCCAGCCCCCTAACTCACCAGGGGGTCTGAGGCCTGTTTCCCTCAACCTGGTCTGCTGACACAGTTTCCTGGGATGTGGCCACTGCACATGCTGTAGCTTCTAGAAGCTACAAGTAGGAGTTGGGTGATGGACAGCCCTCCCACCGGAGGGGCTAGTCTTCCCTGGACACACTCTATGCCCCCAGACATCTTTAGAGTTCTATAATTCTAAGAAGTGGGCCTTGGCCTGAGGTACGGTTAGACCTGGGGAATTCTGGGCCCTCAGATTTGATGGCATGCTTTGGCTAACTGTGCACGAGAACCGTGCCAGGACCTCACAAAAGGAACAGGAAGAGATGTGAAGGCTCACCATTGTTGCCCTACCTGACTTCTTGGTGCCCAGCTATCCTGTGGCAGGGCTGCCCTGGACTATTTATTGTAGCATCTCTAGCCTGTGGTGGGAGGGGGGGGGGGCTGGGTAGATGAGGCCACTGTGAGTTTGCTGGGAGTTTGGATTGCTGACCCATTCCCATCAAGCCTGGGAACCACCCCAGTGCCTGCAGGGCCCCAGATCAAGGCTCATGCAAGCCAGCTGGGCTGGAAGTGCCTGCCTATGGACCTTTGTGACATCTCCCTGGCTAATATGGCATTGGGAGTGAGAGATGGTCCCCTGGTTTGCACCAGGCCCCTGAACCATCTTTGGGGACAAACCGGGACTGCCAGGCTTCCTTCTTTGGCAGTCGTCCCCCAGCCCTGGCCAAAGTGAGTGCTGCCCCAATAATCAGTCCCAATTGTCTTCTGAAGGTGGCCCGTGACAGACAGCTGTGGACCTTAGCCCTGCACATCTGCCTAGTGGACATTGACTCGGAGGCCTTAGGGACCCCTAGTCCAACCCCTTTCATTTAACGGTTTCCCAGAGAGGAGTGAGGGTGGCGAGGGCCAGTGCCAGGCAGCAGGAACAAACGGGGGCTATTAGCCCTCTCTGGAAAACTGTAAGAGCTTCCTGCCAGCTCTCTCCCCTTTGCTCCCGCTGACTCAGCCTAGCCACTCTTGGGCTTGCGCTCGCTCTGGGACCCTGCTCGGAGGCTAAGACCCCTGTCTAGGTGCCCTACGGGGCAGTGGTTCTTGGGGGTGGTCCATGGGCCAGTTCAAAATTCAAGACATACAAAAATGCATCGTGGTGGTTGCTGGTGGTGGTTTTTGAAAATGTCTTTTCCGAGACTGAGCCAGATCACTATTCAAAATCCCAACAATGAACAGATTTTTTTCAGGTTATTTAGCCAGTCCGAGTGCCACAAAATCATTTGGGGTTTGGGGCTGGGCCAAGCAGCAGTGGATGGGGGTGGCTGCTCTTCCTGCCCCCTCCTCCAAGGTTCTGAAAGGTTTAAAGAGTAGGGTTCACCCCCATTTTACAAAGGGAGAAACTGAGGGGACAGGGTGAAAAAGGAGCTGACCCCACTGGTCCTGGTGGCAACCAGGACACCAAGCTATTGATGGGAACCAGGAGTCATTTTGCCCCAAGGAGAACTTGGCCTGGTCCTGCTGGCCTAGCCGCAGGGGGAAGAAATGTTGCTGTGTCAGGCAAAGGCTTCTGAAAAATGGCCTATCCCCTCCTGCAGGCCTTGGGGTGGTGATTTTTCCCTGGGGATAGACCTCTCCAAAAGCCCAACTCCAGACTCAACCCCAGGATGCCTTAGTGGACAGCTTCCTCCCCCCTTTCTCTCTTACACACATACTCACACGCGCGCGCACACACACACACACACACACACACAAACACACTGCTTGCTCCCACACTCGCACACTCCCCCACTCACACACTCGTACACACTCACACAACCTGCATTCCTGAACAGCTGCCATTGCGTCATTGGCCGCAGCCCCAGGAAGGAGTGCGGGGAGCTATCAAACTGTGGAATGTGTTTCCCCCAGTCCTTGGTGAGCTGCTGGGTGGGGGGCAGGGGCTGCTAAGGGGATGCAGCCAGCTCACTCAGCAGAGCTGGAGCCGGTACTGGGGTCAGAGCAGAGCACAGTAGGGGAGAGGGAGAGCCCAAAAGGCCTCGGGGGAGCCTTGGCCACATTGCTGGGCAAACCTGAAGGCCAGGCCAGGAAGTTTGCAGGGAGGGAAGGGGCCAGCCAAGGGGGAAGAAATCCAGGCCCCTGGGACATATGGGAGCAGCCTGATTAGCAGCTCAATAGGTCTGGGGCCCTGACCATACAGAAGCTGTGCAGAACCCCTTCCCCCCTATCATCCCTGACCATCAGCAAAGATTCAGTGAGATCCTTCCCTAACTAGCAGAGTTCCTGAATCTCTAACCAGGGATCTGTGCAGAAGTTCAGAACCTCACGGTGGGAATGGACCTCAGAGCTGAACCTGAGCAAGAATCCCCTTGACAACAACCTCGCCCCCCAACATACACACGAGAAGCATCATCCAAGCCTCCAATGGAAAACCTCCAATGATAAAGAATGACCTCGCAAGGCAACCTATAGGACGGTGGGGTGCGTAATGGAGCTTTTCCTTTTCTCTGGCCAAAAGCTGCCTCTGTGACTGCCCCCTCCAGCTTCCAGCTCTGCCTTCTGGGCCATGGAGAACAAGGTTGATCTCTCTTCAACCTGACAGACCTTCCGAGGGTTGAAGACAACGTTCGTGTCCCTTCTCCATTGGCTCTTCTCAGGCTATGCATTCCCAGAAGGCTGAGCGTGTGTTCCTGAAGGTCATTCCTGAAATGAGATACCCAGGACTGAGACTGCAACCTGTTTTGGGGGGTGCCATGTTGCCCTGTTGGCCCATCAAGCTTGCAGTCCACTCTGTCCCCAGATCTTTCTCAGATGCGGTGGTAACTTTTTAAGGCCAAGTGTAGAACTTGCAATTTCAAAGCTTTTGCCAACTCTGGGAGTTCACACACTCCCCCTAGTAGTTGAGAGAGCTGCCCTTCTTTGTGATTCTTGGGTAAGTCTCACCTTGGATCTGCCAGGGAGGGTATGTCCAATCTCCTGGAGGTCTGCTTCTAAATCTCTTGACATCACATGGGTGGCTACCAGTGCATCCAGCAGGGGGCTGTCCATCTGTTACCCTATACTCTCACTCATTAAATTTCTTGTTCTAGTCTATCACTGTAGCCCAGCAAGATCTTTGTGGGCCCAGCCTCAGTTGTCCAACATTTTCTTTGTCCTTTCCAGTTTTCTCTGCCTCCCACCCTCACCACCCAACTAAACCAGCTCTCTCCAATGCTCCCTATGACCTCTTACTCACCACGTCTAAGTCTTTGCTGACTCCTCATCCTTCTTGATCTCTCTGTGAATCACCTCCTGCTCCTGGATCCTCTCTTCTCCTGAGGTTTTGGACACTGATCTCTCCTGGTTCTCCTCCTATCAGTCCACACCTCTCAATGTAACCCTAAATGCGCTGGTTCTTCATTTAGGCCATGCCCACTAACTCTGGTGTCCCCCAAAACTCCGTCCTTGGTCTCCTCTTTATTTAACTCTGTATTATCTCACATGATAACCTCATCGATGCCCATGGGTTCAAGTAGTATCTTTATGCTGATGATTCCCGGGTCAATACATCCAAGCCCTACTCTCTCTCTTGACCTCCATCTCAAACTGAATGTCACATAGAAATCTCAAATTCAACATGTCCAAAAGAGCTTATTATATTTTCCCACAAACCCTTAGCCCTTCCAAATTTCCCCTTAACCACTGAGCCCCCAGACCCCCAACCTCAGGGTCACCCTTGATTCCTCACTTGAATTCACCCCCCACATCCAATCTGCTGCCTTCTCCCTTCTCTCTGTTAAGACGGCCATCCCCCTGGTTCAGGCCTTTATCAGCTCTAGCCTGTGCTCTTCTAATTGGTCCCCCTGATTCAAATCTCTCTCCACTCTCACCTCCTCCACTCTCACCTCCTCCATTCTCACCTCCTCCACTCAGCTGCTCCAGTGATTTTCCAAAAGTGGAGGTCTGACCTAGTCACAGCTTATCCCCTAACCCCATCCTTACTCAAGGAGCTCCACTGACCCCCTATCACCTGCAGGATCAAATATGAAATCTTTGGCTTGGCCTTCACACTGTGGCTCCTTCCTACCATTCCAACCCTTTCTACATAGTTCTCCTCCACAGATTTTTCAATCCAGTGACACTGGCCTTCTGGCTAGTCTTCCCACAAGGTCCTCTATCTCCCAGCTCTAGGTGTTGTCACTGGCTGTCCCTTCCCACCCCACCCCCCATGCTCTCTCTCCTTATCTCCATTTCATCAATTCCCTGACTTCCTTTCAAGTCGTACCTAAAGGGCCCCTTTGTGCTCAGGCCTTCCCTCTGACATTATCTCCACTCAATTCTGACTATACCTTGTGCATACAAAACTGTTTCCATATCATCTTCCCTGTTAGACTATAAGCACCTAAACAGCAGGGACTGTTTTTGCCTTTTTTTCTATCCTCAAGATGCTTAGCATAGTGCCTGGCACACAGTAGGCATAGAATAAATACTTGTTGACTGACTGACTTTATGTCGGCTGCAACTTGAATGAACATGCCATCTATGCTTTCATTCAAGTTATTGAAGAAATGATTGAACAGAACAGAACTGAGGACAGATTAATGAGGCTGACACCAATCTAGTCTAGCTCTTCAGCCAATTCCAAAGCCACCTAACCAGATTGTCATCTAGCCAACATCTTTCTTTCTTATCCATAAGACAGCATGCAAGACCTTGTCAAATGCCATGGCTATCCCACCATGTTCTGTCTGTGACATCCCTCCATCTAACAAGTCTAATAGCCAAGCCCTTTAAAAAATGGTTAGTTTTAGAGGCAGCTAGGTGGTGCAGTGGATAGAGCTCCAGCCTTGGAGTCAGGAGGACCTGAATTCAAATCTGGCCTCAGACACTTGACACTTAATAGCTATGGGACCCTGGGCAAGTCACTTAACCCCGATTGCCTCACCAAAAAAAAAAAAAAAAAGGTTAGTTTGACTGAGCTGATCTTAATGAACATCGGCTGCCTTTCGGTGATCATTGCTTCCCTTTCTAAATGCTAATAGACCATCCCTTTAATATGTTCCAGTTCAGTGGCACATAGTTTGGAAAGCAACTTCTCGCCACTTTAAAAAATTGGGTCATTTGTCCCTCTCCAGCCCCATAGCACCACTCCCATTTTCCACAGTTTCCCCAAGATCCTTGACAGTGGCTCAGCAATCACATCTGGAAGTTCTCATTTTGTCCTCGGACATGCTTTGTCTGAGCCTAGTTTCTCTCTGAGGGCAGCTGATAGTCTCTCACTAGCTACCAGGCAACTAAGCAGTGATCTCTGCTCATTCTGCCCAAAGTCACTAAGGGGTTGCAACAACTAATACGCAACTAAAGACTTTCCTGTCACTCAAAAAAGAAAGCTAGATAGATGAGAGAGCACTTATTAAGCCCTATGTGCCAAGTACTATGTTAAAAGGTGGCGGGGGGGGCTGGCAGAGGTAGAGATTGCCCAACGAGTCAAGGGCCAAATTTGAAGAGAGCATGATGGGCACAGGTATCTCCTCAGCTGGAGGTTCAGGGAGAATTCACCAATGGGGGGGAAAGGACATAGGATGAAGGGGGAGGGAGGAGGAGGAGTCTGGGGAGTCATGGGCTGAGCTGGTTTCAAGAGCTGGCATCCAGTTCACCTCCGGAGTTCACAGCAGACAACCTCTCCTAACACTGGCCCTCAGAGCAAGCACCCTTGTCCTTCAGAATCTAAAGCACAGGGTCCCTCCTGCACGAAGAGGGTTGGGAGAGGCTAGAGACCAGAATGCCTGAGTCTGAGGACCAGCTCTGCCTCCTTACAGCTGCAGGCCCCCCCTTCAGTGCCTCTCTCCCATGGGCCCTGGTGAAGATACAGAGAGGTGATAGGAAGATGCCTTTGAATCCTGGGACTCCACTCTCCCTCCCCATCTAGGCTCTCTGTGTCTTTCTGCTTCTGTGTGTGTGCATGAGCGAGTATATGTCTGCATGGACGTGAAATGTATGTGAGGAGGGCGGGGAGGGGGAGACGTCCCAGCTGGCTCATGCCCTCCAGCAGGACTCTCTGCCCTCCAAACACTGAGGTAACGTTCGTTGTTCCTCTTGGATGAGGAGAAGAGTGGAAGCTGTTAGAACTCAGAACAATAATGGAGGGAGAGTCACCCTCCTCCTCCTCCTTCTGGACCACTCCCCTCAAGTACGGCATGAGAAGAGCTCCTTCCTGTGACCAACAGCTTAACCTGGCATGCCCAGGAAGATGCTGAGCTTAGACTGGGCACAGTACCAAGTGGGCACTGTGGGGAGGCAAAGCTCTTAGCTAGCTAAGAGTTGAGGTTGGCTAGCCTCCTTAATCCAGCTCTTTGTTCTTTGAGTCTTTGTTATTCCCACTTTCCTAAAAGAAAAATAAGTCTAGAATTAGAGGTTGAAGCTGGAGAAAACGTTATTCCTTAATCTTTTCCATTTTACTCAAAAGGAGGTTTTTAATATGCCTCCACAGTGGCAATGCCCTTGTCTTAGTGTAGCCAGGCAGGTTTCTCTCCTTGTCTCCCAGGGTTTCTTCCTGGCAGGCCTTCCCTCTCTTCTCTGCCTAGCCAAATCCTTCATCCTCTAAGGTCCTGCTCAAATGGCACTGTTTGGAAACCTGCCCTGCCCACCGGGGGCCACGGTGCTCTCTCCTGCTCTGACGTCCCATGCTCTGGCCACCATCTCATTCTCCAAATATAGGGGGTCGTTTTGGCTCCCAAGTAGACTGGGGACTTCACGAGGGTGGCCATCAAGGCTTTGCTTACCTCCGTCCCAGCAGAGTCCACATTGTACTCAACTAAAGTGATGCCATGGCATGGAACAGACAGAACACTCAAGATCTCTCCAAGGGGAGATGCTACTGTTCCATGGGCTCGCAGGAGATGGCATCAGGCTAGAGGCAAGGAAGCTAGCTGAAAGACCCTGAGAAGCCAGCTCCCTGTCCCCACCAGAGACTGGAAGGGACCTCTGAGGTCGTGTCACAGAGACAGTGAGAACATTCTCACTGAGAATGTGGGTTCTCCAAATCTGGAACCTGGGCTCCGTTCTAACCTGGGCTCAGCTTCTTAACTAACACAAGTCCCTTTCCCTTTCCAGGCTCGCTCTTTAAGGTCAGACCTTGTGGCTCTGACATTCCAAGTTCTCTGTTCTAAGGGACCCTTCCAGTTCCAATGTGATTAGATGAGTTGCCTTCTTACTCCAAACCGAGGGAGTTGCTGAGGGCAGAGGAAGGTGGATTGGGAGAGGCTGGCCAGCAACTGCCTGTCCTTCGAGGCACTGGGGACTCGAGAGAAGGCCCCTGGAGGACTAGGGGAAAGAGGGGAAGGCTGAGGAAAGGGGAGGGCCTGGGGGGAAGGGGGCCTTCTCAGCCCAGAAGGCCTCTCTGCAAGCATAGATTGGAGCATATCTGCAGGGGCCTCTGGGGCTCCAGGGGGGCCTTCAGGGCTTGTAGGCCCAGCTGTAATAGGTCCTTGGACTCTGGCACTCCTGTAACCCAGATCCTGGGGTTTCGGCCTCTGCAATATTGCTGACTTTTGTGCCTCGTCTGCTGCTGCCACACCAGGGTGAGCCTCAGTGCCACCTGCTTTGACTGATGCCCCAGACTCCTGACAGGGATTCCGGCTTCCTCTCTCTTCCCTTCCAATCCAGCCTTTAGACTTCTGCCACATTAAGTCTCCTCACAGATGCATGCTCAGGTCACATCTCTGCTCTAAAACCTTCCATAGCTCCCTATCACACCCCAAGTCACAGTCCAGCTTCTTTGCATCCTTAGCATTCAAAGTCCTCTCCAGTTGAGAGGCGTGGAGGCCCTCTCTGCTCTCCCCTTAGAGCCTGACCTCTGCCTCCTCATCTCTCCACTCCAACCAAACTGCTCCCTCTCTCCCGCTCAAGTCTTGTGCTTTGTCACTACAGGCTCCTGATGCCTGAAGTGCCTTCTCCAGCCTCAGACACTTGCCTTGCTTTCTTTCAATTCATTCCTCGTCCTCCTCAGTCCTTCAGCCGCTCCAAGACCAACTAGGCCGTCCATGCCGCCTTCCCAGATTGCTCTGTGTCAGTCATTCCCCCCTCCCACCTCAGCTAGCAGACCTCCCTCAGAACCTGGGCATGGGGGCTACCTGTCTCGGCAGCATTCCCCCCTAGACGGGAAGCTCCCTGGATGCAGATTCTTCATCTTAGCTAAATTTGCCCCTAATGCCCAGAACGGTTGCTCTACAGCCAGTGGATACTCTGCAGACGCGGGCTTTTGTTGGTTTGGGTTAGACTGGCCCCCTGAGAAACTGGAGTCTCCAGAGGTGAGCTCCTGGGGAAGGAGAAGGGACAAGAAAGGAGAGCAAAGGAGAGGGGAAGAGGGGGGCAGGGGAAGAGGGGGGCAGGGGAAGAGGGGAGCAGGGGAAGGGGGGAGCAGGGGAGCTCTGGCCCCACAGGCTAAGCTAGGTGGGCCATGCACCCTGGAACAGCAGGTGAGCCCGATGCTTGCCATGGAAGATGAGCTCAAAGTTGGTTGCTGGGGGATCTGGCTTGGGATATCTTGTTTCTTTCTTCATCTCTCCTCTCCAAACTCAGCCATAACACTCCCCAGATGGCCGTTCCTGCTGGCTCTCCCGCCCACATCACCATGCAGACGGGAAAACAATCATTTTTCTGCCCCGTTAATTAAAGACTAATTACTGATTAGAAACACATTGACCAGGGCCCCACTGCTCAGGCACGAGTTATGCTCTAGCCTGCTGGGGAGAGGTGAGCTGGGAGGGCAGCGCCCCCCAACCAACCAACCAACCAACCAACCAACCAACCAACCAACCAACCAACCAACCAGGCTCTATGCTAATGAGATGCCAGATGGTTATTAAAAACATATTGATGGGGGTTTGGCAGCTCAGGACCAGATACAGAGCCGACACACGCAGTAGCCATTAACCTTCCAATTGATAGGTTTCTAATAATAACTGACATTTATAAATAACTCCCCAGGCAGAGCTTCTGCTCTCTCTCTGTCTGTCTGGCTGTCTGGCTGTCTCTCTCTCTCTCTCTCTCTCTCTC
>NW_020954597.1:1770050-1770418 GCF_900497805.2 Vombatus ursinus | reverse complement strand
TCTCTCTCTCTTTCTCTCTCTCTCTCTCTCTCTCTATCTCTCCCCCCATCCCCGCTCTCCTCTTCTTTCCTCTTCTCTGTCTCTCTCTGTCTCTGTCTCTCTGTCTGTCTCTGTCTCTCTATCTGTCTCTCTCTGTCTGTCTCTGTCTCTGTCTCTGTCTCTGAATCTCTCTCTCTCTCTCCCCCCCATCCCCGCTCTCCTCTTCTTTCCTCTTCTCTGTCTCTCTCTCTCTCTTTCTCTCTCTCTCTCTCTCTCTCTCTCTATCTCTCCCCCCCATCCCCACTCTCCTCTTCTTTCCTCTTCTCTGTCTCTCTCTCTCTCTGTCTCTCTATCTCTCTCTCTCTTTCTCTCTCTCTCTCTCTCTCTCT
>NW_020954597.1:1752558-1769950 GCF_900497805.2 Vombatus ursinus | reverse complement strand
TCTGTCTCTGTCTCTCTCTCTGTCTCTCTGTCTGTCTCTGTCTCTCTATCTGTCTCTCTGTCTGTCTCTGTCTCTGTCTCTGTCTCTATCTCTCCCCCCCATCCCCGCTCTCCTCTTCTTTCCTCTTCTCTGTCTCTCTCTGTCTCTGTCTCTCTGTCTGTCTCTCTCTGTCTGTCTCTGTCTCTGTCTCTGTCTCTCTCTCTCTCCATGTCAGGCTCCTGGGCAGGGGCTTACTCCAAACTGCCCTCCCTCCCTCCCTTATCTGCCCATCTCTGTGGAATGCCATGGCCCAAAGGGACCCCAGAACTAGCTGGGAAGGCTCTCGGAACAGAAAATGTGAGAGATGGAAGGGATCTCAAAACAGAGAATGTCAGAGATAGGGGTAACTTAGAACAAAGATTGTCAAAGACAGAAGGGAGCTTAGAACATAGAACTTTTGAACTAGAAGAGATCTTAGAAAACAAAATCTCAGAGCTGGAAAGGACTCAGAAAACAGCCTGAGCTGGAAGCCTGGCATGCAGAAGGCAGCTCCTGCTGGGCTCCAGAGCCAATTGTTAAATGTTCAGCGTGAGCATTCACACCTCAGAAATGGGCAACCCCCAGAACTCAGAGCTGGATTGATTGTTTTGTAGATGGTCTAGGCTTCAGAAAGCGATGGAGAAAAAAATGCAAATGAAACTTCCGAGTGTGTCATGGGCACATGAAGGATCTGGTTGTTAAACATTTACTAGCACACTACAAGTTGGAGGGAACACGAGAACAGAGAACCTTGGAACTGGAAGGGATCTAAGAAATTTAGAACTGAGAAATACCTCAGAATACAGAAAAATTTGAGCTAACGTGCCTTAGATGGGAGAGATCTTCTGGCCCAACCCTCTCATTTTCCAAATGGGGAAAGTGAGGCCCAGAAAGGAAGTATGATGTTTGCCCTCAATTCCACAGTGAGTGAATCAGGAGCGGAACTTGAGTCTCTGGACCCCAACTCAGGCCTTGTTCCATCCAGCCCACCATGCTCTTCTAGGCCCTCACTTTAGGGCTCTGTCCCTTCCTTCTCCGATTTCTCTTGGCAGCCTTCACTGACAGCTTCCTGCTTTCTCTTCCCACCTGCTCTCCACTCCCTCTTCCCACTCCAAAGACGCCCCAGAGAAGAGTGAGATTCTTTCTTTCCAGAGGATCCTAGTCCAATGTTCCCAGAAGCAGGACAATAACTAGGAATCTTGGTGCCCTGGTCAAGTGCAGTTGGGTCAGGATCGGGCTCAGCCTGGATTTTAGGCTGGAATCCCAAGGCATGCAGGTGGACATGGCTGCGGAGGAAGGGCTAGGTGGGGCTGGGAATGGAGCCGCAGTGGGGAGGAAGTGCGTTTCCATGGATGCCAGCACCCTGGAATGAAGCCCCAATTAGGCCAGCTTGTCATTGCTCTGCCCAGAAGCCCCAGCTCCAGGAAGGCCCATGCCAAGCATGGCGGCCCAGCTCGGTCAGGCATTCTTCTCCTCTAGCCCTCAGAGCACCTTGGTTTTTAGCTCCCAGATGTGCAGCTTCCCAAGGGCCAAGCAGAGCGTCTCCAATCCCCTCCAAGTATTTCACAGACTCAAGTCTGTGAGCAGGGGCCTCAAGGGTTGTCACCTACTGCAGACCCTACCTGAACACTAATGCCCACCATGTTTGCCTGAAGATGGGCAGTGAGGGGAACCCCGACTTCTGAAGGCAGCCCACCCCACTTGGCAGTGAAGAACTCTACCTGTTAGGGTGCTTTGCCTTGCTTCAATTGTAAAGATTTCTTCCCAGCTCCCACCCCCACAACTCCTGGCTCCAAGCAGAAGAAGCCTCTGGCACAGGACAGCTCTTCAGGAAGTCCTTCCAGCTACGCTGAGTCTTCTGTTCTCCATGCTGAGCACTCCCTCCTTCCCTTCAGCCAATCTTTGTGTGATGTGATCCTGAGGGCCTTCCCTCTCCTGGCTGCCATCCTTTTGGATGCTGTGCATGGAATGTTGGGCCAAGAACCAATGGCCCAATGGCCAGAGCCAAGAACAGCCAAGCACTCCCCTCAAGCTGGAGTTTTTTCAGTAAGATTGCCTTTGCTTTACTTACCATCATTCTTCCCTGTTGACTCAGACTGAGTCTGTAGCCTGGCCAAAGTGCACCATCTCTTTTAGATATGTGGTATGCTGGCCTCATCTTCCATATGTAGCCCTTGGGAAGGTAATTGCTTCAACTCGTGTTCTACTCTACATGGATCCCAAAAGAAGTTTCACCTTATTCAATGTGGCCCATCGTCCTTGCCCATCCAGGTCATTTGAGATGCTGAGCCTGTCACTCAGTGTGTTGTCAGTGGTCCTTCCCTCCCAGCTGGTTGGCTTCAGAACTTTCGATGAGTAGAACATTGAGACCTTGGATATGAGTGGATGTGCATGGATATGAATGTGAAACGGCCCAAGGCCCAGTCCAGGTTCCTGAGCCATCATGCTAGAGATCCTCATCTGCCATCTTCTCTAGCCCCTTCCTCTTCCTCTTCCCCTATTCCAATTTGTCAATGTCTCACTTCAAATGTAATACCTAGAGCTGACCTCAATCCTTCCTTTGAGGGAGCTGAGGAGGGCAGCAGCCAGGCAGCATTAAAACTCCTGGGTCTTTTCCCCAAGGACTACGGTTGAGCTATGGCCATTCTGGACCTGGGCAACCGACTTCTGTAGAATAAGGGAAGACATTAATGTCATACAATATAATGGTCTCCACATGTCAATTTGGCCCATTGTGCCTGTTTGTTCTGATTCGGATTCTGCCATCCAAGAGCCTTGCTAGGTCTTTCCCAACCTCTGGCCACCCAAAGATTTGAGAGGGAAGCCATCTATACCTTCATCTGAATCATTCCTGAAAGTGCTAAGCAGAACAGGACTGAGCATAGAGCATGGTAAAATGCCACTGGAGACCTCTGTCTAGGGCAATACTGATTCAGGAATCTCAATCTTCCAGTGTGGCTATGCAACCAGCTCCCAATCCATTGGAGTGTGCTCCCATCCAATCCACATTTTGCCATCTTGTCCTGGCTGTGGTCCACACCTGCTGTAATGGATCGGTCCAGAGCTGGCCTAAGAATTCAGATGAATAATTTCTTTAACAAAAACATGCCCCAGTAAAAAGCCATCCCCAAGGAAGTAAAAACCAGTCTGGGGAGGTCAAAGCAGGTAAAATCAACCAATAAGGAGGTTCCCTGGGGGCTCAGCAGCTCCAGCCATTAATCTCCAAAGCTGGGTCCCACCTCAGCACCCCTCAGGGCAAAGTTGAGACAAATGGCCCCAGGCCTGTTCCTCTGAGTCAAGGCCCCCCAACCGCTAATCAGCTCTAGACCTGAGGATCTGCAACCTGTCTGGGGTGCGGCTGCGCAGGGCAACAGGAGGGGGAGATGAGGAGCCCTGACCTCATGCTGCACTTGGAGAGCCTCATCTGAGGGAGGCCTGAGGGAATGCTTGCCTGGGTGATCTATGTGTGAGGGAAGGCTTGCTGCTGGCAAACAGCAGATCCCTTGCCTGAGAACCAGGAGACACTAGCATGGAGGAGGAAGGGTGGGGTGGTGAGGTCACCCTGCAGAGTAACAGGAGAGCTGCCTGTCTGTCTGAGCCTGGTGGGAGGAGGCAGGATGACTTTGGAAGGTCTCTGCCAGCTTAATCGATCTAAAATGGCTTAGCCTGCTGAGGGCCAAAGAATAGGGCCAGGAAGCTTAGAAGATTCATTCAGACTACCCAATCAGCGATCATCTCGGAGCCAACCCCAGGACTTGGAGCCAGTACTGGCTGCCTACTGAGCACCTCCACCATGATGTTTCTCCCATTTATTACTCCCCACATTCACACAGGCTGCTTACTCATGCCTGAACCATGCTCCCTCCCCATCTCCTCCTTCAAAGCCTGTTCACACGGCCCCATGGGGAAGTGTTGCTACCTCCTGGCACTTTCTCATGCCATCTTGTCCAGATGTCTCCTCTATGCCTAGCCATTTGGGGCTTCCTCTCGCATGTCCCTGTTATGTTAGATGTTCAAGAGCTTTAAACATCACCCACTTACTCAGGGTCACACCAGTAGTAAGACAGTTGGGATTCAAACATACTTCAATCAAGCAAGTGCTCCCTATGTGCCAGGCACTGTGCTAAGCACTTTACAATTATTATCTCCTTTTATTCTTACAATAACCTTGAGAGGGAGGTGTTACTATTATCAACATTTTACAGTTGAGGAAACTGAGGTAAATGGTGGCAAAGTGACTTGCCCAGGATCACACAGCTAGTAAGTGTCTGAGGTCTAAAGGATGAAACAGGAAATGTCAGAAGAAGGGTGGGGTGCAGGTGAAGAGGAGGAGTATAATGAATTCTGTTTCAGACATGTTCAGTTTTAAATGTCTCTGAGACATCCTGTCTGAGGTGTCTAAATGGCAGCTAGAAATATATAGCTGAGGAGCATGACACTGGGGCTGACTACGGAGAGCTGGGAATTCCCTGTGATTGATGCTGAGTAAGCCTATGGGAGCTGGTGAGTCACCTAGGAAGGGAGCACCGAGGCAGAAGAGCAGAGGGTCCAAGCAGAGCCTTGGGGGTCACCCACACTTAGCAGGTGTAGTCTGGATGAGAGGCCAGCAAATGGGGCTGAGAAAGGAGTGGACAGCCAGCTAGGAGGAGAAGCAGCAGAGAGAGCAGTCTCAGGAAAAATCTGGAGAGGAGCAAGTGTCCAGAGAAGCGGGTGCTGGGCAGTAACCAGGGCTGCAGAGACGTGGAGAAGGGTGAGGAGGGAGAAGAGGCCCCCAGATTCAGTGTTCCTTCCATTAGAGCGCCCCGCCGCTAGAGCTCCCCAACTGGACCTCCGTGAGGACAGGAGCTAGCTCACCTTCATCTCTGTGTCCTCAGCAGAGCTCAGGACCTGGCTGAGGCCCCCTGCGGGGACCTGGGTCGTGCTGATGGTGAGTGCGATGTGGCGGTGCTAGGAATCCCGCCTGATGGGAGAGGCTGAAGGGGCTAAGTCCTGGATGGGGCTGGGGTGAGAGGAAAGGCTGCCAGGGGTGGGTAAGGGGAAAAGAATTGGAGGGCTGGAGCCAAGGCCCAATGGGGAGGGGTGGGGCTCTATCCACCTTCTGGGGCCAGAGCTGATGAGTCCATGGGCCTATCCCCTACTACTCAGCGGGATTCATAGGTCGAAACTGAGCAAAGGACAATTTAGCTCCTGACGGAGGGGCCTCTAAGCAGGCAAGGAAGCAGGGACAGCAGGGTTATTGGGCATTGGAGGTGAGGGGTGCCCAGAGGGCAGGGGACCGCTTTTGTTGGAGTTCTAGGGTCACTGGCCTGTAGAAATTGCAAGGGATTCACCCAAGGGCACAGTCCCCAAGGAGGAAATGGCAGAACAGGAATCCAGCCCATTCTGATCTCCCCAAATGGGCATAAAGAGGGCACCTGGAGAGGTTGTCCTTCCTCTGCCCTTGGAAATCGCTATGTGCACCCCTTCATACCACAAACACATGCACACACATGTACACACAGTGACCCGGAGGAAAGGGGTATGCATCCTGTGGGCCCCACTGGGGTCTCTTTTCAAAGCTCTTCTGCCCTATAATGCAATGAAGACTGTGCCTTCTGCAGCTGTGAATGTGGATGGTGAGTCAAGGTCACCTGCAGTGGTAGGGAGGGAGGGATAGGACTGACCTCTGGCTGGATCCAAGGGGAGGAGGCTGAGGGTCAGGAAGGAAGGCAGAGCAGCAACCAGGGAGCTCACCAGCCCCCTTCTCCTCTTCTCGGGGCTCTTTTTCCTCTAGCCCTTACCCCTCCGCCTCCCCACCCTGCCAATTGGCCCGTCCACTCTCCTCCTTTGACTCTCCCTTTCTTCCTCTATTCTCTGGCCCCCTCCTCTGCTCCCCGGCCATCCTGGGGAGTCAGCCCTGAGCAGCAGCTCCAGCATCTCAACACCCCATCCGCCAGCTTCTGCTCTGAGTGGGTGGCCTGGGTCACCTTCCCCCCAGCCTCTCTTTCCATATGCCAATGGTGAGCGGTTATACCCAGTGGCTATCAGGTGGCTGCTAATTGGAGGGGGAAGGGGCACTCAGCATCAGAGACAAAGCTACTCTGGCACTTGGCTGCCTTCCTTAAGGCATGAGGGAGTGTGGTTCCACATCAGGCATTTTCCTCTGTCTTGGCATGCTTCTAGCTCTTTTCCCTCTCCCGAGGAGTAGCCTGAAAGCCCCTGAGGGCAAGGGCTGTAGCATTAACCCTAACCCCAGCCACCAGGGATTCAGTCACTAGGTTTCTCTCGGTGATCATGAGAATGATAGCATGATGCTGGTGGAGATGGCTAGGACAGTGGCATCAGTGAAGAAAAGCCTGCTGCTGGTGGCCTGGAGGATGATAATCATCAGTCAGTAACAGTGGGGATGAAGACCATTGATGGAGGGGATGGCAGTCCCCGGGAGACGCCATTCATTCACGCGTCTGTTTAAAAAGCATGGGAGTCAGCTTTAGCCAACATGAGATAAGAGGTCTACCTCCCATCTCTCCTCTCAATGGAGATGCCCCCCACCTGTCCTTCATCATGTGCATGTCACCCAATGCCCTTCTCCCTGTGTCTCAGGAAGCAAAGAATTACCTCGGGCCATTGGGTGGTTTCCAAGAGTGTCTTTGGAGGTCCCTCTGAATAATCATCCTCCCATTTCCAGTGAGGTCACTGGAGAGCATATGAGTCACCGAGGGGAGAGATCAAGAATGGCTAGAAATTGTGGCATCTCCTTCCTTAGAGACAGGACAGGCCCAGTCTTCCGGCCAGTTGTCAGAGAGGTGGTGAAAGTACTGCTCTGATGAGCTCTGAATCTTGGGTTCTTTGGCACGTGTGCTGTGCTAAGAAGGGAATCCCTACCCATCCACCCAACCCAGCCCTGTGATGACTTCTGGGGTTTGACATAAAGAGGTGAAAGGAGAGGAAAATGGAAGAGAAGAAGGGGAGGGAGGAGGGGAAGGGAGATGGGGGGAGAAGGAGAGAGGAAGAGGAAGAATGAAAGGGAAAGAGTCCTCTCGGGACTTACTTAGGAAAATGTCAAAGTTGGTGAGCAGGGCTTGGCCTAAGGGCCAGCGGAGACCACCCAGGGCATAGGCTTCCAGGCCGTCAGTCCCATGAGAGGCACGTGCATGGTAAGGAGCAGAGGAATGGGGGGTGTGGGGCTGGGATCTCCTTCCAAGACCTCATCCTGCTCATCTCCACTGCCCCCTTAGAGGATACAGGCTCTGTCACTGTTGCTGGCCCTCTCCTTAGAGCTCTGGGGTCAGCCTGGGGAGTGGGGAGGGAAGAGAGTGTGCAGTAGTTAGCCCTGTTACCTCTTTAGTCTGAGCCCTGGGCACAGTCATCTGGTAGAACCCTGACCTCTGAAGGCCCAGAGGAAGAGAATGCTAGCGGGGGAGAGGGGGGGAGGCTCCAAAGCCAATATCAAGGCACAAAAATCCACAATGCTACCAAGGCCAGAGGTGCAGGCAAGGGTCTTGTAACAGGTGAGGTCACAGGCCCAGTAGGGAGGCGAGGCAGTAGGGGTGGGCGCAGCATGGAGCTGCAGACGCCATATTGGTGCCCCCGGCCTCTAGGCAGGCCTTCATGCCACTGCCTCTGCTCAGATCTCTTCAGGTCAATGATCTTTGGTGGCTGCCTCTGGTATTCTGAGGGAACTTCAAACTGCTTTGCCTGCCATGTAAGGCCTTCCACAGCCTAGTGCCACCCAGAGGAGGTGTGGTACAGTGGCTTGGGTTTGTCGTCAGGGGGACAGGTTCGGCTGCTTGTTACCTGGGGTGGTGGTGTTTCATTCCAGTCACGTCCCACTCTTAATGACCCCACTTGGAGTTTTCTGGGCAGAGATGCTGGAGTGCTTTGCCACTTCCTTCTCTAGCTCATCCGACAGATGAGGAAATGGAGGCAGACAGGATGAAGTGACTTGCCCAGGGTCACACAACTAGGAAGTGTCTGAGGCCAGACTCTAGGCCTAGTGCTCTATCCACTGCACCACCTAGTTGCCTGGTTACTATCTGTGTCACCTTGTACAAATCCGTGAGCCTCAGTTTTCTTGTCTGTAACATGAAGTGAGTGGACTAAAAATCCCTGTTTGTCTGGGGAAGGCCTCCCGCTCCCAATCATGTGCTGACGTGCATCAGATCCCAAAGCTGAGCTAGCCAAGCTCCCAGAGCCAGCTAAGAGCCCCAGGGCTGGACTGTCTCTGAGGTCAAGCTCCCAAAGTCCAAGATCTTTCTCTCACACAACTATCGTTTACTTTCTCCTCGACCTTTGCACCCAAATGGATGACACTCTGCCCCTCAGACATACCCTCTGCTCTTTTATCCACCCACCTTTGTCTACGCTGCTCTCCAGACCTGGGGGCTTCGGCCCTCTTCCCCCAGCCTTGAATGAAGCCCCCAGGAAATGCCACCTCCTGCAGGAAGCCCTCCAGCTGCTATGAACCTTCCCCAGCAGCAACAGCTGCATTTTTGGTGGGCCCTTTGTTTGTCTGGGTTGTGTCAGATCACCTGATGAGGCTGGAAGCTAGACTGTTCACTGGCGTCTTATTTTCTCATCTGGAAAATGGAGACGCTATTCCCTTTGCCTCCCCATGAGACTGTTTGTAGGCCAGTTCTCTGCAGTAGAAGACCATCCAATGGAAGCCCCTTTAGGTCCCAGGAGCAGACTAGGCCAGCATCCTCCCTCTCCCCCTCCACTCGTTTGATGATGAGGCAACTACAGAAGTGTGCATGTGTGTGCATGCATGTGTGCACCCACATGTGTGAGCATGTGCACACGCATGTGTGCGTTCACATGTGCTGCATGAGTGTGTGTATGTGTGTGTGAGTGTGTGGTGGGGAGGGCTGGGGATGCCTCTCAGCTGACAGAGAAGGTTTTTGACAACAAAACGTCAAAAGGACTCCAGGAGATCCTCACTACAGTTACTAGCTCTGCTCCCACTGTGTAGGTGAGGTGAGTGAGACTCAGTGAGCTAAGGTCATTTGTCCACTCCCAGTCACCAGAATGTCTCCGGGCCTTGAAGGCCCCATCCAGCCGATAGGCCACATTCCCATTGCTTCCTTCAGGGAGGTCCTAAGGACTGTTCTTCCTCCCACTCTGCTCTCCTCCTGTTCCCAGCAACGCTGAGCAGCCTGAACTCTGGGTGCTCCCTCATTCTCTAGCCCAGCTTGAGGCCCGTAGACCCATGCCCTGGGCCAGGCTGCCCTGCCCTGCAGCTTGGCGCCTGGGGTAGGATGAGCAGGACCGCATACCATCGGCTCCTGGACTCTCAGTTCAAAGCCAGACCTCCTAGGTAGCTCATGTTTAATCAGCTGAAGCAGAGGGGCGCCACAACCTTGTGAGGAAGGGTGCCTAGCCTGCCTGGCCTCCTACACCTCCCTCGAGGCTGGCCCTCAGACTCTGGCTGCGGGTGGGGGAGGGATCTCCAGGCTCCAGTCCCCCGGGGGCTATATAGGGATGGGGAGCACAGACCAGGGGGAAGAAGGGGCATTTGTCCATCATTCTGACTGAGACTTGGAGCCCCGGAGGGGACTTTGGCCTTCTTATGTGTCCCCCACCAGCTCAGGCTACCCCTTAAGCATTTAGGCATACAGGGGCCCTGCTTCTGACCAGAGCCAAGCCGAGCAGAGGCTTCCAGCCAGGGCAGGGCCTCCAGCCAAACACTGGAGGGGCTGAGGCCGGCCAGCTGCTCCTTGGCCTCCCATCAAAGGCACTAGAGGAGAACTGAGAGGTTTCACGTTGTGGGTGGGATCCAGCCGGGTCTCCACCCAGGCAACCCAGGGACACCGGGAAAGCCTGGCCAGCCACAGGAGGCCCCAAGGTCCAGTGGTACAGTCAGAGGACCTCCCGGGGTGGAATGCTGGGGCTGCTCCCAAGTACCTGGGGGCTCTGGGCATGGGGCGTCCCCCCAGGGCTTCTTCAGTCTCTCTCCCTGTGCAACGAGGACAGTATCAGCCCCTTTCAGGTCCCAGACTCCTTGAGCGATCCGGCTGGCAAAGCCTGTGGGCCCCTTCTCAGAATCTGGCTTTTAAATACATAAAATACATGGAATTACAAAGGAAGTCCAGGATGAGGGAAAACAGAGATGCTTCTTTTCCTCTCCAAGTTCATGGGCCCCCTGAAATTGAAAGGGTCTGTGGCTGCCAGGCTAAGGGCTCCTGTTCTAATTGTCTTGAAGGGCCCTTTAGGCTCTCACTTTTCTGGCCCGGTGGTTATTGGGGGAAAGGAGAGACACAGCCCCAAGTTCTCCTAGCCCCAACCCAGGCCTGGATTGGGTGGGTGGCCTGGGGCCCATACAGAGAGGAGGAAACAGTCTCTGAGAGGTCCAGGGATTTGCCCCCCCTCTGGATGGACAGCATGGCCTCTCCTTTCCTCCCACCCAAAAGCCCTTGGTAGGACAATTGGAGGGGCAGAAGAAGCTTTGGGTTCAAATCTAGAGTCCTGCCTGGCATGGCCCCAGCTCCAACCCCCTCCTCCTCTTTTGGTGTCCCTTCCAAGGAGACAACGGGGTAGCCTCTGCCTGGAAACACTGACTAAGGAAAAGGTAAGACATCACCTGGCACACCTCACAGGAGGCACTTGAGAGCTTCAAGCACATGGAGCTTGGGAAACACAGGCCTTGGCTTCCTCCTTCCCTCATCTCAGGGCACAGGGCCCACTGAAAGCTGACTTGGGCCAGCTTGGGAGAACTGCATCTGAGAACAATGGTGCCCAGACCCTCCCAGGCACTTCCATTGCAGAAGAGGGTGTTGGGGGCAGAGGAGGGGGCAACCAAGGGACCCTTGTTCATCAGTAGCTGGAGCCTGGGGGACGCCTCTGAGTCCTCCTGGGCCAGTCTTCATCTTCCTTCCTTTCCTCCAACAGGACAAAGCCAGTAACTCTTTTTGAATCTGCCCTTTAGAAGACAAACCCAAGGCTGGAAGGGGCCATGCTACACATCTGCGCAGAAAGAGTCACATGCGCATGCATGCGCACGCACGCACACACACACACACACATATACACACACACATACACACACACACACACACACACACACACACACACACACATACACACACATTCGCTCACTCTCCCCACCAAGAGCTGGGCCAATGTGATCCAAGCGCTCTGCAGAAAATGCTTTTAACAAATACTGATCGTTACTACTCCTTCCAAGGAAGACCTCTTAAGGCAGAGCCCCTTCCCCAAGTTAGCAAACTTCAGAAAGATTTCAGTCAGTCTGGCATGGAGGTCAGCAAGGAGCACAACGTGACTGACAGCCAGCCCACTGAGGGGTCAGTTGGCCAGTCAGCTAACCCAGCTGTTGGCAGACATTTCAATGGTCAGACAGCCAGATGGGCACTGAGGCAGATAGACAGAGGAGCAGTCAGGTGGGTAAGCAGGCAGGCCAGCAAACGGGCGGGCAGCCAGAGGGACAGTCAAGGCAGACAGTTGGACGAGCCAGCATCAGGCAGGCAGGCAGTCGATCAGGCCGGGCAGCAGTTAGGTAGACAGTCAGTGAAACGGCCAGTTGGGCAATGAGTTAAGCAGTGAGCTAGTGAGCATACAGGAGGTCACTTGGCCAATCAGTCACACATAGAACTGCTTCCTCCGCCTGCTCAAGGCCTCTGGGAGGCTAGAGGTCCTGACCTGGGAGGAAGCCACCTGCACACACTGGAAGAGAGAGGAACCCATGACTCCATTCAATTCCACAGTACCTACTGTGCATATAGCCCAGCGGTGGTAGAGGGACCAGAATAAAGCAGCCTCTGTCTTCAAGGAGTTGGTGTTCAAATGGGTACAAACGAATATCACGTCAGCAAAGTGTTGGAGGCCAAGGGGCTCCAGGATAAGGTTTGAGGCAGTGAGGTCAGCTCCCTGATCCCCCCAGCCAGAGCCAACAGACAGATGCTTATTACTATTATTATTACTGCTAATAATAGTGTGCCCATTTCTATAGCACTGGTGAGCTTGTGAAGTGCTTTACAAATATTCTTTCATTTGATTTGCCCAACAGCCCTGGGATTGAAATGATTCCCATTTCACAGATGAGAAAACAGAGGCAAAGAGATAAAGTGACTTGCCCAGGGTCACACAGCTAGCAAAGTATCTGAAGTTAAATTGGAACTCAGGCCTCCCTGCCTCCAGGACCACTGTGGCACCACCTAGATGTTCCAATAGGGTAGAAAACAAACTGTTACGTCCATAGATGCAGTGAGCTAAGGGGGGGAGGAAGAGAGAAAGAGGTATGAGGAGGGAGAGAGACAGAGAGAGAAGAGAGACAGACAGACAGAGACAGAGAGACAGAAAGAGAGAGACATATAAGAGAGACAGAGACAGAGAGAGGAGACAGACAGACAGAGAGGAGAGACAGAGACATAGAAAGAGAGAAGAGGAGAAAGAGAGACAGAGAGAGACGCACACAGAGAGACAGAAAGAGAGAGACAAAGAGAGACAGAGAAGAGGTGTGAGGAGGGAGGGAGAGGGAAACAGAGACAGGCAGTCCCTTGGGGAGGACATCTTGTCCAGACCCCTCACTTTACAAATAGGGAAACTGAGGCCTAGAGGGGGAAATAACCTGCCCATGATCACTTAAACAATAAAAAGCAGAGACTCTAAGGCCTGTGCTCTCTATCCACCAGTTCTGCTACCTTTCATGGGGGGGGTAGTGGTGATAGTAGTAGTAATAGTAGTAGTAGTAGCAGTGATGGTAGTAGGGGTGGTGGTGGTGGTGGTAACAACAGCTCCCATTTTTTTAGTGCCATAAACTTGGCCAAGCCCCCCCCCCACCTCCTTCACAAGAGTCCAGAGAAGGAGGGAGTCCCAGGCTGGCGGTCACACAGGAGAGCTAGCAGAGCTAAGGAGAAGCAGGACTGCAGGCTTCTTACCCTGAGCTCCTTCACTTGCCCCTCCCCCTCTCTCTAATGCTTGCTGCTGGCCTGTCCCTTGGTCCCCTCATCCGTGGTGATGCGGAGCAGGAGAGACAGAGGCAGGGACAGAGGAAGAGAGAGCCTTGGCTCAGCGGTCCAGCAGCAGCTCACCATTCCTGCCTAAGGGGCCTGGGAAGGCCCAGACTGACCTCCCCCTCCCCTCCCTATCTCCTTCTGGCCTGCCCTCCCCCCATCAGGATTGGAGTCGCCCCCCCGCCCCGCCCTTCACTCGCCTTTTTCGTTCAGGCCCCAGGAAGGTCAGAATGGGGAGATTCTCCCCATATTTCTTTCAGCTAGAGATGCCCCAGGGCCCAGAGACACTCAGTTGGCTACCATGGGGCAGGCTCTGGGGGACTTCGGGGCATGGGGGGCAGCCTTTGCCCCCATTAAAGCCTCAGGTCTAGCTGAGCACAGATGGGCATTGCTGCAGACTTAAGGGGAGCTGCCCATGTACATTCCATCTGACAGCCCTGCCCGGGGGCTCTCCTAACCCCACCCCAGTGTACCTCCCCCAACCTCCTCTTCCCTCTTTCCAAGGTCCCCTTGCCTCTGACCTGCTGGGGCGGGAGGGGGTGGGAGGGGGTGGGAGTAGCTAGCCCTCTTCCCTCAGCTTCCCCCCTGCCTTTGGCCCCCATTCCTCTCCCCTCCCAGTCCCCTGGGCCCTTGCTCCTCTTTTCCCTTCCCCTCCACTTCCCAGCTCCTGACCCCACCAGGACTTTTTGGGGCTCTGTCTGGCCACGCCTCGGAGAGCCCTCCGGCCTCTAAAGAATCCCAGTTGTAGAATGGATTGGCTGCTCTGTGGAGCTGGGGAGCTGCAGAGAGAAGGCCTGCGCTGGGCCTGAGTCATCCCCAGGCCTT
This sequence comes from Vombatus ursinus, assembly GCF_900497805.2. Taxonomy (NCBI): domain Eukaryota; kingdom Metazoa; phylum Chordata; class Mammalia; order Diprotodontia; family Vombatidae; genus Vombatus; species Vombatus ursinus. The sequence goes on along the minus strand of NW_020954597.1, from coordinate 1,756,160 downwards.
GGAATACAATGCCTGGCAAAGATCCGGAGCTGAAATCGCGCATTGCGTTTTGTGGGCCGGCGCCCAGGCTCCTGCAGGGGCCCTTGGGAAGGGAAGGAGGGGGCAGCCAGGCCAGGCCTCCCTTCCCACAGCTCAGCCCAAGGGATTGGAAGCAGTGGGGCCCCAACTTCTGGGAAGAGGGCAGGCAGGGAAAGAGAAGGCGAGAGAACTCTGGGTGCTGGTCGGTTGGGCCCGCCCTCCTTAGAAAGGCTGGCTGAAACACAGAGATCCCCCAGCCTCTAGTCCCCTAGGGAAGGACCCCTGCCACCTTTCTTGGCCAAAGACATTTGAAGTGTCCTGGAGTCCATCAGGCTATTTACTTAGGAATGAAAACAGGAAGTTCAAATTCACTCCCATGCCTTCCCTATCACCTCCCTGTGGCTTCTGTCCCCCAGATCCCCACTGCCCCAGCCCTGACCCCCAAATCCCCATCACCCCAGCCCTGGTCCCCAAATCCCCATCACCCCAGCCCTGACTCCCAGATCCCCACTGCTCCAGCCCTGATCCTTCTAGATCCCCATTGGCCCAGCTCTGAGCTTCAGCCCCACATCTCCCTCTCCCTATGGGGCTCGGGTGCCTCAGGCTCCACACTCTCCTCCAACCCCCAAGCCCTGTCTTTCTCCCAACTTCTCTGTTTCTCAGGAGGGGGCACCCTTATCCTCTCTGTCCCCAGCTCTGTGACCTCAGCTCTGTCTTTGTCACATGAATCCATCAGGCTTGTTCCAGCCTCTGGGCCCCTCAGCCTCTTCTCAGGCCCGATTCTTCAAGGCCTAGTTCAAATCCCAGGCTCCTCCACGAAGCCTCCCTTGGCCAGGCCAGGTGACACCAATCACACCCTGCTGTGGGAGCACAGAGGGGCTTGCACTGTCCCCATTGCTGTTGTGCTCTCTGCCAGAACTGGCCCTGGGCTCTGGGCCTTGCCTCTCCGAGAGAGCGCTGCAAGGACATGTGGCTCTCGTCCTTCTGGAGATGGCCTCAGCCAGGGAGCTGAGCCCAGGGCAGAGCTGGCCACTTCCTCGCTGTGGGCTTGCCAGTTTGAGGATTTGTGAATGAATGAATGAATGAATGAATGAATGAATGAATGAATGAATGAATGAATGAATGAATGAGAAGCTCTGCCTTCTCTGGAATCCTTGGGAATTGGCTGTTTGCCCCTGTAGGAGCGAAGCTTGGGTCTCTGCTCTAGCTCCCAGTTTCAGCATCCCCCAGATCCCAGGCTCAGGCCTCCCGGAGCCCCGGGGGGTTCCTTCTTGCTGAAAACACTGCTCCTGCTGCTAATAATAACAGTTAGCAGTTCTCTGGCACCTGAAGGTTTGCAAAGAGCTTTACAAAGATTATCTGATTTGATCCTTACAACAACCCTGGGGAAAGCCAAAGTGAAATGACTTGAGCAGGAGCACTTGACTAGTCGGTGTCTGAGGCTGGCTTTGAATTCAGGGCTTCCTGGCTCCAGCTCCTTTGTACTCTGGGCACTGTGGGCCCCCATAGCTCAGAGCTTCATGCCTTTACTGCGAGAAATACAGCTGGGAGTGGGCCCTGGCTGCCCTGCTTCGCACTTCCAAGGACCTGGATCTGATGGCATTTCTCTGGTGGGGACCAGCCCCTCCTTCCTACCCCCTACTCCCTGGCCCCGGGATCTGGCAGCTGCAGCTTTGGTGGGGGGAGTACAGGGCTCGTCCTTCCCACCGCCTCCTTCCTAGAATGAAAGAACAACTCTCAGGTTGAAACTGGGGTGGGGATGGGGGGAGATAAGGCAAGGGGGGGTCGATTGGAGATGATTGAATCCCAGTGTGATCCCTGCCCTCCCTTCCCCACATCTCTGCAGAGGCTCAAGGTGGGGGTGTGGAGAGAGGTCCCAGGGAAGGGCTGCTGGGAGAGGACCTTCGGGGAGCCTGACCTAGCTGCCCTGGGACTCTCAGGGCAGGCCCTCAGTAGCAGCCTGGTGGGATGCAAAGCCCCCTGGACTTTGAAGCAAAACCAGCTTCTCAACAAAATTAGCTAATTGACCTTCCCCACTGGAGGCCTCAGTTTCCTCTTCTGTCAAACAGATGGCGCGGGGGACCGTCAAGGTTCCTTCCAGCTTGAACTCTATGAAACGATCAGAATTCATAATTAAGCATCAATCAGAAATCCAGGGTGCCCTGGGGGGAGTGCAGACCCCACAGCTGATGGTGACATTGCCGAGGTGCCTGCTGCAGGTGCCCTTGGCCAGCCAGAACCTCTCTGAGCCCTCCCTGACACTGGGGGCCAAGCACCTTGATCAAATGGCAGAGCAAAGGCATGAGACCCGGTCTTCTTGACTATGTCCCCTGCACCTCAGTGCCTAGTAACCTCAAGGCCCATCCCTGTTACGATTGGAGTCTCATGGCCAGCCTAGTATGCTCATTTTACAGATGAGCCATTTGAGTCCCAGAGGGATAAATGACTTGCCCAGGATTCTTATGGTTGGCCCATCTGACCCTCTACTCTGCCATGCTGGTTCCAGATTCCCGGGGAACCAGGTTGGGTTTGCCAGGGGACAGCAAGCAGCTCAGAGGGTCCCAGCCCAAAGGTGACCATCCCCATATAGCCAGCCACCACCCCCCCACACACACCCTTTTCTTTCAGGGTAGCCCAAGGAGAGAGTTAGAACAGATGGGCAGTTTAGGGGTACCCAGAGGAAAGCTCTCATCCAGGGCCTCTCTCCCCACTTGCCGGCCTGCTCCCAGATTCTCAGCCCTCCTAGGCTCAAGGCCTCAGCTCTAGGTCACTCTAAACTCAACACCTCCATCTATCCTGGTGCCACATTCCATCAAAGCCTCTCCCCACCCCGCCCCACCCCCACTACTCAGATCTGCCCTTCCCCTTCCTTGCCAGTGCCCCATCCTAGGTCAGGCCCTTTGGACTCAGCAGCTCCCAATCTCCCCTGCACAAGCTCCTTCCAGGGGTGCCCCCATACTCTGGAGAGCCTGCTCCCAGGCAATTGAGTTACTGGGGGAGGGTGAAGGGGGGAGGTCTCGCTGGCGCTTAATTGGACCCATTTGACTACAGATCTCATCAGACCCTCCCCCACTTCTGTCCTGTAAGAACCCTGGGGGCAAGGACTAAGGTCTGGGTTTGGCTAGAATTCTATTGTGTTCCATGGTAGAGCTGCTCCCATCCCCCCCTTCCCCCCACACCCCCACTCTCACACATTTTGTCTCACACTCACACTCACACTTACACTCTCACACAGACACACTCTCACACACACTCACACACACACACACACACACACACAGAGCTGGGCACCAGTTCCCTTCTCTTCTCTCCCCAATTCTTTTCTTCTCCTTGTCACTCATTTTTCTCTCCGAATCCCCCACCCCCTCCCCTCTGGATTGTCTCCCATTGTCCTGTAGCTAGAGGGCTGTGTCCTCTCTGCTGGGACCCAAGGATGTCATGGAATAATTGAAGCGTCCTTCCCATGACCTTCAGGCTCTGGCAGCCTCACTTCCCTACCAGCCCTGTAATCAGAGCCTCCTGACAGCTGAGAGGCAAACACACACACACACACACACACACACACACACACACACACACACACA
>NW_020954597.1:1729484-1752548 GCF_900497805.2 Vombatus ursinus | reverse complement strand
CACACACACACACACACACACACACACACACACACACACACACACACCCCCAGCACATAGAGACAGGCTGGGGAAGAAAGTTTGGCTGAGGCCTTCCCAGAACTCTTAAACAGGGTGTCTGGGTGGCAAGAGCCCTGAACTGAGGCCGAAGCCAGGTCCTCCCATCAGCCCCGATGCTCACCGGTGATGTGACCCTGGGCACAGGCAGCCTCAATCTCCCCAACGATAAACAGTAAAATGAGGGTCACGCTGCTCCTCCTGGCCTCAGCGTTATTGTGAGTCACTTGCTTTGTAAACACCAAGGCCTAACGGAATGGAAGTTGTTATTTCTCACCAGCCTCCTCCCCTTTGGGCGCAGAATTAAGGGGGATCAGAAAAGGTGGAAGGTGGGACTTTAGCAGAATCCTGAAGGAAGCCGGGAAAGGCAGGAGGCTGAGCTAAGAAGAGAGTGCATTCCAGGCCCGGGGGACGGCCAGGGAAACCCCGGAAAGTTGCTTACAACTCCCAAACACACACATCCAGACCCCCACGGCCAGCTGGAATGGGAGCCTGCCCTCCCTGCTGGATGTCCTCAGGCCCATTCAGCTCAAAGGTTCTGTTGACTGGGTTCCCAGGGCCCCACCCAGCTCCTCTGGTCTGTTTGTCCAGCTCCCACATTGTCAGGTTTGAAGCCAAGCAGGCCGCCAGCCGCCAGCGCCAGCTCCCCCAACCCCCCTCACATTCCTCACGTAGCAGCACCACCTTCCTCTCCTCCCCAGGCCCGACTTGGCTCCTGGTCTCCAGCTCTGATGGGCCAGGCATCGTCTGCTAGGATCCCTCTGTCTTAGCCTCTGCAGATTGATGGCTTCTCTGCTACTGGGCAGGAAATCTGGCTTGAGACCCCAGGCTGGAGGTGGAGGAGGAAAGAGCTCTGAGCAGTCTGAAGGCCCCATTGCCCCCTCTTCAGGATGGGCCGCCAGCCAGGTGTCATCCCCACCACCCAGGGTGGGCCCCAGTTGAAGGTCAGCCTGACACAAGGCCCAAATTCTGAAGTCCCCAGATGCTCGGGACACCAGCAATGGGGCAGTCCCCAGCCCAGGCCACCCCCCATATGCCCAGAATACTGCCCTGGTCAGCCTTGCAAATCAGTGATGACAAGGCCAACCTGGGCAGCCAGGCCCTGACGAAGCAGGACACAGCAGAAGTTAAGGAACTTGTCTAGGGTCACTTGACCTGGAAGTGTAAGAGTGGGGCATTAGACCCAGGTCTCTTGATACCCAGTCCCTGGTGGAGGCCTGGCTTCTCCCCTACTCTGCCAGAAACAACGAGAAGGACTGAAAAGGATGCACTTTTCCTTGGGAAAGGGCTTTGCCTCCATGATGTCATTTGCTGATCGTGACTGCCCTTCAAGGCAGGCAGGGCCACAGTGTGCAGGTCTCTGTCACACTTGCTGTGAAATGAGTATGACCGTGTTTGTTTGCACAGGCAGCGTCCTGTCCAGGGGGAGCTCCCACATGGGAAGGCTGGCCTTTGGGATGTGACCTTGGCTAGTCACCATGGAGCAGGGAGCGGAGTGGGCAGGGGGTGCTGTAGGCAACAGCTCTGCCAGAGTTTCCCTGGGCTACTCTTCCCCCACCTCCAGCCCAGAGTTTGGACAAAGGGTCCAAAAGTCCAAGTGCAAATCAAGAAAGGAGTAGCCGCACCATGAGCTCACGTGTACAGGTATGACCATTTTTCCAATATGCTGATGTGGTTAAGAAAAGACTCATTTATTTAAAATCATTACCAAATTTATAGCAGCTTTTCATCAATGGGTATTTTCACAGTCAACGGGTACTGATAATTGTTGGGTTATGTCAGAAAGGCTGTAGACCACCAGTCTGGTCCAACCACCTCATCTGTCTAGGTCTGGATGAAATGATGTCTAAGGTCTCCCCCAGTTTTGGTATTCTGTGGGTTCCTATTGCCCAAGTCTACCCAAGCTCTTCACACTCATCAGCCCCTATCCTGCTCTGCCTTTCTCAGTCTCAGCCTATTCTCCAGATCCTTCTCTCTTCCCCCCACCCAACTAAGCAGTCCTATGCCCTGGACTCTCTGGCTATGACTCGGTGACAGACTAATGTGGTCAACTGATTCTGAAGATGATAATGAGTTATGGTGTTAACCTTTCTAAGCGAGATTTACATTTAATATGGACATAACACCTGAACACAAAAATGGAGCCTCACATAGCACCTTTTTTAAAAAAAAAAATGATAAAAAGTATATATCTAAAACCAAAACCTCAAATTATACACAATGGGAACACACTGAAAGCTTTCTCAATAAATACAGGCATAAAGCAAGGATGTCCCCTTTTCTTATGTTGTTTAATGTACTTCTAGAAATATTAATGTTAGCAATAAGACAAGAAAAAGAAATCAAATGCAAAAACATAAGCAAAGAGGAGACACAATTATCTCTATTTGCTTCACCTAGAAAACTCTAGAGAATCAACAAAGAAACAACTGAAACAATTGATAACTCCAATAAAGTAGCAGAATACATGATAAACCCATAAAAATCAACAGAATATCCATATGGTGATAACAAAATCTAGAGGGAAATAATAGAAAGGGAAGTACCATTTAGAAAATACGCATAGAATGCATAAAAGCCAATGTGCCAAGGCATACCCAACACTTGTATAGATAGATACTATCCCTAAATACTCTTCACGGAAATAAAGAATGACATAAAGGACTGGAATGCTATTCAGGGCTCAGGATGGGACCATGAAATAATGTTACCTAAATTGATTTACAGATTTAGTGCTATGCCAATCAAACTACCAAAGGGATACTTTAGAGGAGTGGTGTCAAATTCAAATAGAAATAATATGGATATAAGGGCCCCCAAAGACCCCATATTAACAGTTTTAGAACGTAATATTGGCTATGGTTTATTGCAGTCTTATTGGTTTTTGTTCAATATTTCCCAATGACATATGAATTGGAAGTGTTGTGGGCCCCATGCAGTGGCAGGCGCCTGTTTGACACCTCTACTTTATAGGCTAGGGACTGGATATGAAATTTCATTGTACGAGGAACTTCCCTCTACCAATGGCACCTTCTCTACCACTTTGAGGATTAGAAAGTTGGCCTCAGGCGGCCAGCTAAGTGGCACAGTGGATAGAGCATGGGTCCTGAAGTCAGGGGGACCTGAGTTCAAATTCGGCCTCAGACCAAACACTTGACACTTACTAGCTGTGTGACCTTGGGCAAGTCACTTAACCCCAATTGCCTAAAAATAAAAAAAAGAAAAGAAAGTTGGCCTAGAGGAGTAAGAGGTTCAGTAACTTGCCAACCAGAGTCAGACCAACAAATTGTGTCACAGGTGGGACTCAGACCCAAGTCTTCCTGCCTCAAAGGCCCACTCTCTGGCCAGTACACAATTCTGTGTCTCTTTATCAAGCTAGACAAAGTAACAGCAAAATTCATCTGGTGAAACAAAAGATGTTCAGGCTCCAAAGAAATAATGACAAAAGTAGGAATGAAGGGAGAATACCACTTCTGACCTCAGATCATACCATATAAATCAACAAATGTTTATTAAATGCCTACTATGTGCCAGGCACTGCTTTGAACTGAGACTACAAAAAGAGGCGAAAGATGGTCCCTGTCCTCAAAGAGCTCACGATCTAACGGGAGAACCAACAAACTAACAAATATATAGGATAAACAGGAAATCACTTGAGGGAAGGCAGTTTTGCCGGCAGCCAGATTGTAAGGAGTTCAGAAGAGAGTGAGAGGAGAGAGAACAGAGGCACTGAGTGTAGACAGACTTTTTGAGGAGTTCAGCCACAAGGGGCCAACAAGATCTTAGGATGATAGTTAGCAGGAATGGCGGAGACATGGGCATGTGTGTAGGCAGTAGGGAAGATGAGTGAGAGAGCAGGGATGACAGAAGAGACAATCTGCTGGAGGAGATGAGATGGAAGGGGTTGGCCTTGGTCAACCAATGTGGGACAGGGGTAAAGGAGAAGATGGGTCAAAAGGGACCTGAGGAAGAGGGGAAAGGGGGAGCTCACAGTGAATGGCCTCCATTTTGGAGGGAGGAAAACGTTTGGAAGAGCCTCCGTGAAGAGCGGGTTAATAAGGCAGGTAGAGAAGGATTGCCTGGCAGCGGTGAAGGTCCACTTGATGTTGTGTAACATAAATTTGTAATGGATCCAGTCCGAATCGTTGCATCATTTTCTTTGTTCAAAAAAAGCATTTTGATAAGCCTTGGATCCAAGGCTGAGGTTTGGCAGGGTGTAATCATCAAAATGATAAGGGGACTAGGGACTCAACAGAGGAAATCAGTATAAAGTCGAATTGGTTCACCAAGGGGTCAAGTTTTGGAAAAGAGAAGAGAGTGGCTAGTTCAAAGGAGATGACCTGGGAGAGAACTGAGGAGTCAACGGATTGGTTATGGTTGGATGGGCCAATTTTGTGATTCCTGAACATGGAAGCAGCGCATTTGTGGGTAATGGCAACATCTAGGCAGATATGACCATCTTTGTGTGTGGCTGAGGCAGAGTGGAGGAGTAGGTCATTGGAAGGGAGTAGGCTGAAGAGCTGGGTGGTTAGGGTGTTTGAAGGAGGGTTACTAGGTATGTTGAAGTCCTCTAGTACATAGGCAGGAGCTGGAGAGGAAAGAAAGATTGTGAACCAGATACTGAACTCATTGAAGAAGGAAGGGTGGGGGGAGGGTGACCTCTGTAGACAAAAGCTTCCAGGCTTTTGATTGGGTGGTAGATATGAATAGCGTGAACTTCAAAGGAGGAGAGGTTATTGAGTGATGGAAGGTAGAGGGGAGAACTTGGAAGGCGCAATGAGGAGCAGGGAGGATTCCAACTGCCTTCTCTTCCACCAGTAATGAGTGAAGGTGCAGCTAATACAGGGAGGCTGTGTGTCATGGGTGGGGGCAGGGGTGGAGTGGTAGAGAGAGAAGTCAGGTTTCAGTAAGAGCTAGTAGATGGAAAGAGTGGGAGAGGAAAAGATTTAGGATGAAAGGAAGTTTGTCGTGGAACAGGCATTCCAAAGGGCACAGTCATAATAAAACTACTTAAAAAATAGAATCGGGCACAAGTGAGCTCAATAACCCAGTGGCCAATAAATCTGAGAACATATATTACTTGGGAACGAACTCCCTATTTGAAAAGAATTACTGGGAAAACAGGAAAGATTGGCAGATATTAGGTTTAAGTCAACATAGTATACCATATACCGCCATAAGTCCTAAATGGATATACAACCTGAATATTAAATGTCACACACACACATACACAAAACAAAATAGAAGAAAATCACCTTTCATAACTATCACTAAAGGGAGAGTTGTTTGTGTTGGGTTTTTTAAAAGACTAATTCATATTTAATATTTTTTCAATTGTATGTAAAATGTTTAACATTCCTTTTTTTTTTAAATTTTGAGTTCCAAATTCTCTCCTTTCCTCCCATAAAAGGACTAATTCTTAAACAAGGTAAAGAGGTAAACAACAAAAAGATAAACTAGATCATTTCGGTTATATGAAATTGAAAAGCCAATGTGCAAACAGAATCAATGAAACTTGGATAAGAAGAAAAGTGGTTGATTGGAGGAAAATATCTTTTTTTCCCCAGATCTCATAGAGTCTGATACTTATACGATATATGAGAAACTAAGTGGGGGGGGGGTAGGAAGGGAACAAGCATTTTTTAAGTGCCTACTATGTGCCAGGCACTGTGCTAAGCACTTTACAAATATTTCATTTGATCTAAACTAACAGAAATATATGCAATCAGTGCTATTCCCCAATGGATAAGTAGTCAAAGGATCTGAACAAAGAATTCTCAAAAGAGCTGCAAGCTATTAACAGCCATATGAAAGTTGCTCAAAACCATGACTATTAAGAGGAATTCAAATCAGAACAACTCTGAGGTTTCATCTCACACCCACCAAATTGGCAAAGATGACAAAAGATGAGGATAGTCAATATTGGAGGGGTTGTAGAAAGAGGGGCACACTGCCCATGGATTGGGCCAACCATCCATTCTGAAAAGCCATTTGGAATCATAGCTAATGAAATCACAGAAGCATCCATGCCCTTTGTCTGACATTTCTATAGGTTTCACGTTGACAAAGCTTGTAGCTATATTATCAAATTTACATATCAAACGAGATGATATGGGGAAAGCTCTTTTGCAAAGTGCCATAGAAACCCAAGTTGGGATTATTGTGATGATGATGATGATTTCTCTGGATTTTTGCAAGAAGCCTGTGAGATAGGTGGTATGACTGTCCATGTTTTTGAAATTAGGAAACTCCTCCAAGGTCACACAGCTAGTGAGCAGCTGAGGTGGGGTAACAACATGTCTATAGTGCTTAAAACCTATGAATTTACTTCATTCTCGTAACAGCCTGGGAGATAGGGACCCACAACTCACATTCGAGAAAACCTGGGTTGAAAAAGGTCAAGGGATTTGCTTGGGGCCTCGAAAGGGGGGGCAGGATTCACACCCCAGTCCTCCTGACTGCCTCCCCGTGCTGGTTGTGCCTGCTAGGACACTCGTCTCTCAGGGATTTCCCCTCCAAGGAGGTCCAGGAGGAAAAGAAAGGGTCCCCCGTGAACCCAACACTCCTAACATTTTGGGGATAGCAAAGCCCCGGGAACAAAGAAAGCGGCCGTGGCTTTGCCCAGACGTGCTTACTCTTTCTTCCCCTATGGCTCGAGGAGGCCTTGGGGGAGGAGCGCAGGGGGAGCCCGGGAGGAGATCTCAGACAGACTAGGATTTCTCGACTGCGGCCTGGGGGGGGCACTGAGAGAGCGCTGCCAGGCACAGCCCCCGGGGGCAGGCGGGCGGGTGGACGTAACAGAGTCCCAGCCCCCCTCCTCTGCAGCACTGCCCCACCCTGCGCAGTGGCCTCGAACCACAGCTGCTCCCTCGCCCCCGTGAACCGGCCGATGGGAGCCCTGCGCAGAGTGGGAGCGCTGAGAGGATAAATCTCAACCCGAGCTCCGAGGGAGAGCAGGGGGTCCCAGGCCCCTCAGCAGCCCCCCTTCCTTCCCCGCGCTGCGGCCTCCCTTCCTCCATCCCTCCCAGCTAGGGCTCGAACAGCCCTTAATTACAACTTGACAAGAAGATTAACACAGAGAGGGCAGTTTTAATTAACTTAATATCACATTCAATTTTCTAGTGGGCCCCAGGGCCCCAGACAGAGACAGCTCCCCGCAGACAGATTCCCGCCCCCCACCAGAGCAAACACAGCTAGACGGGAGGGGCTCAGGAAGGCGCAGGAAGGGGCCCCCAGCTCCCAACTTTCCCCCCCAATCTCTAGGTAACCTTCGGCTCCCTAGGTCACATCTTCCCCCAAACCCCAATGGGAAGGGAGGAGCAGGGGAAAGGGGGGCGGGCAGTTAGTGAGACTGCAGGCGCAGCCCCAGCTCAGCTCCCCAGCACCGAGGGCTAACAAAGAGGCGATCATGCTCTGGGTCCCAGGACCGGAGTTCAGATCCCGAATCTGACACTTACTACCTGGGTGACCTTGGGTAAGTCACCCCCCACCCCCACTCCCAGTTCCTCACCTATAAAATGAAGGAGGGGGACTCTATAATCTTCAAAGTCCCTTCCAACCCCGACGGCAGGAGGTCCGGACAATATATGAGACCCAACGAGATACGAATTCTAGAGCACTTAGCACAGTGCCTGGCACATAGTAAGGGCTATGGAAATATTATTATCATTATCATTACATGGCATCTGCCTCCCAGGCCTTCTCCTCCCCTAGGAGGGGGGCGGGGCCCTACTCCTTGCTCCAGGTTCTCCCCCAGCCCGGTGCCTGTGTGGGGTGGCCGCTCTGCCAATCTGATCCCCTGACGGTGAGAAGCTATTTCCGGCCTAATGCTGTCTTCTAATGACATTCATTGCTGCCAAGTGTTAAGTACTAAGAGCTCTAGCTCTTTCCTCCCAACTGCGCATCGGAGGGACACAGTGACCGCTCACAGTTCCAGAGGGCCCATGATGAAGCAGGCTACCCATCTCCTTACAGACAGGGGAGGGACTTGGGGTGCAGAATTCCACATACGTTTTGGGACATAGCTGATGTGGGAAGTTTTTTTTTTTTTTTCTTGAGGAGGCATATTTGTTACCAGGGTGGTTTATTTTTTATTTTCAGTGAGGGAAAAGGTAGGAGGGAGAAGGAAATGAGGGATGGAGTGAGAGGAAAACAGAAGGAAGGCCAGAAGAGACCCCAGGCAAGCAGCGCAACTTTGAAAGTGAGGCATGTGCCTGGAGCGAGCTGCCCTTGGGAGGTCTGGGGCTTTGTGGACAAGCTTCTTTTTCTGCTCTACTTTGTAGATGGAAATGCTGGTGTTTGTTAAGTTCTGATGGTTTCTGAAAATTTATCCAACAACTGTTGGATCATGGGATTTGCATTTGAAAATTTTAAAACTGTATTTGGAGCCAAACTCCAAATCCTAAACTCTTTCCATCGTTCTGGAAACCACATTCCACCCAGGAATTGGGGAGCTCTAGCATTATTATTCCTGTTTTATAGAAGAGGAAGAAGAAACTGAGGATGACATCAATTAAGTGATTCGCCCAGAGTCACAAGCTAATAAGAGGTAAGGCCAAAACTCAAAGCCAGTGGTCTAAGTCCAAAGCCCTAACACTGCCCATTCTACCCCCAGCAGTGTCCCCTCAGTGGGGATACTCCTTCCACCAGAATAGATCCCAAGCCACACACTCCTATCTGCTCTGTGTCCTCTTAGAAATCTCTCCCCCCCCTACACACACACACACACACACACACACACACACACACACACACACCCCTCCCCACCCCAGAGCATCTAGCCTGTTTGCTGGATGTCTTCCTGATCATAATCGCTAAGCATTGATTAAGCCCTTGCTATGAGCTAGACACTGTACTTAACACTTCCTCTAAGTCTCTTAATATGTCATGGCTTCCAGGATCATTATACCACTTTTGTCATCTGAGTCAGCCAATGATCCCTGGTAACATATAATCCCTGGCAGCCAATTAGCCCTCCATTGTCCTCTGGGTCATCTGCCATTTGGCTCTTTGGGGGGAGGCTCCCCAATTCACAGCTGTAGAGCATCCCTGGAGAAAGGGGGTACCAGAAAGATGGGAGAAGTTTGGATTATGGAAGACCACCCACAGTGCCCCAAGGCCAGATGCCAGCCAGCCTCTTCTCTCTCTTCACTTTGAGGCTCAGTTCATCTGCCACGTTTTGATCAAATCTAGGTACTGATGGACCTATGGAACATACCTGATGGAGTATCGTTGGGATACTCATCCACACACATACCATAACCTGGCCACTGGGCAGCCTTCAGTCTCTTAGACTTTGTGGGCTTCTGCTCTGTGGTTCGATGCAATTGGCACCCTGCCATCCACAAGCAGGAACATCTGGAGAGCCTCCCAGTCTCTAAGGAATCCCTCCTCTGTTTGGACGCCTTGGTCAGGCCCAGACACTCTTCCCAATCTCAACTTCTTAACCGCCTGATCTAGTTCCTCATTGAGCACAGCGGTCCCTAGGTCATCAAAGAGCGAGGGCAACAGCAAAGATGACGACCACAGCAATGGCTGACATTCTTAGAGCTCTTCAAGATTGGAAAAATGTTTTCTGCACATTATCTCATTGGACATTCACAACAACCCTGTGAGGGAGATCCACACCCCCATTTTATATATGGGGATACGGGGGCTCAACAAGGCTTATTTTGTTTCTGTGATACTGCTGTTCAGTGCTCACCACAGTCAGCACTGGCCAACTCTTCTTCTTTTTTTTTTCTTCTTGGTCTGGGCGATGGGGTTAAGTGACTTGCCCAGGGTCACACAGCTAGTGAGTGTTATGGTCTGAGGCTGGATTTGAACTCAGGTCCTCCTGAATCCAGGGCTGGTGCTCTGTCCACTGTGCCACCTAGCTGCTCCCTGGCCAACTCTTCTTAAAGAACATCTTCATGACATACAAGCAAGATGCTTCTGAATAACGGACAAAGCGAACTCAACATCTGTCCTTTCTTAACCCTGTCCTCTGTTCTCTCTATCTTGGCCTCAAGTGCTACTTTGAGCTCCCTATCTATGCAGTCCTCTGAGTCTGGACTCCAAGGATGTTCTGAGCCCTGACCCCCATGGCTGTGCAGCGCCCCCTTTCTGTCGACCTCCCAGGAGTCCTGCATCTCAGAATTTGAAGTCCTCTCTGAGGCTGTCTAGGTTGTTGTTGTTTGTCCTTCATTCTCAAAGAGGACCAGGACATCAGGAAGGTGATACCATGACTTGAAATGAATTGGATTTAAGTGAGGGAAGGCTGTTTAAAGTCATCAGCCTCACTGTCTCCTCCAGAGCCATCTGGGTCCAGTGGCAAGATATAGATCAGGCCGACTGGAGATGGCCCTGGATGCAGTGGGAGACCTTGGTCTTTTTAAGCTAAGGTCTTTCCCAGGTCTCATTTTGTCTGAGGCAACACCCATTCAGTGACTAAGGCTAGGTAAGAAATGAGGCAAAGAATAGCTTTTTTACCTAGTCAAAAAAAATCGATCTGGGAGAGGAAGACCCTCAGGGTTTCTGGCAAAAACAGAAACAGTTGCTATTTGCATTTGCTCTGAGCCAATCAGGGCCCAAACAATGACCAAGTGGGGCTTGGGCTGGGACCTGTTGCTGACCAATCAGTGACAGCCAGAGTGATTTGGATTTAAGGCATGGTCCCTAAGAAAGAAATCTAGCCCATAAATCCCAAGATATCTGAATAGGAATCCCCATGTCTAGGCAGCAAATGGTCCTCTGGCCTTTATCTGAAGCCTGCCAGTGATGAGAAGGAAGCCACCATTTCCTGAGGCAGCCCAGTGCTAACTAAGAGTTAAGAAGCTTGTCCTGCCGGCTGCCTCTTCTCAGCTTCCCCCCATGGCTACGCCTGCTTCTGCCATATGACATCCTTTCACATACTTGAAGCCAGCTATATCTATTCTTCTGAGGTCTTCTTTTCTTCGTGTAAACATCCCTGGTTTCTTTAAGCCAACCTCCAATGGCAGAAGCCAGGCCTTTCTCCAAGTATGCTCTGGGCCTCTTCTCCAGCCTGACTTCTGGGGGGAGGGGCATGGCTGCTCCTGAGCCCCTGCTCTATCCTCAGGACAGGTAAGGAAAACGTCTGTCCCACTAGTTCAGTGGAAATGAGGTTGGAATTTTTAAAAGGAACTTTCATCAGGAAACTCTGGCAAGAGCAAACAAACAGAGCAAGCCAGAACCAGATGAGTTTATTGGGGGGGCGGGGTGCTCTTATCCCAGAGTGACTCTGGTTGAGCCCTGGCCTGGCCAGTCGGTCCAGTTCCCAGGGACCCCAGGGCCAGGCCTCCATCTCTCCACAGCTCCGGTCAGGGCTGAACAGGGCTGTGGGCTCTGCTCCGAGGGAACGGGCTGGGAATGGCAAGAGGAACCTCGGGCCCTGGCTCTCAGCAGCTGCTTCCTGGTCTTGCCCCCAGATGTGCTACCCTTCACAGAGCCTCCTTGGCCCTCTCCCTTCCTGCCTGCTCCACCAATCAAGGAAGACCCTCCCTTATCTGGTCCCAAGGCTTTAGGCCAGTCTGTACTGACCTCAGCCTCCAGCCGTCACCCATTTCTTGGAGCTCTTAACAGCTCTAGTCTCTGCCCCACCGAAGATCTTCGGTACCTACATCTCTGGACTTACGTCATGTGACCCACAGACTGGGAGCTGGAAAGGAAGGTCATCCAGTCAAAATTCTTCATTTTACAAAGGAGGAAACTGAGGCTTAGATGAATCTCAGGACAGAAAATGTTGAGAGTTGAGAGTTGAGAGAGAACATTGCACCTTAGAACAGAGATATCAGGATAGCAGGCTGAAAGATATCTTTGTCTTCATTTTACAAAGGAGGAAACTGAGAAAACCCAGAGAGGTGAAGCCCAATGAGTGAAGGAGCTTTTGGTCTTTGCTATGTGTACCAGTGCTTGTGACTCATTAACACAACAGATTCTCCAAGCCACAAAGGAAATCCGTCTTGGATTGTACAGTCTGTGCCTGGAGTTTCCCCCCATTGCTGGCTGAAAGGAACTGGGCAGATCCCTGTCACCCCAAGGCATAGAGTGACTGTGGCTCCCCTCACCCTACTCTGCTGGCCACCACTCTGCCTTCTTGCCTGCTCCCTACCGGATGCTCACTCCTCTACATCCTTCCTCCCCCCCCTTGCCCTTTTCCATAGCCGGCCCCCCCCCCCTGCCTTGGCTTAGCCCCAGTCCCCCTTCCTTCTCCCCCCACCCCTAGTTTGGCCTGCTCCGTGGCCCCCTCCCCCTGCCATGGCCTGGTCAGTTTGGCCTTCTCCGTGGCCCCCTCCCCCTGCCATGGCCTGGTCAGTTTGGCCTTCTCCGTGGCCCCCTCCCCCTGCCTTGGCCTGGTCAGTTTGGCCTTCTGTGTGGCCTCGCCCCTCCATGTTTCTCAGGCCACTGTCTAGGCCTCCTCCTCCTCCTCCTCCGCCCAAGCTGTGGCCAAGGCCGGGTGGTCTGTAATTGCTTCCTGTCGTCAGGCTGTTCTGTTTGTTTGCTCTGCGGCTGCTTCCCCACACCCAGGCGCACCGGAGGCGCTGACCGGCAGCGAGGGACTCTGGGGGCCTGGCTCGGGCCTGATGCTCAGATGTTTGGCCAGCCCTACCACCTGGTTTCAAGGATGGCCCTCCAGGACAACAGCATTCAGCCCCCTCCCCTGCCCCCAGGGGCCCCACAAAAGACAACAGGCTCCTTCTTTCTGGAGCCTCAGAAGTAGGCCCTAAGGGTGCCACTAGCCAGGGAGGTATTGAGTCTCTCCCTAGTCAGGCAGTGGGCCGAAAAGCAATCCCACGAAGAGGTGAAGACACATAAAAATGGCGGATGGAGTTTCTTAGTTGTGTAGGAGGGGGTGGCAGTTACTGGAGATCTCTAAAGCAAGGAGGCAGGAGCAAGAAGGGGAAGGAGGAGGGGGAAGGAGGAGGGGGCCCACTGGCGAGCTGGCGAGGCCTCCTCCACTTGCCACAGATGGAAAGGCTCTTGGAAACCACCTAGTCCAACCCCCTTCATCTTCTAGAGGAGGAAATTGAGGTACAGAGATGTACCTTGCCCAAAGTCATAGGGGAAGGGGAGGGGAACATGAATTTATGTGCCAGGAACTACACTAAGTGCTTTTGAGAAAGATGATCTCATTTGCAAGCCCCACTTTACAGATGAGGAAATGGAGGCAGGGGCACATAGCTGTCAGTTGTCTGAGGCAGGATCTGAACCCAGGACTTCCTGACTCCAGGCCCACAGAAAATAAGGGACGGAGCTGGACCATGAGCCTGGGTCTCCCAAGTCCAGGCCTCCTCTTCTCTGTCCTCTGAGGGGCCTTGGCAATGACCAGTCAGTGCCACATTCTGTTTATTTCGTGCCTCCTGAGCACTTGGGACACCTGTCTTCCTCCTTACTGTGTCCATGACATTTGGAAATCCAGAGAGCTCGACTGAGTCAGGAGACCTCGTTTCAAATTACAGCTGTTACTGCAGGGACAGCTGGTGGTGCCACAGTGCCCAGAGTGCTGGACCTGGAGTCAGGAAGTCCTGAGTTCAAATCCAGCCTCAGATACTGAATAGTGGGTACGACCCTGGGTAAATCACTTCACCTCAGCCTGCCTCAGTTTCCTCAAGTGTAAAATGGAGATAACAGCACCTTCCTCCCAGGGTTGCTGTGAGGACCTAATGAGATAACAGATCTCATTACAGATAAAGCGCTTTGTAGACCTTGAAGCGTTCTAGATATGTTAGCTTTTATCGTTCCTACGATGACTACTACTGACTACAGTGACGATGAGGACTACTCCTGCTCCTCCTCTGTGATCGTTCAACCTCTTTGGGCCTCGCTTGCCCCATCGTCCCTTCCAGGTTCATATCTTCTGCGTCATCTGTTTGGGAGCACCATAAGCCTCAGAACTCACCCTTACAGAGGCTCCCCTCTGTGCCGGGCACTGTGCTAAGCATCTGACAACCATTGTCTCCTTTGACCCTCACGACAACCCTGTCACAGCAGCCTGGAGAGCCTCATTTTCTAGATGAGGTTGGCTGTTTCCTTTGCACGTGAGGAGGACCGGAAGGTCATCACAATGCTGGGGTCAAGGTATGGCACGTCCAACTGGGACTGATCAGACCAGCGTGAAGATTCGGGGTAGAGATGGCTCTAAATTGTGCAGCTCACATTTCTTTTGCTTTGTTCAAAGAGCACAAGACCTTCTTTGATGTGGGCATGCCATGCTGGGAGGTGCCGTGCCACCGTCTC
Organism: Vombatus ursinus; assembly: GCF_900497805.2. Classification (NCBI taxonomy): domain Eukaryota; kingdom Metazoa; phylum Chordata; class Mammalia; order Diprotodontia; family Vombatidae; genus Vombatus; species Vombatus ursinus. The sequence continues at coordinate 1,738,256 of NW_020954597.1, read as the reverse complement.
CCATGTCTCATAAGTGATACCAAAGTTCTTCAGAGAGACCTTAAGAGTGTCTTCGTATTGCTTCTTCTGGCCTTTGTGTGAGCACCTGCCTCGTGTGAGCTCTCTGTAAAATAATCTTTTAGGCAAACATACCTTTGGCATTCGAACAACGTGACCAGATCATTAGAGCTGTGCTCTCTGCAGTAGAGTTTGAATGCTTGGGAGTTCGGCTTGAGAAAGAACCTCAGCGTCTGGTACTTTCTCCTGCCAGGTGATCTTCAGAATCTTCCTAAGACAATTCAAATGGGGGCGATTCGGTTTCCTGTCATGGTGCTGACAGACTGTCCAGGTTTCACAGGCATAAAACAATGAGGTCAGCACGTCGGTACTGTAGACCTTCAGTTTGGTAGACAGTCTAATACTTTCTCTCCCACGCTTTCCTTTGGAGCCTTCCAAACACTGAGCTACCTCCAGCAATGCATGTGTCAAGCTCATCATCTCTGGGGACATCTCTGGAAAGTAGACTGTCAAGGTAAGTGGTTCCACGTCTGGTGTAGTGTTGGCTGGTGGAGAACCTCTATTTTCTTGGTCTTAATTGTTAGACCAAAATTAGCATAAGTAGCAGATAATCGATCCATACTCTGTTGCACCTCAGCCTCAGAGACTGCATTGAGTGCACAATCCAGAGAGAACTGTGCTCTCCAACATGGAAAGCCTTCGAGGGAACACACTGGATGACTACTTACCACCTGTGGTGTGGCTGGAATTGCTGTTTTGGAAAGGTTTGGCCCAGACGGCTTTGGGAGTCCCTTTCCAGCTGCAAGATTCCATGAGGCGTGCTTGGTGAAGAATTGGGTTGAGGACATGGGGGGGGGGGGGTTGGGGAGTGACAGTCAAGTACTCCCCTCCACGTTAAAGTGTTTGACTGATTCTAGATCTAAATATAGATGCCAAAAGGCTATTGGCAGCTGGGGTCGGGCACTTAAGAGAGAGGCCAGAGTCAGAGACCAGGTTTTGGAGTCATCAGTACAACATCCTCTCAAATCCTGCTTAAATTGGGAGGCCAGATCCCCCAGAGGGCACCCAACCAACTACTTCTCCCTTCAGGGTTCTAAGGGTAAGCTTGAGGGTCACTGTGGTTTCTTTCACTGCTGATCACAAGCTGCCATCCGATGTGTTTCCCATTATCAATCGAACATTAGAATACTTTTAGAAAAGGGATTTTTCTGATAAGGTAAAGTAACAGGAGTTAGGAAAACAATCCATCCATCCATATCAGTGCTCACTCTCCCCTTGCATATGTAAGGGTAGACTGGGCTCAAATTTAAAGTACCAAAGTAGTCAGGCACATGTGGAGAGAACACGGAGGGTAAAGTCCTCTTTCCTTTCCTGGAGTCCTCCTAAAGTTCCACTCTCTGCTGAGCCAGCACTTCTCTCCATCAGCAGGGGATACGATCTCTGACCCCTTCACCATCCTTACTCTTTACCTCCATCCGCAGCCACTTGCACTGTTGTTGACCACTGCCACTCCAGTGAACTCTGCTGCCAATCCTGGTCACCTCTAGGACCTCTGGCTAGAACTGCAGGATCTCCCAAGCTCACAAGGTTACTGCATCTTGAGATGCTTGTGCAGCGAAGATCAGAGAAGAGCAGACATCAGAGAAGCAGAGGCAGTACATGTGGCTACATGGAGAAATGCCAGCTGCTGCCACGACTTGGCGGCTCACAGTAGTTCTCCTTTCACTCTCCACCAGCAAGGCCAAAAGAGCAAGTAAGAGCTTAGCAGGTCATCTCTTTCATATGTCAACTCAATCCTGGCTGAACACCTCTGAAGGCGTCAGCTCTTCCAGCTCCCGGGCTGATCAGAAGTTTTGTCAATGCACTGGAGCAGCCCCTCAGTCACTTATGACCAGAAACTGGCTCTCCACAGTTCCATGTGTTCGATTGGAAATAGACAGAGAACATCTCGGCATGCTCTGCAGAACTCACCAGGAAAGGCAAATCCATGCACGCTCTAAGGACTGAGCCCTCATTGGCCACTCCATTCATTACACTAGCATGGGGGGGAAGAGCTGAAGGCATGGAAGCCCAGGAACTGAGAGAGAGATGGGCAGGAGGAGGGGGGAAGAGAAGAGACAGAGACAGAGAGGGGAGGGAGAGGGCGAGAGAGACAGAGACAGACAGAGAGGCGGGGGGGGGGGGGACACAGAGAGGAGAGATAGAGAGAGGGGGAACAGAGAGAGAGGAGGGAAGAAAGAGACAGAGAGAGGAGAGATAGAGAGACAGAGAAAGAGGGGGGAAAGAGAGAGATGGGAGGAAAGTGAAGTGTTGAAGGAAGCAGGAGGATTGAGCCAAGAAGGAGGAGAGCCCCAGGAGTCCAATTTTACAGAAAGCAAAGAAGAGATTTCCAAGAAGGAAAGTGTATACCACCACCAAAGGCTTCACGTGGGTCAAAGGTATGAGGTTGGCAAGAAGATCATTGGCTAGAGCCCTGAGGTTATTGGTGAGGCCATTACTGGTGGCCTTTGAGAGTAAGGGAAAGTGTTAATGAAGCCTGTGCCCTGTGGGCAACAAAGCCAGCTGAATGAAGGATTACAAAGAGGAAGAGAAAGAGAGAAGGAACTCTAGAAGAGAGGAATAGGAGGGAGAAGTAGGTGAGGAAGTAGAAAAGGAGAAGAGGAAAGAAAAGGAGAAGAGGAAGAGGGGCAGGAGAGACAGGAAGTAAAGGCAGGGAAGAGGCTAAAGAGGGGGAGGAGAGAGAAGAGGAGAGGATGAAGCAAATAAGAAAGAAGGAAGAGAGGAGAGGAGAGAAGAGAAGAAAGAAAGTGGAAAGAAAAAACAGTAGAGGGATGGGAGGAGAGGAGGAAGAGGAAGGGACCATAAAGGAGGCAAACACCAGTGGGTCTGTGGGCTCCCTTCTCCTTGATTCGGTGGTCCCTGAAGCAATGAAACCAACAGGCTGGTCAGTCAATAAACATTTATTAAGCACCTACTACGTACCTGCCAGACACTGTACCAAATAAAGGGAACGCAAAGTAAGGCAAAAGATTGTCCTTGTCTTCCAGAAGCTTCCGGTCTAAGGGGGGTGAGAACATGGAAACAACGATGTAGAAAGAAGACACAGACAGAAGAAATTGGAGATGATCGATGCAGGGAGAGCACTAGCATTATGGGGGCTTGGGACTTCCTGTAGACAGTGGGACTTGATCTGGAACTCAAGGACTAGGCGCCAGGGAAGCCTCGGGCAGAACTGGGCTTGGTTGGGGGGAGGAGGAGCCCAAGAGAAGGCCACTCAATGGTTTAGTCAGCTGTTTCCAGCTGCATAATAGAACAAGGCCAGTGCCTCTAGCCTCGGTTCTCCCCACTTCCCTTTGCCTAGCTGCCCTGCCATCCCCTGATGGAGTCACACCTTCACTTCCCACAAGCCCGCCCAGGGCATTTTCTGTCCCCTGGACTCCGAACAAACCATGCCCCTCCCCCCACCCCAAGCCCTGAGGGAGTCCTTACACCTTTTTCAACGATCTGGCCAGTATTACCTCTCTTGGTCACTGACAGTAAGGAAGGTCTTCCTTCAGTCTAATCTCAGTCTGGCCTTTCTAATGCAGTAAAGGTCTGGGGTAGAAAGACCTTGTAGGGAAGAGAGCTGGGTTCAAGTTTAAAGAAGGTCCTTCGCAGGCTGGCTACAGAATATTAAATTAGTGGTGGAGGAGGCTGTCGAAAACCAGCCACCAAGCTGAGGGGCTGGTATCTGCCTCAGCCATAGAGGGGGGGACTTGGTGGCACCCTCAAAATGGTCCTTCACTCACCGGTCGGCCTCCTCTCTGAATGCAGCTGGAAGGAGGGGAGCAGCGGGGTGGCCCAGGCAGCTCTCCGATGAGGGTTACCACCTGGATTTCAAGGGAGCACAGAAAGGAGGTGGGGACTGGAAACTAGGTCTCCTGAGTCCCACCCGACCAGAACAGGCAGTTAAGGCTCCCATGGATTAACCATGGAATGAGAAGCAGGGTTAGAGATGCTGCTCTGCTCGCTTCCTCGTTCCCTTAAGGTCTTCTTTCAGGACCCAGGAGATACCTACTTGCCCAGGACAGAGCTTTCCTGTCAAGTCTTGTGACCCAGCACCTTTCTTTCTTCCCACCAACCCAGGGTCCCAGGAAAGGCCGTTCCTTCATAGACCTTGAACCCCTGGCCACAAGAGATAAACTGATCCTGGGGGGGGCAGTGGGAAGTGGGGGAGTAGAGAGAGATAGGAGCAGGGACGAGAGAGTCTGGGCAAAGACTCCCTCTCTCTAACTGGGCAGACACTTGGGGTTGGCAATGAAACCCAAAAGGAGAAGGGATGAGTATTCTGTCTCCTCTCCTTCCCTGGGCTCTGTGACCACCCCTCCCTTCCCCCCTCCCACACTCTTGTACAAAGCCAAGGCAGCAGAATTCTTCACATCCCGCTGGTACCGTGTTTACCCAGCCCAGCCTGGCCTCCACCATAATTGCCTGACAACAGCCTCAGAGCCCAAGCAGGGAAAGAGAGAAGGAGAGAGGGATCGAGTTGGGAGGGGAGGGAGGAGGAGAGAGAGGGGGATGGAGGAGGAGGAGGAGGGAAAGAGAGAGACAGAGAGACAGAAACAGAGAGAGATGAGAGACAGAGAGTAGAGACAGAAACAGAAAGAGACACAGAGGGAGGGGAGAGACGGGGAGAGAAAGGAGAGACACCTAGAGAGACAGAGAGAGGGGGGTGAGAGAGAAGGGAGGGAGAGAGAAGGAAGGAGGGACCATTGGAGCAGAGAGGAGAGAAGACAGGCAGGCAGGACAAAGAGGCAGAGATTCCTCCAACACAGAGACAGGAACCAAGGATCCTGGAAACTCAGGGAACGGGGGACAGAAGGAAAGAGAGAAAGAGACAGAAATAGAGAGACAGAGACACAAAAAGAAACAGACAGAGAGAAAAGACAGAGAAATGAAGAACAGGAGAGCGCCTGCGACTGGCCCTGACACTAGAAAGAAAGACAAAGAGTCCGGCGACAAAGACGCAGAGATAGAAGCAGAGACCCAGAGAGCAGAGACAGACACAGAGATAGAGGCACAGACTCAAAGACGGCCAAAGGCTGAGGCCAGAAGGCCGACGGAAATGGAGCTGGAGCCCAGGGTGCTGATCTTCCCCCATCTGTAGACTGTTTGCAGAAGGAAATGGAGCTCTGTGGGTGCTCCCCCCCCAAACCCCCCTCAAGCCCAGGCTCAGGCCCAGCCGTGGGACTCCGGAGTGGGCAGGTTTCAATGCTTCCCTTAATAAGCTTCTTGTTCCTAGCAGCAGGAGCTGAGACAGCTGGGGGTTGGCTGCAGGCTAGCTCTCCGCATAGCTTTTACCTCCAAGGAGCTAGGCTGCAACAGGGCAGGAGGGGAGGGGCCAAGCATTGGGGTTCAGGGGGTCAGGGCTGCCAAAGGCAAACCTAGGATAGGCAGGAGCTCCCTGAAAGTACTCAGGGAGCCTGAGGAAATGATCCTTGGGGTAGGAGACACAGCCAAGGTCCCTGAGGAGACAGAGTCCTTCTCCATTTCTATCCAGAGTTGGGTGCCCCCAGCTGCCTTCCAGTGCCAAAGGGCCCCCCCCCACCTCGGCCTGCAATGGTCCTTGGGCCTCTTTCTGCCCCATGGCTCTAGTGGCCTACCTAAGCATTGCCAGCCAGATGTTATAAGAGTAAACAACTGAGGACAAGTACGGGATCTTTGGAGGCAGGGTAGGTTAAGTAATAGGAGAGCAAGGTAGCAGGTAGAAGTAAAGTAGAGGAGCCAGGAGTGACAGGAAATAAGAGATACACACAAATATAAAATGCAGGTCAGGAGTGGAATTTATTAGGAAAAAAAGCAGGGGTAGTAATCACGATCTCAGACAAAGTTGAAGCTAAAATAGATTTAATCGAAAGAGAAAAATGGGGAAAGTACACTATCTGTCAGCCAGCTTAATCAATATTGTTTTGGACTATTTAAAATAACTAGACAGTATAAGGTTGGAATATGACTGTGGTACAGGAAATGACGAGTGGGTGGACTTAGAAAAATACAGAAAGACTCAGACTTACCAAGGACGACGTTATCCACCGTCAGAGAAACAGAGCTCGGACAAGTATAGTACGGCCTTACATAGATGTGTATGATTATAGATATCTACGTGTATGTATGTGTCTGTAAGTGTATGTATGTGTATATGTATGTATATGTGTTTGTGTGTATGTATGTATGTGTATATGTGTGTATGTATATTATGCATATATAAATCTATCCTCGATTAATTGTAGCCTTCTGGGTGGGAAGGGTCGGGGAGGAAAGGGGACAAAAGAGCAAAGTAAAAAGTGCACAGCACAAAACAAACGAAAACTTACAAGTAAAGAGAAGATGGACAGCTCAGAACACAATGTGCAGTATTTATCATATAGGCTTTCTTGAAACGGAAATTGATTGCTGTCTATTTTGGAGCCTTTCTTACGTTCTGCTGTGCACGTGGCAATGCTCTCCCCACCCCTTATTTTGTGTTCAAGTTTTAGTATTTAAGTTTAAAATAAAATTTAAAAATATTTTTTAAAAATGGAAACAACTGGAAAGTGACTTGAGGCACCAGGGTGTCGAAGGAGGAGCTAGTTAATCCTGTCTATCCCAAATCCAGAGCTAGGGGCACTGAGGAGTAGCAGAGAGAGGGGTGGAGGGCGGGGCAGATGGAGGGAGTTCACCAGGAACCAACCACTTGTGAACTTGTCCAACCATTATGAAAAACCATTGGGAATTATGCAGACAAAGTGACTACAATATCCATCAAAGCCCTTTGCCCCAGAGATCTCAGTGCTGCCAGGCATAGACCCCAAGGAGATCTTTGACCAAAAGCATATGGATAGCAGCACTCTTGGTGGGGAGCAAAGAACTGGACACAAAGGCCACGCCCATCTATTGGGGAACAGCTACACAAATGGAATGGAATCTGACTGTGGCCTAAGAAATGACGACCATGGCGAATACCAAGGGGGCAATCGATGCCGAATGAAGGAAGTCACAATCGACACAATTCCAACGATGGAAATAGAAAGAACAACCGAGCACTAAATACTCAAAAGTGAAGAGGAAGAGGGCACCCTGGGGGTCCAGAAGCACGAAACCATCCAACATTGTCAAAGCATCGCTCACTTTGACAGCCTGGTGGCGGATTGGTTTTCTCTTCTCTTTAAAAAAACAAAAAGCCTTCTTTGTTATTAGAAATGCTTCTCTAGGGGTGAGCAGATAAAGTGCTATACAGGAGGGGAGACAAAAGATACCGATTTTGACAACTTAGGCTCCTTCCTCTCTCTCCCACCCCCAAACTCCTGGCAGGTGGCCCAGAATGCCCTAAGAGGACGTCAGACTGGCCAGGGAAGCAGAGAGGAATGCCAGCCCTGAGGACCTCTCTTCCCCCAGGGCTCCTGAGGTCCAGTCTTCCACCTTCCCTTTCTTGTCCAAGCTCCAAGCTGGCTGGTGGGCCTGACTAGAGGGAGACAGAAAAAGGAGACATTGAGTCCCCTGAGGGAGTTGGAGGGGGAAGGGGACTGCAGAGAGCATTCATTCTAGTCTTGCTCTGGGCCTGGGTGCAGATGACAGGTGCTGGCTGACTGCAGTCTCCCCATTTTCACAACACCCCACAGTGAACTGAGGAATAGAACTTGTGGGGGGTCCAGAGTGGAATGAAAAGTAGGCTCCACTCATTCGAGACCTGGAGCTCTTGGAAGTACCCTCCATCCAATCCCATCGGGGAGCAGAAGCCAGAGACCACCTCAAGCTGAAAAGGCCTCTAATGGGGGTCAGGGCCAAGGAATTGGCCTTCTTTGTAGCCCCCCAGGCTCAGCCTTCTGCTCCCAGTAAATGTGAGCTGGGGAGGGTTCTACTCGTCATCCCAGTCGTCCCACACGCTGTCCAGGCTCCAAGGAGAGGGGATGTAGGCAGAGCCTGGCGCCCCACAACACTGGGGTTGAGTCCAAGGCCCAGGGGGCCAGTTCAGGCACTGACCCTTTATAACTCTGGGCCTCAGCCAGATCCCTTCCGCTGGTTTCCTTCCCTGTAAAAGGACGGAGTTAGACGAGATGATCTGGAAGTCCCTTCCAGCGGGAGAGCTCGGGCAAGTCACTCACCCCCCAGGGTCTCAGTTTTCCTGCTTTATAAAATGGCCGGTTTGGATGGGATGGGCTTGGCAGGCCTTTCCAGTTCTAAATCCTAAAATTCTGTGGGCCTATGACAACTAGGAAAGAGGCCCCGAAGGGAGAGATGTGGTGAGAGAAGAGGCCCTGAAGGGAGGAGAAGGCCGGAGGGGAGACTGGAAAGAGAGTCCGTGGAGAGAACTCCCTCCCCCAACGCCCCTCCTCCACCCTCTACCACAAAGGACTCTCTGGCCTCAGGCCAAGGCACATTCCTTGGGAGGCTGCACATTCACACTTAGGATTCAGCGCTAAAAGGAACCTCCGAGATTATCTCATTTCACCCCCTACCCTACTCCTCTACGCCATCCCATTTTACAGAACAGGAAACTGAGGCTCAGAGAGGGAAAGAAACTTGTCCAAGGACACACAGCTAGAGGGGGACCAGAGCCAGGGGCCTCTTCATCAGCCAGGATTTCCACTGAAGACTAAAGCAGGATGAACAAGCTTCCCTGGCCTGCAGCAAGAAGGCAGGAAGATCTCCATGGAGGACTGGTCCTTCCTGAGCAAGAGTCACTGCCTTCCCTCACTTCCCCAGAAAGCCAAACAGGGAAGAGAGAGGGTGAAGAGAGGGAGGGGGGAGGGGGCAGAG
>NW_020954597.1:1723746-1729384 GCF_900497805.2 Vombatus ursinus | reverse complement strand
AGGGGCAGAGAGGGAGGGGGAGGGGCAGAGAGGAAGGGGGAGGGGTAGAGAGGAAGGGAGATGGGTAGAAAGGAAGGGGAGGGGGTAGAGAGGAAGGGGGAGGGGACCTTTGTCAGTGGCTGATAGGGGTCTAATTGCCTGTCTCACCCCTTGGGGCCCATAAGCCTAGGAAATGGTCCACCCTCAGCCCCCCAGGGCTGATTAGCTAGAAAGAACTGGAGCCCAGGGGATACCCCTACCCCTCTCCAGAGGCCGCCTTGATTCCCTGGGGCCAGGGCTGGGGAAAGGAAAGAGGTAGGGAATCACTACCAACCACCAGGCCCCACGTCCAGGGTCTGTTGATCTGTCCTCACTTACAAGAAGCCCAGAAATAGATCTTGGCACCGTGGTCCAGGGCCTGGGCAAGGGACACATAGCCACACCAGTGGCCTGAAAAGGGCAGGGCCCTGAAAAGCTAAAAAGCCAGATTCCAAGGATGGAAGAAACTGGGGGGACATTGGAGGGAGAAGGGGGAGGAGAGGTGGAGAAGGCTGGGGGGCACTTGAGGAGAGACAGGAGAAGGGAAAAGTTGGAAGACCCTGGAGGGGGAAGGGGGGAGGGGGGAGGGGCAGGGTTAGGGGACGCTGGAGGAGAACCAGGTCAGGGGGCTGCTTGAGGGGGGAAGGTTGGAAGGCCACTGGGGGGCCGGGAGTGGGGGCAGTCCGCTATCCCCAGAAACTTCCTCATGGGAGCCAGCTCTCCTCACATCCAAGGCCTGGTGGTTCTAGCAACATCCACCCCATTACCCACTGTTAGGCTGCCATGTGACAGACCGGAAACCCCCTGGGTCCTTGCTGTTGACAAAGGCCCAACCATTATTACTTTACTAATCCATGTTTTATTTTCTCATTTTAACAAATGAGGAAACTGAGGCTCATGGAAAGGATGCAGCTTGCCCAAGGTCAAACAGCCAGTGAGCCTAAGATCTAGGGTATGGCTGCAGATCTTTCCCTCTCTTCATCACAGCATAGCAATGACCAACCTGGGCCCTGAGTGAGGAGGGGCCCCTGGATCCTTACTCTCACCTACCCTACCCCTGATTGCAGGAGGCTGGGATTTCCAGGGTCCTGGGGCAGGGACTAGGGAGGAAAGGTGGGAGCTGAACACAATAATAAGCCACCTGTCGCTTCAGCCAAGGGTATTAATCGCCGCTAATTGGTTTGGGACTTATATATCCGCTAATGAATTTCTCTCCTTTCCAGAATGTCTGGTAGCTGCCCCCTGGCTGGGAGCTACGAGCTGAGTGGGGTGGTCCTTCAGCTACTTTAGGAAAGGGGGATTGGGCAAACTGGCTTGGTAGGTTGGAAGTCTTGGTGCCTAAGCTTCAGCCTTAGCTTGCCCGAGATGGGGGGGGGGGCAGGGTACAGTGCATTTCTCTCTACCTGTGCTCCTTCTGTGGTTACCTCTCTCCCTAAGTTGTCACAGGACCAATCTCGGGGTTGGACTCTTAGGGCCTAGAGGGACCAAGGAGCCCCAGGCCTTGGGCCCAACCAACTGACTGTGGTGCCACCCCCTCTCTGGGCCTCAGGGACCTCCTCATCACGGCCTGTGACTGGGGACGCCATAAAAACCACGAGGGCCAAGGTGCAGCCCAAAGGGCTTCCAGCAGAGATGAGCAAGGAACTCTAGGACCTGGAGATGGTGCCTGAGGAAGGACGAGAGGGGCATCAGCTAACATGTGCTTGGGTGGTGACGACCTTGGAGGCATCTAGATGGGGGGGGCTGGAGGCGGGGGGGGGGGGGAGGGGGGAGAAGAGGGAGGGCTGGGGGGGGCGGGGGGGGGGGGGGAGGGGGAAGAAGAGGGAGGGCTGGGGGGGCCAGCAGCTGAAGAACTTCCTCCACCTCTAGCCCCCCTTCCATCTTGTGGCCTCTTAAAAAGGATCCTCAGGTTCCGGACCAGATTGTCCAAGGTAGCACCCTAAGGTCCTGAGGAGCAGCTGGACGTGTGTCTCCCGAAATGATGCTCATGCCTTCACCGTCCACGCCTGGAACATAGACAGTTCGAGGTGGGAAGGGATGGAAGAGGTTATTTGGCTAATGTCATAGCAGAGATAGAAGCGAGCCCTGGGAATGGGCAAAGGAAGGTTGGGGCTGAACTTTGAAAGACAGGGGGAGGAAGGGTGTCACAGGCAAGACACAGCCTGAGCAAAGGTGTAGAGAGAGGAACGTTAGCCCATGGAGGCAGCAGGGAGCCTGGCCCTGCTGAGCCTGGTGGAGGGACAGGCAGAAGGTGCTTGCTTTCAGGCAGCTCCCTCCACAACTGCCCCAGGCCTTCATGGCTCCCTGGGGTCCCGATCTGCTCTGATGCCCTTTGGCCGGCAGGGTGGGGGACAGAATCAAACAGTCCCATTTCTCAGTGAAATGATGAATGCCCCCCTCCTGTGGGGGGGTGGGGGGGTGAGGAGGAGGAGGAGGAGAACAGGAAATGGGATGGGAGCTCCCTGGAACGGACCCAACCCTCCTTGCCCTCTCTGGGTCTGCACGCAAGGCCGAGATCAGAGCCAGCCTGGTGGGGGCTGCCAAGAGGCACCAGGAGGGAGAGCAGAAGGGAGAGAACGCCTGGCCACCCCTTCTCTGGCAAGGCGGCAGCCCCACAGGGTTTCCTCACTCTTCGCCTGTCCCAGGGTCCCCGGGTCCCACCACAGCGGGCTGAGCAAATGTTCCACAAGGACACAGGCCGGCAGCAACAGGCCCCATAGTAGCAGGCCTGGGCTTCACCAAGTTGCCTTGGCTCCCCTCCTGTGGGCTTGGGAATTGTCTACCCCATCCCACCACCACCCAATCTGCTTTAGAGTGTGAGCAGCAACAGGAGAGAAGGAGCAGAAGACAAGAGGGTGGGGACGGGAGAGGCCTCAGCTCAGTGGACAGCTCTGATTGGGAGACCCCAGGCCTGCGAGAGTGGGGGGCACTGAGGGATTGGGGGTCCCAGGCCTGCGGGATTGGGGGGCCCAGGCCTGCGGGATTGGGGGGCCCAGGCCTGCGGGATTGGGGGGCCCAGGCCTGGGGCTCCCTGATTGGATCTGAGGTTCCACTGAACCCGGGCTCCCCTAGAGAGCTGTGTGACCTTGAGTCAGTCATCACCCTTTTCTGGTCTTCCACTCACAGCCTGCCCTCCACCTGTCAGTCTGCTCCCTCCCTCCACATCCTCCGTGACCCAGCGACGCCGGCCTCCTGGCTGCTTGGTCTCCTCTCAGCCTTGTCGCCAGTTGCCCCCATCCCTATAACCCTCCGCCCCCCTCCTGGCTGCCTCCTGGCTTCCCCGGGGATTCAAGTCCAACACACTCACCCCGCCACCCCTTTGCCTTTCCCCTCTGGGGAAAGGAGGTTTCCCCTCCTGCTAGTCTCATCCCCTCTGAGATCGTGTGCCCTCTACACTGGCTCATATCTTATTTTTACCAGTTCATCGGCACCGTGAGCTCCTAGAGCGTGGTTTTGCCTTTCTGTGTATCCCCAGGGCTTAGAATAGCTCCCGGCACACAGTAAGTGCTCCATAAATGCTCAGAGAATGATGGATAAGGTCCTCCTATCTCTGGTAGTGGCAAGGTCCCTCCCGCTCAGAGAGTCCGTGACTCAAGGCTTCTCAGCTCTAGCCATGCCAGCCCCAAGGCCCTGGTGATGTGTGAGAGGCCCCCCCCCCCCCAACCTCAGGGATAGTGGGCGCTGCTGGGACTCCCTCACTTTCTTTGCTTCTCAGTCTCACTTTTCTGCTTCCCACAGTGGCCCCCTTAGCCCCAGCCCCCCACCAGAGCCAACATCCTCTTCAGCCTCCTGAGGCCTCCTTTCAGTATCCTGATTTGGATACCGCTTGTCTTCAGGGGAGACGTGCCACTGCCCACTCCCACCCCCAGCCAGCGGCAGCCTCACTTCTCTCCCATTCTCCCTTCCTCTGTCACATTTCTTCCTCTCCCTCCCTGCCTGATGCCCACACACCTAGGCCCACTCGTGCCTCCCCAAGCCCTTCCAGGTGATCTCCGCCAGCCCCTGGCTCCAGAGGGTCAAGGGGCACCTTTGCTAAGTTCTTGCTTGGGCCTAGCCTCAGTCCTTCCTGCCAGAGTCCTCCTCAGTGCTTGGCTCCTCAGAGGATGGTCACCCTGAGGACCGTAAGTCTTTGTGGATTTGAAAGTGGCTCACTCTGATCCCAGTGTTCTTTTTCTGACTAAAGCCCAGCTTGGCCCCACCCCCTTCAAGCTGGAATCCCCATATCCAGATCCCAAGCGTCCCTGTTCTCAAAATAGAAACAACCCCTTTCTTAACTCCCCACCTGCCAACAGTCTCCCCTCCCTAACGGCCTCCTGCAGCCTGGGCCCAGAGGGGAGATGGGAGTAGAGCTCACTTTGGGGAGATCTCCAAGGCCCCCACTTTCCTGAGTGTCCCCAGGTGACCTGGCCCCAGAGAGTGAGGCCTTGGGCCTTTCCCATTGCCTGCTAGGGCCCATGGGAGTGGGGGGGCGGCGGGGGAGGGTGTCCCCGGAGGCCAGCCATGCAATCTTCTTTTCGAGCTCCCTGGGCACAGGTGGTCCCTCGGTGGCTCCTGGGGAATCTGACAGCTCTCAGTACCTGGCCCCAGTTCCCTCCCTTTGGTCTGACCTCAATCCTTCCTCCTCCAGAGTAAACCCGCTTCCTCTTGCTCTGCGCCTAGGGAGATGGAGTTTGGCATCACTGCCCAGAGCTGGCTGTTTGACAAACACGGGCTTAGATAAGCCGGTCTCAGGCGGATTTGTTCGTACAGAGAGCAAGCTAAGAGCAGCCTTGCTTCCTAGGGCCTGGCCCCAAGCCTGTGGATGGTGTCAGGACTTCCTTGGGCAACCAGAGAGGTGGGAATGGTGTGTTCTGGGGAAAGCTGCAGGCGTCTTGTGCCAGGCTGGCCGACCAGTGAGGGGAGGATGCTGGCCTTGCTCTCCTCACTTCCGCACTGCTGCCCTCCCATCAGCCCCTCCCCAGGTCTGGCTCCAATGGCCCAGGACCCCTCTTCCCTCCCTCCCCTTGGATCCCCGATTTGAAGGACTGTTCACAGGTCAGGGCCATCTCAGGTGCACCTTGGATTTCCCCCACCCCCACTTCTGCTTGGGGGCTCCAAACCCAGGGTGCCTAGTCCCCAAGCAGACCCTCCTTCCCACCCCATTGGGCCTGTTCCTAGGGGAACTCTCTTCTAAGGAGATTGGTCCCCAAGACAGGGCTGGCTGGCTCATGGGACGAAGCCCCAGAGGTCTGTAGCAGCTTTGAGGACAGACAAACTATTAGAGTTGGAAGGGACTTAGAGATCTTTTTGTTCGAATGCCTTCCCCGTTTTACAGATGAAAAAACTAAGTCCTGAGGAGGTTAAGTGACTTGTGTAAATGCAGAGTTTTCCAGGCCTCTGTCTCAGAGTTGAAGACTTCTTCCCCAAGGCTCCCTCCCACCCTCCCACCCCGTCACACACATTGCAGCCCCTCCTGCTCCCATCCCTGGGTGGTCCCCAAGGCCCTGAGAGAGGGAAAGGATGGGTTTCTGGGCCTTGGCAGGACTAAGCCCTGAGGCTGACACGACAGCCCCCAGAGGGAGTTGAGGCCCAAGGCAGCAGCCTGCGGCCCTCCTATGATCTTCCCCCCCCCCCCCCCCCC
>NW_020954597.1:1705738-1723646 GCF_900497805.2 Vombatus ursinus | reverse complement strand
GCCCCCCCCCCCCCCCCCCCCCCCCGCCTGCTCCCTCTCAGCCAGCCAGCAGTTTGGCCAGGCGGCGCCATCTCCTCCCATCCTGCCCCCCTGCCCCAGCCCCAGGGGTGAGGGAGCTGCTGAGTAAGCAGCCCAACCCAGCTGAGCCTCAGCTGGCCCTCCAGCCCTGAGCCAGCCTCTCCATCATCAGCTTAGGCCCCACCCCTTCTGGGGGCCTGGGATCACCCCTGTCCTGCCTCACAGTGCCCACTTCCTGCTGCCTGCTGGCAGAGGTTTCACGCAGTGAGGCTGCCTGGGAGCCGGGGGCCTGCTAGGCTGCTGTCCCGGGACCCCAGAACAGCGGGCGCACAGACCAGGGGCGGCAGGTCCCAGGGTTGGCAGTATTAAGGCTGTCTGGGGGATGGGCAAGGGCCATAGGAACGCTGCTGTTACTGTTACTCTCCGTGTGACCTTAGACAGGTCCCTTGCAGTTCAGACAGCCATGACCCTGTCCAAGAATCCCAGCCCCCAGGGGCCAGCAGACGAGGCCAGAAGGGCAGTGACAGAACGGGGGCCTCCTCCATGGCAGAGCCCAGCTGCTCAGGCGCCACATCGCTGGACAGAGGCCGTGCTCCCCAGCTCCTCGGGCTTGTCTCCCCGCCCTTCCACCTTGGGGCTCCAAGTCGTACATGCCCACCCTTCCTTATACATCTAGAACCCAGTGAACTTCAAGACAAAGGCATTGAAGTGACCTTGGCTAAGTCATCTACGCAATGAGGGAACTGGACTAAGGTGGCTCTGAGATCTCTTCCAGCCCTATGATGTTTTCTGAACTGTAGTCTCCCCATCTGCAAAATGGGCATCGAGCTTTTACTTGTGAAGAAAATGTTTGCTACATACATCAAGGAGTCCTCCCAGAACCTGCCCTCCTCATGGCCCTTCTCTAGAAAGACCCCTGGGCCAGCCCTAAACCTCCCTTTTCAATGGTCAGAGCCCTCCGCCCATGCAAGCTACTGCTCCACGAGAACTCTAGCTCACCGGAGTGCAGGGCTGACCAGCCTCCTCCCCCACACCCCTGCACACACACACACACACACACACACACACACACACACACACACACACGCACACACACGCGCGCGCGCACACACACACACGCACACGCACACACACACACTTTCAGATTTACACTTTCTTCTCCACACTGTAATCCCATGAGACAGATATGATTATCCCCATCGTACAAAGAAGGAAGCCAAAGGTCTGTGTACTATAGTGGACTAGAGCCATAGGGCCTGAGATCCCTGCTCACTAACTGTGACATGCTGTGTCTGGGCCTCAGTGCTCCCGAGGTACCAGGAATCTTTCTCCCCATCACTGATTGCCCCCACCTCCAATGGGAAGAGACCAAGCTAGCCAGGCCCAGACTGAAAGAGACAGAGAAGGAAGCGACATCTTTCGAGGCCAGGCCTAGGAGGCAACTGGGAAGATCAAGGAGACAGGTCCAGGTGAAGCGAAAAAGGCAACGGACACAGAAAGAGTGCAGCCTGCCCCTGGCTACACTTCACCATTCTACCAGCAATGAACAAGACTAGGCGGTCAGCTCCTCATACAGCCTCACCGACAGCACATTAAGAAGCAAATGGAGAGAGGAGAATGGAGGAGGGGGGAGGGGAAGAATAACAGAACAGCCCCTCCTCTTCACGGTCCACCCTGCCCCACCCCACCCCCCTCCAATCACTGGCCCCTCGGAAAGCCAGGAGTTGGCCTGCGTCTGGCCACCAATGTCTCCTTCCCTCCTTTGCCCTCTTTCAGGAGAAAGAGCCATGGTGGGCTTCAAAGTGAACTCTTGGGTTTAGAGCTTGCCTGACCATCTTCTCGCAGTTGTTCCGTTATGTCTCGTGCCTTTGATTCTATGCAGAGTATACAATATCTGCACATGTTCTGGCCATGGGCTTGTATGGCTCATCAGAACTCTGTGATATGGAGCTGCTTCAAGGAAGAAGGGGGCAGGGAGGGGCACTGTTTCTGATTGGCCAAAGCCAAATTAACCACAATCCTTAGTCCAACTGAGATGAGCAGCGCGACCCAGAGAGAGGCAGCAGAGGACGATGCGCTCCCAGGCGATCCTAGAGTGAGGTGGTGTGCATCCCCACCGCATCGGCTGTAGGACACCCTTCTGGTGATTAGGATCGGGACACAGTTCTCTCTATCTGTGTCAAGAGAAGCTTCACGACCAGTAAGAGGCACAGCCTTTGGGGTACACTCAGGAGAGAGCCACTTGGCTGGATTGCAATTGCTCGAGGGGCTGGGTTTCACAGAACCAGAGCAAAGCTGGGGCCCTGGGAGATGTATGCACAACTCGGCTTCCATTTTCTCAAATGACTGAGTTTTCCACAGGTGGCTGGTGGAGCCTATAGTCGGCTTCAAAATGTGAATCAGGGAATGGAATTGATGCCCCCTCTGGTCCCTTCCAGCTTTAAAATCTTATGCTCCCATAATCCTAAACTTCTGAATATTCTGTGTTCTAAACAGAGCCATAATGAAGGCAGGGTGATTAGGGCTTTGGTCCAGGGCACTGCCATCTGAGGAGCCTGCCTCCACTTTCTCCCCATACCAAGACTCAAGGACTTCTTCTGGACCTTTCCACATATGGCCCTGATGCTTTTAAGCCACACTCTCCCCCACAGAGCCCTCTCCCCTTGAGGCTGAAGGCTGAACCACCCCTCTCTCTCACTGACAACTGCACCCACAGTCAGAATACCTTCTGCACAAATCTACTTCTAGCTCATATTGTAAGGTCCCTTCCAGCTCTGATGTCTGCTCGTTGACACAGTAGATACAGTAGTAGACAGTCAAGAAGACTTGAATTCAAATCCTGCCTCAGGCACTCACTAGCTGTGTGACCATGGCCAAGTCACTTAGCTGCTCTGTGACTCAGTTTCCCCATCTGTAAAATGGGAATAATAAAAGTGTCTACCTCTTCCAGGATTGTGGTGAAACTCAAATGAGATAAACTATGCGAAGTGCTTTGCAAACCTTAAAATGCCATAGAAATGCTAGATATTATTTTTATCATCATTGTTACTATTATCCTCAGATTCTAGGTTGGAACATATGCCCCTTAAGACTCTGAATGGCTACCACCTATACATGCCAATCCCCACTCCCTCAATGCACTTGGGAGCCCCTTCTCGAGTTCCTGCCTCAGTCACACGTAGGTGCTTCTCCTGCCCAACTCCAGGCTCCCTCCCCCCTTCTCCTCGGATGGAAACTCTATCTCAGCTCACACTATCCTTCCCTTCTGTTTTATAGGATGGCTGTGGCAAGAGGGATGGACCAAGGAGAGAGGACCGGGAGTGGGGGGGACAACAACAGCCTGCCTTTCATTTGTTTCTTCTTCTTGAGAGGGTTGCAGCTGGCTGCCGCCGATATGGATGGGGTGAGAAGGCCTCTGGCTGCTGCCTTGGGTTTCACTGTGGGAATGGTCCAACCTCTGGCTAGGAAGGGTGCACATCTGGGAGATGAGAAGGGGGCTGGGAGGCAGGCAAGAGGAGAAAGGAGAATGGGGGGGGGAGCAGGGGGATGGGGAGAAAACACATGCAGCCTGTGCATGGTCTGAGATGAATTACCTGTGTGTGTCGGAGGAAATCGATTAGGCACAGGGGCCCACTGCCCAATATGGAGGAGTGTGGGCCAGGGGGTGGGCCTGGGGCCCCAGGGAAGGGGAAAGGCAGGGGCCTGGACCAGGGAGCACCAGGAGAAAGGAGGCTTCCAGGACAGGGCCAAGGAGAAAAGTCCAGACTCTCCAGGCAAAAGCAGAATGAGCCATTGGGCTGGTTACAAGGGCGCCTCCCCATCCCAAAGATCGATGATTCCTGTGCTCATCATCCCCCAGGCCAGCCTTGCTTACCCCCTGCAGAGTCCCCCCCCACCCACCCTCTAGCCCTTGCTATCCCTTCGCGGAAAAGCCTTCCTCCCTCAGCCACAGGATCCCTGTGCAGACCCAATGAAGTCACTGGTCTACTCTGCTGCTTAAGCCAGGGACCAGGGACCTTGTCCCAAAGGTTGGTGCAGAAATTGAAACTGGAAGATGCCTGGAGGGATCGTGGCCTTGGTTCTACTACATCCCAGCAGGAAGTCCATCCAGTGGCTCTCCCAAGGCCACAAGCCCCCCCCCCATCACCCCAGGGGAAGGGGGAGGGGGTGGAGCAGAGCATGCTTCAGCAATTCAGTACCCCCAGGCCACTGAGTCTGCCCACAAGTGATAGGGGCAAGGAGATTTAGGGCACCTTGGACTTGTACAATTGCTACCTCATACAGTGGGCCCCTATGCACTGGTGTGGGCCCTTTTGGCTTTGTAGAGGGGTTGGGGAGCTCATTTGTGTATGACAAGGTCAATGAGAAGGACATCTGCTACTGAGCATTCACTCCTTATACCTTCCCTGTGGGAGTGTGGAGCCAGGGCAGCGACCTGGAGAAGGAGTTCAGAGCCCCAGGGCCCAGGCCTCAGGAGCCCGGACCTTCAGACCTCACCTCTTGTCTGCTCAGTGGTTTGTTTCACTACCTGTCTTTCGCCTAGGTCCTTGGGCTGCTGGAGGGACAAGGAAGGAATGCCAGGAGGTCTGGAGAAAGCAGATACTGCCCAGAATCTAGACGAGAGCTTGGTGATTCCGTCCCATAATCCAGCTGGAGGGTTGGATTCTCTGGGCAGAGGGTAGCCCCTGTTGTTTTCTTTGGACTTTGGTGTCACCTCTAAGCAAAAGCAGCCACTGTGACGGGCAGAATGGAAACTGCTTGAGGTCCTGGCTCTGTCTCCCATCTCACTGGGCAAGACCTTGGCCAAGTCACTGCATGGAATGTCCAGGGCCCTCCCAGCACGATCGCCGGCAGGAATCCCCACGCCTATTACAGCCTCAGCAAGGAGACACAGACCATTGCCCTCCGGTTTGTGAGGAATTCCTTCCTTAAACAGAGGGGGCATGCCTTCTGCTACTGCCACCATCACACCTAGTTCTGCTTTGTGGAGCCAAGCTAATAAGTCTGATACCTCTCCCACATGCTAGCCCTCGGGTACTTGAAGACAACAGCTTTGTGCCAGCCCGCCACCCCAAATCTTTTCTTCTCTGGGCTACATAGCCTCAGTCTCTCTAATCAATGCTCACACGTTTTCAAATCCCCTCATTGGCTCAGTCACCTTTCTCTGGATATCCCATCCCTAGCTCAGCTACGTCCCTCCTAGAATGTGACTGTGCTGGAACCGAAGCCCGGGCTCCAGGTGGGGTCTGACGAGGCAGAAGGAAGATGGGGGACGGTCACTGCTCTCACTGCCAGGTGCTGTGCCCCTGTGAATTCAGACCTTTCAGTTGCCAAGGTGCACTGCCGACTCCTGAGCCCCTAGGGCTTCTGAACAGGTGCCCCTCCCCTCCCCCAGGCCGTTCCATTTCATCTAACCCAAACTTTTGACATTTTTAGTCATTAAGTTGTAAGTTTAGCCTTTCATTCTAGACAACTGAGATGTCTTCAGAGCCAAATTCTGTCAGTCTCTGGGCTATTGCCCAGAGCAATGGCATCATGGCATCAGCAAATGATAAGTAAGTCATCTATGTCTTCACCCAAATCATTGATAAAAATGTTAACAGAATAGGGTCAAGGAAAGAGCCCTGTGGTACTTGGCTAGAGCCCACCCTCAGACCAGGGATCTCTTAGGGTGTGGACCTTCATCCACTTCTGAATCCAACTAATCTCACCATCATTGGTGAATCCCAATCTCTCCATCGTGTCCATAAGGCTAGCACCGAGGCTCCCCCAAACCCCTCAAATGCTGAAATCCACACAGAGTATTTCATCTGCTGGATGGCCCTGACGGGGCAACTCTCTCAAACAAGCAAAGTCAGTTAGCACAGCACGGCTAGGCTAGCTCTTGATGGCCCTAGGTTGGCTTTTTGTGATTGTTGCTTCCCTTTCTAAGTGCTCACAACCTATCCCTCTGAGCATATGTGTTAGCTTTTGCTGGGACACACCAGACTACAGCTTGAAGAATTTACCTTGGAACAATGGGGACATTTGGCCCCTGTCAATGCTGCGACTTTGATTTTCCATGTTTTTCAAAGATCAAAAGCAACAGCTAAGCAGCCAGGAGGGTGAGCTCTTTACATTAGGTCACGGGGGTGGGGAGCCTGCAGCCTCAAGGCCACACGTGGCCCTCCAGGTCCTCAAGTGCGGCCCTTGGACTGAATCCAAACTTCACAGAACAAATCCCCTTGATAAAAGGATTGGTTCTGTAGAACTTGGGACTCCATCCAAAGGTCACATCCAAGGACCAGGAAGGCCACATGTGGCCTCGAGGCTTCAGGTTCCCCACCCCTGCTAGGACATGGTTAGTCTAAGTCTGGGGACTTGGGTACTCCCTTCCCAGCACCTCGGCTTGGGTTCCAATTTCCTGCTAAGCATTTTTATTCTCTACTCGCCAGCCTCAAGAGCATGTACTCTGCTCCATAGAGAATGAATGTGCATAATGGGAATGGAACAGTTCTGCCTGCTCTCTGTCATCCATTCACATCCTTCCATATGCTCCTAGGAGGCCCCTGTCCCTTCTTCAGTCCTGTGGAAATAAGGCTGAAAAGGCCTTTTTGTTGCCCTCAGCATCCATTCCAGCTCATTCCAGGTTTTAGTGCTCCAAACCCTCTACTTCTAGAAGTCCCTATTCTTTCCTAGTTGTTTTCCAATACTTACACTTGCTGCCATCTTTTGCACCTAGCTTTTAATAATCAGAGTTGCCAGGGAGTACCCTGTGCAGTCACATCAGGTTCTTGAGACATTTTCTTCCTTTCTTCTTCCACTCTCTCTCGATCACAGACTCTAAGCCCCTCCCCCAAATTTTCAGCATTTCTAGGTCAGCTCTCCTTGTGGGGGGGACTCCAGTCCAGAATGACACTTCCTCTTGTCACTGCCTTTCCCTTTTGAAGAATAAAATTCTCATGAATTAACTTCCCTAGGACTCAGTGTTCTCCTCTATAACATGAATATAACAAGTGCTTCTCTGGGGAAAGGATCCGTTGAATCCACTAGTTTCCAAGGGCTTTGGAGCCAGAAAACACTGGGCAAATTTGGAGTTCCGCTTTGGCTGACTGATTTGGGTCAGGGGACCCTGGGCCATAGCTTCACTTAGTAACTTCCACAGCACCAGCCTTTGGGTCTTACCGAGGCTAAGTGGGAAGGGTTTCTAAGCAGCAAAACCCAGCAGCCTAGCCCCATCCTCTACCTTCTTCAGTGGCACCTGCAGTGGAGAAGGGCCCACTTACCCACCCACGCCAGAGCACCGCCAGCGTGGTCCCTCTTTGGGGTCCAGCTTTCCTGCTGCAGATCTGTCTCTTCGCTGCCACAGGGGCTCTCCTTCCAGGGCCTGGCTAGAGTCCCAGATCCTGTCCTGCACCTCCCACCCCAAGGCTGGGCTGGAGACAGTGGAGCCAAGCAGGAAGAAACCTGGGCCAGCATCTGGGACACCTGGATTCCTGACTCATCTTTGTCATGGCTTTGCAGTGTGATGCTGGGGATGTTCCCAGGCCTCTTGGGGCTTTGGTGTTTCCTTCCAAGGAGTCCCTGGCCCCTTCTAAACTCCACTGAGGTGGTGGGAAGAAGGTGTTCAAGCCAGGCGGGCAGAGAGAGCTTTCTGCCTGTCGGGCCTACGTTCACTGAGCAGCTCTGGGCTCCGGCTGCCTGGCCTGTGGCGGGAGGCTGCCAGGCCACAGGCTGAGGATGCCTTGTCATCCTGTTCTATGGAAGGCCCATTATCTCAGCTGTGCTGTGCTGGCTTCCTGAGCAGCCCTGAATTAGCCTCTGCTCTCAAGTGTTTCTGTCAGCTATCTTGGCCTGCTCTTCGGGAAAGGGAGGGAGAGAGGGGGAGGGCGTGAAGCGGGGGAGCTGAGCAGCAGATTCCCAGGAAGGAATTCCAAGGCTAATTAATTCTCTCTCTCATTTGAAAGGGAATGCACCCTGCCCCAACTTCTGGGTGGGGCAGGGTGCATTCCCTTTCAAATGAGAAGCCTTAGAAGAGGCCTTAGAAGGAGGAATTTTTGCACCTGGGGCAACTAGATGAGGCGGGGACAGGGCAGGTGAGAAGTAGGATGAGCCGGGGGTAGGAGTCCACCCAGGCCTCCCATCCGGTATTTTCCTCTTTGAACTAATTCTTTGTACCGGCTAGATGTTAAGCTCTGTTGTTTCTATTCTGCTGGAGGACTGAAAGTACCTTGGGTACCCCTTCAATCTAGTGTCCTGAAGAAAAGGCCCGGCTGCCCTGCCCTAGTTCTAACTCTGACAAAAACCCCATGCACGCACGCACGCTGTCATCCAGCAAGGTTGCTGGGAATCCTTTTTGTTACTGGTGCATCAGGCTAAGCCTGCCCAGTTTCAGTCTCATACAGGCCTCCTCGAGTTTCTGATCAAAGACAAGGCCTCTTCTCTCCCCCATCTCGGCAGTTCTGGGTTCTCTTGTCTCGGGACCACCAGGGTTACTGAGCTTCTGTCCTTGCTGCTTACCACAGGCCCTCTCGAAGAGATGGCAAAGGGGCTGGAAAGGAGGCCCTGAGGGGAAAGGCCAAAGCATTGGGGCTTATTCAGCTAGAAGACCAGTATCCAAGGAGCCTGGCAGGGAATGCAAAGGGGAAAATCCGCCTAGAGTGAGGGGCCTTCCATGGAGGCTCAGCTAAGGATGAGACAGAAGGAACATGCTGGCGGAGGGGAAATGAACCCTGATCTGGGCCTGTAGGCTGGCCCAGAATGCCCCTCTTTGGGTCTCCATTTCCTGTCTAAAAGGAGGGGCTTCCTTCCACTGCACAACCTTGTCTAAGGCTCTACCTCGAGCCCTCCTGCCCACAGGGATGTCACTGTTTGGATATAGCGGCCTTCTACCTCTAACCTTTGGGGACTCTAGGACTCAAAAAAGGGCAGAAACAGTCACCCAAGGCAGGCAGAGGAAGGAACATGATACAACATCGCAGGGGTGACTAAAAGAGCTTAGGGAATGCCTCAAGAATCGCCCTCCCTGGAGACAGTGGGATGACCTCAAAACCATCTGCCCCAGGTGCCCTGACCACCTAACACTTCACCCCTTGGAGGTGGCTGCTTTCCCATCTCCGCTTCCCCCTCCTTCCAGCTTTCCTTTCAGTTCTTTGGGGGGAGGGGTGTGCTGTGGACCAGCCCAGTGCCTCACCATCAGTGGCAGGGCAGACCTTGTCCCCTGCTGTGACCAGGCTGGCCCAAGGCTTCCTCTAACAGCAACAGACAAAGGCAGCCTGGAGCAGCAGGGCCCACTGGAGCGTTCCTTAATGAGCTCTGGAGCTCGCTGCAGCTCTCATGCTCTCACGCACATACACTCACTCTCTCTCTCTCTCTCTCTCTCTCTCTCTCTCTCTCTCTCTCTCTCTCCTCTTTCATTCTCTCTCTCCCTTTCTTTCTCTCTCATCCCTCCACTTTTCTCCCTTTTTCTTTTTCTCTCTGTCTCCTTCCCTTTCTCTCTCTTTCTCCTCTCTTTCTCTCTCTCCCCTTCTCTTTCATTCTCTCTGTCTTTCTCTCTCCTCCCTCCACCTCTTTCTCCCTTTTTCTTTTTCTCTCTGTCTCCCTCCCTTTCTCTCTCTCTCTCTTTCTCTCTCTCCCTTTCTTCCTCTTTCCCTCTCTCCACCTCACTTTCCCTTTCTCTTTTCCTCCCTCTCTCTCTATATCTTTCTGTCTCTGTCTCTCTCCCTTTCTCTTTCTATCCTTCTGTCTCTGTCTCTCTCCCTGGAGAAAGACAATCCCTTGTCTCTTAGTAAGTCACATCCACCAAGGAAGCTGGCCAGCCCTCTGCCAAACATCTTCATTTCTCTAGAACCCTAAGCCAAGACCTGGTGGGGTAGAAGATGGAGGAGGGGAAGAAGACCTGGGTCTTTTAACCATAGGGCAGCCTGTGTCCTACTGGGCCTATGCCACCACTTTCAGCCTCATCTGCAAAATGGAGGTAACCCCGCCAACCAGGCTCCTGTATCTCTTGTGCATGCAGATCCCAACAGTTTTTTCTGAGGTCTAAAGCCATGGGCCAGGGCTGGCAGGGCCCTCAGAGATCCTGGATTCTGACCCCCTCACTTTCTAGAGGAGGAATTGAAGGCAATCCTGCCAAGGCCTCTCACCCCCCCACCCCCCACCCCCCACCCCCCACTAGGGCTGCTTTGGGATCTTAGGCTAGTCATTTCACCTTCAGACCTCTGTTTTCCCCCAGGGCAAAGGAAGGGAGGCGGAGCAGATAATTGCTGAAGACCTTCCCAGTGCCTACGAGCCTAGGACTGGCCCAGCTCCATTACTGGCCAAGTAAAAGCCAAGAAACATCTCCACAACGGTTAGTCTGAGAGTCACCACGGAGGTGAGGCCAAAGGCTCCGCAGGAGGCTCTGGGCTCCAGGAGGTAAGAGCCAAGCCCAGAAGGCAGGATGGGCGATGCTCCTTTTCACCGGTTCCCTCCTGCCCCTTCCCACACACAAGCAGCCCAGCCCCACACTTCCAAAGGATCTTGGCGGTTTCAGCCCTTGCTGGTTGAGGAGAACCATTCTGAACAGCATTCCTGGGCAAGCCTTCAAGCCGGCCCAGAGCAAGCCCGGGCTGGGGCTGGATGGGATTCCATTATCTGCAAATTAGAAACAGATGTGAGGATCCTGAGAGCCAGGACTCCCCTTTGCCGGCTGCTGGTGAGCAGCTCCAAGAGGAGGCACTCCCTGTAAGGGCAGCCCCACTCGCCTGATGTGTTCCCCAAAGTCGGAGGAGAAGCATCATAAGGAAAGATGAACAGAGAGACAGGTGGGGGAATAAGCCATTTTCTCCTCCAAGACCAGAGTGGGCCTCTTTCCCGCAAGGTACTGGAGAATTGAGCCAGGGACCCCAGCCCTGAGATCCCACATGGGGAGGCCACACCGAGGGTCAGCAACACTTGGGCTTCCCTGGATCTCGCCTGCCAGGGCAGCTCCTTTGCTTCCATCTCTGAACATCCCCTTCTCCTCTGAAGCTCGGTCCGGTTCTGTCCGGCTCGCTATCTCTCTTCTGGTCCAGACTTTTGTTCCCATCACCTGTAGACTTCTGGGTCACTGTACCTCCGCTCTCAAGGAGCTCAGTGCCTACCTCTCAGTCTTTCTCTCCAGCCCAGCTCTTGCCCTCAAACTCGGGGAGATGTCCTCTCAAAACTTTGGGCCTCCCGGACCATCAACCTCTTGGGCTCCCATGACCTCCAGAGTCACTCCCCCTCAGTCACCCAAAGGGACGCTCCCAGGTTCTGTGCAGAATTCTGTGTGCAGAATGTTGAACTTGGAGCTCCCCTCTCTGATCAGACATAAACTGCAGGCCTCCCATCTACCTCCCCCTGTTTCAAACCCCCCCCCACCTATTCTTTAGCCTCCTCATAGTGCTCTTCTCACCCCTCACCTCCCTCTGGCCTCAATTTCTCCTTTTCACGGTCTCCACCCTAGAGGTGACCAGTTTAACTCTACCTGGTCCTCCCCCCTTCCATTCCTGGCCCCCTTGTCCTTTGGCTAATCCTCAATCCTGGGGGCCACTCCTCCCATTTCATTCGTAGATCTCTTTTCCATTTCTATTTCCAAGCAGCTGGACATGTTGGCTGGACCCCGCCACGAACACACAATGCAGAATTTCACCCGGGCCCCCTAAGAAGATTCCTCTTCTCCCCTGACTGGCTGTGGCTTGAACAGTTGTCCCCGCACTTCCAGAGCTCCGAGGTGTATCCCACCCCCAGGACAGGGGAAGGGGAGACTGCCGAAGAGCTTCTCTACTCACTACCTGCACACCTCTTGACATTTCTCCAGCAGTCCTGTGCTCCCTCTCCCTCTTCACTGCCAAGGCTGACCCTGACTCTCCCTTTGCCCCTCATCCGAGCCCTTAGCCTCCTCTCCAGGAGATGGCTTCCCTCTTCCTTCTTCTGTCTCTCTGTTTCTCTCTGCCCCTTTCCTCCCTCCTATCTCTCCTACCCCAACCCCTCTTTCTGACTCTCTCTGTCTCTCTGTCTGTCTCAAGCATGCCCATGCATTTCCTCTCTCTCCTCCACTTTCATATCTTCCTAAGTACCGGCTCTTTCCCCAAAGCCTACAAACATGCCCTCATCTCCCTCATTCTTAAAAGCCCTCACTTGACGTTACCCTCCCCTCAAACTACCACCTTCCCCCTCTCTTCCCTTTCACAAGCAAACTCCAAGAAAAAGCCATAGATGATGATGGTGGGCTCCATTTCCTCCCCAGTGATCACTTTTTAACCTCTCGCAGTCTGACTTCACTGAGACTGCCAAGGGTAGAGCCAATCTCTTAACTGCTCAGCACAGCGGTCTGCCCTCAGCCTCACCTTCCTGGACCTTGGCAGCTCTCGCCACTACGAACTGACCACCTTCTCCTGCTGTTATTCTCCCCTGTCTTGTCTTCCATGACACTGCTTTCTCCTGGCTCTCCTCTGGACTGTCTGAGCACTCCTCAATGTCTTTTGCTAGCTCAGCATTCATCTCCCCCCACCTTCTTCATGGCTTAAAAAGTGCCAAATGTTTGTCTGACCTCTTGCCCTTTAAATGGTCCCCAGGTCAAGCATCCTTTCTGTGCAGCACTCCCCCAAGCTCTGGTCATGCCTGTTCCATATTTCCTCCTTGATGTTTCTCAGGCACACCAGTCCCAATATGTCCAAAATGAAACTTATTATCTCTCCCCCCCATTCCCCCGAAAATGCTTTTCCCTCCCAAATTCCCTATTTCTGGTGAAGGCTCCCCCATATTCTCGGTAAGCCGGGCTCACGATGTCCCAATCATCCTTGTCTCTCCCCTTCTCTCAGCGGTGGCCAAGCCTCTTTGCTCTCCATCCATCCTCTGTGTTCCTGGGGCCAGCCTATCGGGCCCTTTTTGTCCCTCACCTAGACGCTGTAATAACCTCTCTGCTTCGGAAAGACTCTGAGCCTTCCTCTATGCAGCCAACCAAATGATCTTCCTATGACTCAGTGCGCTCGGTGCTGGTCATCTTTCAGCCTCTCTCTCAAGAGCTTTGACAATTTGGCTCCCGCTGACCTTTCTGGCCTTCCTTCACGTTTTTCTCTTTTGTGGAGTCTGTGTCCCAGGTAAATCACATTACTAAACGCTTCCTGACCTTAGCATCTTGTCTCCTAGCATTGGCACAAACCATGCCTCCTCACCACCCCACCTCATCTCTACTTCTCAGAATACTTGCCTTCCTGAGGCAGCTGGTGGCCCCACCAAGCACAGAGGGCTGGGGCTAGAGTCAGGAAAACCCTAGTTCAAATCCAGCCTCAGATACCTACTAGTTATATGACCCCAGGTAAGTCACTTCACCTCTGTTTGCCTCAGTTTCCTCATCTGTAAAATGAGGATCCTAATAGCACCTCCCTCACAGAGCTGTTGTAAGGATTCAATGAGATAATATTTGTTTTTAAAAATTGCTTTCTACATAGTAGGTACAATATTAATATGTATTCCAACCCTTCAAGGCCTCAAACTCCAAGAGTGACTGTGAGTCCTAAAGATTAGGAAAGCAGAAGAGCAGGAAGTGAGAACCAGCTGGCCACACAACCAGGAGAGTCCCATTGATTCAAGGAGAGGCAGGGAGAGGCGATTAAAACATTGCCCATAAAGGCTCTGATGGTGGGCAAGAATCTGCCCACTAAGCCGCCCCCCCCCCCCCCCGCCAGCCTTGGTGGCCCCTTGGCTCTTGGGTCCTTGTGGGACGATTCCATTCCACTGGTCCTCACTCCCCCACCCCCATAGCAGGTACTGGGGAATGCCAGAAGGCAACACCATCCTACCCTCCAGAGGGTGTCAAGGAGAATGAGGGCAGAAAGGTGGCTTTTAGACTTGGCAGTTTCAGAGGGATGAGTGACCAGCCTCCAGATTCCAGGGGATGGGAAAAACGGAGAGGGCAAGCACAGCGTGCCTCCCCACCTGCTTAGCTGCCCACCTCTTCGGGAGGTTGCTCAGATGTCCAGACTGGCCTGGGCTCCCATGTTGGGCCTTCGCAAGCTCCTGTGGGAGTGCACTGAACCGGGGAAGCAAGGGCACGTCAGAGCCCAGGCTGCAGCCAGGACCCTGGGATGACCGAGGAAAGGCCCAGGAGGGAGTTCTTTGCAAAGGGGGCTTAAGGAACAGTGAGAAAGCCTCCTTCCCCCAATCAGAGCTCCAAGCTGGGATGTTAGGATGCCAAGTTTCCAGACCCTGCTTGTCTGCTAAGCTAGCTAGGTGACCCAAAGCAAGACCCTTCCCCTCTCTGGGCCTCAGTCTCCTCATCTCTGAAGTGAGGGGCTTGGACTAGGTAACCTCTGAGCTCAGTAATGTCTCCACTCCTTGGACCTGCGCCCATTATGGATAGACTGCCATCAGAGCCAGGTAGAGGAGGCTGTTCTGTCCTGGCCCTCCAATAGAAGGAAGTGCGTGAGGAGCTAGGACTGGGCTGGGGGAGGGGAAAGCTTAGGAAAGAGAGGCTTGCAGGCACCCTGAAGACTGCCCAGACAGTGTCATGGGGGGCAGGCATTAGGCAGCGGGCCCTACGGAATGAAGGGTCTGCAAAGAGGGAGGGTATGTCACAGGCTGCACATCCTAGCTAGAGGCCTCCGTCCTTTCTGCCCCAGGTCTCCATATGTGCCTGGCTCCTCTCCTTCTAAGGCTCTCAGGCTAGGTGGAAAAGAGTCAGGCAAGAGCCAGACTGGACCAGCCTGCCCCAAGGCATGAGCCTCCTTTGGGGGAGCACCCAGAGCCACATGGTGGAAGACGCCAGGGACCTAGCGTCCTTAGGATTCAAAGCAGGAATGTCCCTTAGCATTCACCTAGTCTAATAGCCTCCTTTTACGGCTGGGGAAACCAAGGCTTGGAGAAGGGCAACGCTTCACTCAAGGTTACCCCAACAAGAAGTAGCAGAGCTGAGCTTCCAGTCCACCTCTGCTGCTGTCCCCTGCCCCAGGCAGCCTCTTGGGCTGTGTCCAGAACACATTTCCTGACTGAGACGCTTTCACTGCCCCTTTTCTAGGCCTCAGTTTCCTCTTTGGTAGAATGAGGGGGTTGGACTAACTTTATCTCCAAAGCCTCTCCCAGCCCTCACATTTTCAGTGACATCAAAGACAAATCACTTCAAGAACCTTTGGAGGAGCCACAATTGAACCCCCTTGGCACGCCAGGATGCCCGCCCTCTGCTTCCCTGGGGAGTCTCCAGCAATGCCCGCCTTCCAAGAGCTGTTGACATTTGTGTAGTGATTGCACTCCAGCCAGAAGACATTTCGGCATCAATGCTGAACACAGGGGTCGGGGGTGGGAGGGGGACATCACTCTGCTCAGAAGCTGGTTGCTGCTAATGTTGTCACAGGAAGCAGGGGAGCATCCTAGGCTGGGCCCATACGGTCAGCCAGTCAGTCAACAAGCATTTATCAAGTGCCTACTATGGACCAGGCACTGGGCTACGTGCTGGAGGCATGCTACCTCATGGTGAGCCCCTGGGTGCTGGGCCCCTGGATGCTGGGCCCCTGGGTACTGGGCCTCTGAGTGCTGGGCCCCTGGGTGCTGGATCCCTGGGTGCTGGATCCCTGGGTGCTGGGCCCCTGGGTGCTGGATCCCTGGGTGCTGGGCCCCTGGGTGCTAGGTCCCTGGGTGCTGGGCCCCTGGGTGCTGGATCCCTGGGTGCTGGGCCTCTGAGTGCTGGGCCCCTGGGTGCTAGATCCCTGGGTGCTGGGCCTCTGGGTGCTGACCCTTGTCATCCTCTTCTAGCTCATTCCTCTACCATCTGTCCCTCTTTTCCTAAGACAGTCACCAGGAAGGGAGAACACTTTATCATTTCCTAGTGGTTAACTCCTTTTCTGTAGGAAACTGAAGCCCAGAAGGAAAGGGGAGTCTAAGACAGAGGGAGGGGCTTGCAGCTTGATCCTTTGACCACACAGCCAGCATCCTCTCCTGCCCAGAACATGTGTGCCAGCCTAGAGGGGACCCTCAAAGCCTTCCGGCCAGAGGCAACTCAGGAAGCCCAGAGATGGGAAAGGACTTGCTCAAAGTCATACCAAACTAGGCTTTGAATCCAGGCCTTCAGGGCCACAAAGTTCTCCCCTGTCCTTTCTTTACCAACCCTGCCTGGGGGGAGGGAACGTGGAATAAGTGTTATCGGCCTGTTCCAGGTGAGTTTTAGAGAAGGAAAGCCACCAATCCAACATCCCGCCACTAGCCGGGGGCAGAGCCTCACTTCTCCCCGGCAGTTGCAGTGCACATCATAGAGCTGGGCTTTGCCCTACCTTACTTGATGTGTGACCTTGGGCAAGTCACTTAACCCCCTGGGACTCGATTTCCCTCCTATAAAATGAAGGCATGGCACTAAAGGGTCCCTTCCAGCATGAAGCCTTTCAACCCCAGTGCACCAAACTGCCCACCCATGCAAAGCAGTCTCCCTGCTGGAGGGGGTGAAAGAAAGAGCTCCAGGAAAAGAGGGCGGCCTCTTGACACGCCAGCTTATTAGAGCAGCTGAAGGGTTCTTAGCCAGGATGGAAGAAAGAAGCCAGGAAGGAAGCCAGGAAGAAAAGGATTCCAAGGGGGAGAGGAAATCAAAGCCTGGGTCAAGAGTTTGGAGAATGGGAGGAGAAAGCACAGAGGAGGGAGAGCAGAGAGGGGGGGCCTGCCCAGAGAGGGGAGCATACACAGAGAGGGGAGGGTCTGCCCAAAAAGAGGGGCCTGCCCAGAGGAGGGAGGTCTGCCTAGGGGGCCTGCCTAGAGAGGGGGGTCTGCCTAGAGAGGGGGGCCTGCCCAGAGGGGAGGTCTGCCCAAAGAGGGGGGCCTGCCCAGAAAGGGGGCATTCACAGAGAGGAGAGGGTCTCCCAGAGAGGGGAGGGTCTGCCCAGAGAAGGGGGCCTGCCCAGATGGGGGGTCTGCCCAGAGAGGGGGGGTCTGCCCAAAGAGGGGGAGCCTGTGCCCCAGAGTTCATGGATTCACTTTTATGCCACTTCTTTGGAGAAAGCCTTAGGCAGCACCCCAACTCTGACTCCATGACCCACTCACAGACCTCAGCTGGAGCTCCTGACCTTGGCCCCAAAGCCTGCTGGACCTGTGAGCTGGTCCCAGATAAGGAAACTCCTTCAAATTCAATGCCAGGTAATGGGGTGAGGCCAGGGTGATGGCAGGAAGGGTCTCATCTACAAGGTGCCATGAGCTGAAACTCTAAGAAATCTAAGAAACAAAGATGAGAGAGGACATTGTAGGCATAGGGGATGGGGGAAGGAGATGGAAGGTCATGGATGGGGAAGAGCAAGCCAGCTACTGGGATAGGGTGTGTCAGAGGGGACATGTGCTACCCAGACTGTACTCAGCTTGGAATGGCAAATGAGGAGTTTGGGTTTGATCCTGGAGCCAATAGGGAGCCACGGGAGTTTATTGAGCGGGGAGGAGGATGGCACCATGGTAGACCAGATCTTGAGAGCTCAGTCTGGCAGCCAAGTAAAGGACGGATTGGAGTGGCGAGAGCCTGGAGGCAGGTAGACCCCCTGCATCTGCTGCCATGGTTCGTGAGAGGGATGGTGAGTGACCAGGACCATAGAATGTTCCTTGAAAAACCAGAGGAAAATCTCAGACTCTGAAGTGCAGTCAGATCTGTGTGGGGAGGTTGGAAGGTGCACGTCAGCAGGAAAGAGAGGACCCCTGAGCAGGAGGAGCCACTTTGTCCTGGACCTTCATCGATTAGGGAGGAGCAACCATTCTGGAAGGAATTTGACCACCAAGTGTGCAGAAGGAGAAATAATGGGAACCTTGGAGGAACAAGAGGGGGGCTCTGAAATCTGATGATCCTCGCTGTGCACTCTGGGACCTGCCAGCAGCCATGCCAACAAGGACCAAGCTGGCTGCAGGGCAGGGAATGAGAGGGAGGAGGGGAATGAGGGGGAGGAGGGGAAGG
>NW_020954597.1:1699358-1705338 GCF_900497805.2 Vombatus ursinus | reverse complement strand
GGGAATGAGGGGGAGGAGGGGAATGAGGGGGAGGAGGGGAATGAGGGGGAGGAGGGGAGTGAGGGGGAGGAGGGGAGTGAGGGGGAGGAGGGGAATGAGCGAGAGGAGGGGAATGAGAGGCTCTGCTCCTCCGCCCCACCCCAGCAGCTACTCCTTACTCTGCTACTTCTGCTCTTGTAGAGCTAGACAGGGCCCTCAAGACCCTCCTCAAGTCCAAACGAATTTTACAAGTGAGGAAATGGAGTCCCAGAGAGGTACGCACTTTTGTTCAAGGTCACACTTACTTCCTTTTTTGCAAGGCGTTCAGCCTCTGGGTCTCAGTCCCCTCCTCTATAAAATGAGGGTCTTGACTCAATGGGCTCTAAGGCCCCTTTCACCTCTCATCTCAGATCCCCTAATTTCAAATCCAGCAACACAGACAGCAGGAGCCAGACTGTCAGCCACTTTTCACAACTTCTATCCAAGTTCATAAAGGGAAGAGAAGGAAGGAGGGGAAGGGAGAGGAGGGACAAGGAAGGGAGAAAGGGGAAGGGAGGGAGAGAAGGGATGGAGCGGGGCAGCTAGGTGGCACAGTGGATAGAGCACTGACCCCAGAATCAGGAGGACCTGAGGCCAGATTTGAACTCAGACACATAACACTAGCTGTGTGACTCTGGGCAAGTCACTTAACCCCAGTTGCCTCACCAAAAAAAAAAAAGAAGGGAGGGAGAGGGAGTGGAAAGAAGGGAGGGAAGGGAAGGGAAGGGAAGGGAGGGAAAGAAGGAGGGGAAGGGAGGGAGAGCGAGGGGTAGGGAAGGAGGGGAAAGGGGGAAGGGAGGGGAGGGGGGAAGGAAAGAGAGGGGAAAAGAGGGGGACAGAGGAAGGTAAAGAGAGGTAAAGAGGAGGGAGGGGAGGGGAGGGCACTAAGCCATTCTCACTTAACCGTAGTAGTCTCCTGCATGCATCCTGGCCCTTGGCCCATTTGCCACCCTGAGGAACTGAGCATAAGGGGGTTTGGGCCCCACAGGCCCCCTTCCCTCCCTGCCCCCCTCTTCCCCCCATGGAGCGTGATAAATCCCAACTAAGCCCAATCAGGGAAAGAAAAGGAGGCAAACAGGCCTAATTGGCAGGGGCCAGGGATTGATAAGGTTCCTGGGAAGAAGGTGGGAGGATTTAGAGGCAGAAAAGGGGAGGCCTGGGGGCTTGCATGCCAAATGCAGCCAATTAGTGTCAGTACTGCCTTTCATGCCAACCAATTAAGCTGGGCACACTTGTCACTGGCCCTGCAAAGAGGAGGGAGGGATTGTAAGGCCAGGAGCAGCTCCTCTGCCAGTGGGGGGAGGGTACAGGAAGGTGGCCGGCTCATGAGAGGAGGGGGGAAAGCAGCTGGGGGGAAGGGGGCGCTCGGTTGGGAGGCCTGCAGGCCTCTGGATTTAAAGCTGTACCAAGTTCTGGGTTCACAGCCCACCTCCACGGGAATTTCCTCATCTGGCCTATGAGAAAGCTGAACTAGATAAATGACCTGGCAAGGCCCCTTCCAGCTCAAAGACTCCAGGGAGAAAAGTGAGGCCTAAAGAGGTCGTGACTTGTCCACCGTCACCTAGCTCACAGCTGGGCTTTGGACTTGCCTCTCTTGCTTCTAAACCCAGCCCTCTTCTCCACAGGCCCCAGTGAGAGAGCAGAGAGCATTCTGATGAGGAGATACGACTTCTGCAAAACGGACCAAGCCTTGAGCTTGGCCCATGTCCAGCTGTGCACATGAAGGGCCCCACCTAGGCCCCATAAGGCATGTGCTGCAGCCCAAACATATGCACACCCACACAGAGCAAGGGGCCTGGTCACTTCTTGCTTTGGGAGCCCACAAAGATGGCAAATAACTATAGCAGGAAGAGCTGAGGTAAGATCTAAGGAAAAGCTTCCCCATAATGAGAAGCTAATCATGGAGCCCTGGAAGGCTGAATGAGAGAGATTAAGACAGACAGAGACCGAGACAGAGACCTGAACCAAAGACAAGCTACTATGTATGGAAGCAGGGAGGAGAAATGTAAAGTCTCATACTTGGGCACAAAAAATCAACTCGCCAAATGAACACTTTTAGGCTTCATTTAAAGAATCCCAGGGCCCAATCTGTCTAAGGTGGTGCATTCTGTCCTGGGCACCACATTTTAGGAGAGTGGCCAGAAGAGGCTGTCTGAGGCCTGGTGAAAGAATCTGGAGACACAACAGCCATATGCATGAGTCGTGGGCCACATTGTTCTTGGCCCCAGAGGACAGACCTAGGAACAGTGGGGAGAAAGAACCAAGAGAAAAGGTGGGTTTATTAACTTGCTAACAATCAGAGAGATGTAAAAGCCAAATGCCTTTCCTGGGAAGGTCAATGAGCCCTCACTGTCATCTTGGGGCAAAGGCTGCCCATCTGTTGGGCATCTAGGTTGTAGATACTACAGGGATCCTCGTTTGGGGCCACTTGCAGTCAAGGGCCTCTGAAGTTACAGCTGAGCATAAGGTTGGGGGATCCTTCTGGTGACCAGAATGACCTCTGGAGTGTCCTGCTGATTCCTGTCTCTTCCTGTCAGAGCTCCCAGGGGCCTTGAAGTCTTGAATGTCCAAGCTGGGAGGACCCATAGGAAAGTGGGGAATATCAGACCTGGGAGAGGCCTTAGAACATGGACCATCACATCTGGCAAGGCTCTCAGGCCACGGAAGGGACCTTAGAACAGAGATTGTCCATTCTGGGAGCAACCCTAGCACAAAGAACAGAGGATATCAGAATCGGAGGGGGCTTTCAAGGCCACCCAAGCCAAGCCCCTAATTTCAAATGAACAGCCTGGGCCTCAGCATCCCTAAAGGGGACAGAAGCTGGTGGGTGTAGACTAGGCCCAGGGGCTCTTAGTAAGTCTAACTCTGACTTGAGAAAAGCTCCCTCCCAGAAAGCCCCCAGGCACCACAGATAGGAGTCCACTGAATATCTAAGAGCCAAGCACTGGTTCCTTAGCCTCCCTGAGAGGACCTCATTCCAGGAGCACTGGACTAACTCAGGACTGCGCTCCGGAGGCCCCTGGACCAAGGAGACTCAGGAAGTGGACCACTCTGGCACACAATAGCACCAGCTGCCCTTCTGCAGGGGCACAGCCCAATGAGCCACAATGTGGGTATTGTCATGCAGATGCCCTGGTGGCCTTGGCCAAGGAGTTTCCCACCCCCCCCACCCCCAAGTTCCCCAGTGACAGCAGGTCTGATAATGGCCCAAGGAGCAAGTTGCAGGCAGGGCAGGCTAATGGTCTGGCCCAGCACCCACCCTCCACCTCCCACCCAGCTCCCCTAATTACGCAGTAACTTGCGGGTAGATGGCAGCTAATTGTGTGACAAGCTTTGGGGAGGGGAAGGCCTAGGGCTTCTCCTTGGAGCTAATGAGCTTCGCCCAGGGCCCAGAGGGGGGCAGGGACCCTGGTCCCTGGATGAGGGCGGGACTCCCCCATCCCCATCCTCTCCCCCCAAGTGCAGAGCCTGCAGCAATAGTCAGAAGCCAGTGGGGAAAAGAAGAAACCATTAAAAGATGAACCTGCCTCTCCCTCGCTTCCTCCCCCCTCCCAGACGTGTCTTCTCCAGGCGGTAGTGGTGGGAGTCAGCCAGCCAAGCTCTCCAAAGGGTGCGGGCGACCTCTCCCCCACCAATGGCCAGAGCTTTCTCAGTCCTCACTGCTTCTTCGCCTGCCAATTCCTCCCCCCCCCCCAGCCCCAGAACCATACCCATTGTCTCTCCTGAGACTGAATAATGGAGTTCACAGTGAAAGGTAGAGGGGAGCACCA
This sequence comes from Vombatus ursinus, assembly GCF_900497805.2. NCBI lineage: Eukaryota > Metazoa > Chordata > Mammalia > Diprotodontia > Vombatidae > Vombatus > Vombatus ursinus. Next base: position 1,701,550 of record NW_020954597.1, on the reverse strand, counting down.
GGAGAGGAGACCCAAGGCGGAACTGGCAACCTGGGTGGCCTCCAGCTATTTGCTCTGGGCCCAGAATACTCCCCCTCTCCCATCTGCCCCCTCCCCCTGTTTCTTTCTTACCCAGAGACCTTGTATGTCACTGCCCCCTCAGTGGCCCTGTGGGTGGCCTGCCTGGCCCTGAGGTGTTTTCACCAAAGTCCCTGGGAATGTTAGCTACCTGTGGTCAAGGGGTCTGCTTGTGCGGGGCTCCTGCAGGCCTCCCCCAGGCCTCCCCCTCAGGGGCAAACGTTCAGTGAATGCGAATGCTGGAGTTAGAGTCACAGCTCCGTCTGGACATCTAGTAGCAATTTGACCTGAGATGAGTCACTTACATTCTCTGAGCCTCAGTTTTCTAATCTGTAAAGTGGAGATAAGACCACTTGCACCACTTGCCGCATAGGAACGAGAGAAATGTTTTGCAAACTCTAGTAAAACGAGATGCTTCAATGTAACTGCAATGGGTCACATGCTACATCTGCAGTCAGAAGCCCTGGGTTCAAATCCAGACTCCACCATTTACTAATTGTCACTTGAGGCTAGGCCCTCCCTCCACTGGCTTTCAGTTTTCTCCTCTATAAAATGAGAGGGGCACCTTTCAGACCTATAATCCTCCCACGTGGCGAGTTCTTCACCACCCCCGGCCCAGGACTTCTCATCAGGGGCCATTCTGGAACGTGGCTTCTCCTTCTGGGACCGCTGCTCAGATTGTCATGTTGGATCATTGTGTCACATGTTGTGTGTTATGTTATAGCATCCTTGTGTTACCCTTCACTTGAATTGCATGGCAGAACGTTCTCAGATTCTAGTCATATGTGTCCTGAGTGATGTGTGTGACAGCCTATCCAGAGGGCCCGTCTCCCCGGCCCTCAAAGGGTCTTAGCATTCTCTTCCTTTCCATCACCCTTTGGGGGGAGGGAAGGGGGACACTGATGACCGCAATACTCCTGAGACTGCCATGCTCCGTGATTCGAAGCCATGTAGAGCCCCCAGCAGAATACTGACCTTTAAAAAGATGGCAAAAAGCACCACACAGATAGGAATCATAATCTCCTCCTCTTCCTCCTCCTTTTCTCCTCCTCCTCCTCCTGGGCTTCTTTGATATTGAATGTCCCTCAGATGTCGCCTTTTATAACTGGACCGTCAGGTTGCGGCATCGCAGCCACCTTGGGTACACACACCTCCCCCTGTTCCCACACGGTTTCTCTATTTCAAGAGCATTTCATTGCATGTAGTGTGGAGATCCTGAGGAGTCAGTGTGGTGACATCTATTAAAAGTGCTGGGGGCAGCTAGGTGAAGCAGTGGACGGAGCACCGGCCCTGCAGTCAGGAGGACCTGAGTTCAAATCTGGCCTCAGACCAAACACTTGACACTTACTAGCTGTGTGACCTTGGGCAAGTCACTTAACCCCAATTGCCTAAAAAAAAAAAAAAAGTGCCGCAATTAGGTGCTGGCAGCCCAATGTGATATATCCGAGAAGCTTCCACTGCTTGCTCTGCCTAGGAAGATGTGCTGGTCCCAGTGTGGTTTATGGGATGGTTTTTCAAGGGGAGTTGAGGCTTTGCTCTTTGCAGTTATTTTCATGTTATCTCCCCCCATCTGGCTGGATGCTAGGGGCTGAGGTGGAGGCACAGTTAGGATGAAGCCAAGGTCCCAAACTCGAGCGACAGGAAGGTTCGTGTGGCCAGGAACAGAAATGGGCCTGAGGTGGGGGGAGGCTGGGGGGAAGCCAAAGAGATCCATTTTTGCCCTAGGATCTCGTTAGGCCTGAGATGCCTGCAAGACATCAGGGTGGAGGTGGCCGGCAGGCAGGCAGGCAGGCAGGCAAGAACGTGGCAGTGCAGCTCAGGAGCTGCTGGGGACTTGGCAAGGTCTGCACAGGGATGCTAACTCAATGCCTGGCAGCAGATAAAATCGCCAAGGGAACAATGGATGAAGAAAGAACAAAGCTGAGGGTCCAGGCCAGATCCCAGAGGCCAGCCACACTTCTGGGGCATAAGGAAGATAAAGATTCAACCACAAAGACTAAGAAGGGGCCATCAGGTAGGGAGGAGAAGAACCTAGAGAGACCGGGGTCGTGAAGGGAAGAGAAGGCCCTCCTCCTCCCTCCCCCTTCTTTTTTCCCCTCTTCTCCTTCCTCTCTCCCTCTCCCCCTCTTCTTCTC
>NW_020954597.1:1658531-1699348 GCF_900497805.2 Vombatus ursinus | reverse complement strand
TCCTTCCTCTCTCCCTCTCCCCCTCTTCTTCTCCATCCTCTCCTCCTGCTTCTCCCTCCCCATTCTTTTTTCCTCTCTTCCCTTCTTCTTGCTCTCTCCCTCTCTCCTTCTTTCACTTTCCCCCTTCTCTCAGTCTTCTCTCCCTTCCCTCCCCATCTCTCCTCCTTCTTCCCCTTCTCTTACCCCTTTTCCTTCCCCCACCTAAAGAAAAGAGTTGGCCAGCCCCTTCAAAGTCACTCCATCCATCCCCTAGCATCTGGACAAGCCTGGCCCCACCCAGGGCGAGACAAAGGGGAACCTTGTCCCCAGGGACAGGGAGGGAAGGGGGCGGGAACACCTGAACTCACTGAAAGCCTGGTTTTCCTTCCCCCTGCACGGAGAGGGGGGTGTGGACAAGGTATGGAGCCGATAGTGCCCCCCTCCCCAGTGGAAGAGTGTATGTGTGTTGGGGGTGGGGGACAGATGGCACAAATTCCTGGGCAAGCTGCCTGTTCCCCTGGGTGGACAGAACTGTTCCCTCAGGCCTGCCTTCTTCCCTAGCTGGTACCTGGGTGGGGACTGCTGCTGCCGGCACCCAGATCCAGGCCAGGCTCCCTTCTCTTCCCCTCCCAGGGGCTGGGCTCCTGTAATCCGATTAAGCCACTGGAGCTGCTGCAGCTCACAGCACACGCCGACCCCCTCCCCATTAATCCTCAACTTAATCCATTGCCTCTCACCCACCCCCAGCAGCTGGCTGGGTGTTTCCCAGGAGGGAGGGTCCAGGCGCTTGCAGGCTCACTGGGACCCACAGCCCAAGGCAGCCCCTCTCTGCCCTCTGCACCCTTCTCAGAGGAGACTGCCCCCACCCCACCCCGCTCCAGCCCCAGCTGCTCCATCTCCTGGCTGCTCTCAGCCCAGTGGTTTTGATGCAGAGAGATCGGGAGCTGGCGGGATCTCTGAGGTCAGTCATCAATTTTACAGAGGGGGAAACCAAGGCAGTGCCCAAGAGTAAAAAGGATTTGCCCAATTTGGTCACTCAGCAAATAAGCAATAATAATAACAACAATAACAACAACAGGCATCGTAATGACGACAGAAAGAAACAGTGACACGTCACCACAGGGAGTGTGGTGTACTGCAAAGAGTGTTGTACTTAAAGTCAGAAAGACCTGAGTTTAAATTCCACGTCTGATAGTTGCTAGCTATGCGACCGTGGATAAGCCAGTCTTAACTTCTCTGAGCCTCTGTTTACTCATCTATAATATGGGGATACCAATCCCCTATTTCTTGCCACAAAGGGTTGTCATGAAGTTCAAATGAAATGTACATATTTTGCAAGCCTTATAGCTCTATGCAAATGTATTGTTGTTATTGTTATTATTATTGGATATATTAACAAGGAGCCCTGAATGAACTAGATTGTAAAGGGGCGAGCAAAATTGGCTGGCGTGTGAATCAATACCCTAGATGAGCAGGAGGTAGCAAGCAAGCACTCACCTGGCCTTGATGAATTCTGGTCACCTGACTCCGAGCAAACCCATACTCTCAGGTGTTGGAAGTGCTGGTGGAGGTCGTTGCCTGCCGAGTGCCCGTCCAGGATCTTTGAAAGATCATGGAGAATGAAAGAGGTAGGTCAGGAACGTTGCCCTAATTTTCAAGAAAGAGAAGAAAACAATAGGTCAAGGAGATCAACTTCAATTCCTGGTACAATTATAGACAATATTATTGAAGGGATGATTAGACCTGGAGCAGCTCTACTGGGCTCTGGAGGGGTAACCTTGTGGGTCTCTGCTCCTAACCTATAGCTCATGAGCCCTCACTGATGTGCAACCTCTCTGCAGACAAGCCAGTAGACACAAGTAGCTCTTAGCAAAGGCATTAAATAAATAGCCTAGTAAGAAGAATGACCATAAAGTTTCCCTCCTATAACCCTGGAGCATACTCTCCTATAAGTTACCCTGAGCCTTGATTTCCTCAAGCCCCTCAGGGATTGCTATTGAAACCCCCCAGTCTCAAGGCACTATTTGGTTTCATTTTTTTCCCCCAGGTTTTCCCTTTTGGCTCCATCAGAGAGGTGGTTCCCCCCTGCCCCCATAGAACTCAGAGCCAAGCCACCATGCCCCTTTCCAGCCAGCTCAGGCACATGCCACCCTTCAGAGCCACTCTTGGCTGCCAGCACTGCCACCTCCCCTCTCCCCCTCCCAACCCTACTTCCTCATTAGAGTCTAAGCTCTGGCTGTCTCACTCACAGGGACTTATGGCCCCAGTGCTTAGGACAGTGCCTAGGACATAGGAATCATTCATTCATGCATAAAGGGATCAGGGAATGGCCTCATCCCTAGAGTCAGTTTAATACCTTATTAATATTTTGGGATATCATTCACCTGAGTCGGCAGGAGCAGGCAGTATGCGGCCTCTCCCCTTACACTCACATTGCCTTGTAAGGGAGACACCATTATCTTCACTTTCCTGACGAGGAAATAGGCGCTGGAGGGGTGGTGAGCTATCCACAGCCTCGCTGCTAGTGAGTATTACCTGATGGAAAGGGAAATTCAAACCCAGCTCCTCCCACTCTGCAATGCCTATCTCTTCCCCATCTCTCATACTCTCTCCTTCCTACGAGAAGCCAGGATTTCATCTGTAATGAAAATTCCTACTGCACTTTGTTTGAAGGGCTACAGGGCCCATTCTTTGCCACAGCCCAGAGGCAGGTAGTTCAAGGAATATTATCCCTATTTTACAGACAAGGAAGCTGAGGCAGTCCAGAGAAGGGGACTTGCCCAGGGTCACACACACATAGCTGGTATGGCCTTTGCCTTCCAGAGCCACCTCTCTGGGGCTGTCTTCCCGCACATCTCCTTGGGCAGTGGCTATATTGGAAGACTTCCTGGTTTGCTAGGACGGGGCAGGGCTGTCGTTCTTGGGGTAGCCACACCTCTGCTTACTCCTCCAGGAAGATTTATTTGAGATAATATTTGTAAAGCACTTAGTACAGTGCCTGGCACATAGTAGGTGCTATAGAAATGGTAGTAGTTGTTGTTATTATTATTATTACCCTTAGCTCCTCAATCTACTTCTCTGATTCCTTCGCTCTTGAACCCTCCTCACCACTCCCAGAGAGATCATAAGATCTGAAATCTAGAGTTGGAAGGGTCCTCAGCAGTCATCTCAGGACTCATTGTAGCCTGTCGGAGACTGAGGCAGCCGGAAGAAGGGAAAGGCTGGAATTAGAGCCTGGCCCCTGGGACTCCCAAGTGGATCAGCTTTCCATGGTCCCATCCACATCACCTTCCTGCTTAGGAAGGTGAAGGAGGGGCTAGGGGAGGGGAGGGTGCTGGAGAGAGGGGGGAGGGGAGGGAGCAGGACCTTGTTACTCTGTAAGATCTTCTTCACGTGTTTCCTGGGTTCCTGACTTCATATGTATAATTGAAATCAAATTGCTCACTTTCTCAAGGAAGGGGGAGGGGCGGGAGGGTTAGGGTTTCCTGTTGCTGTTTTCTATCTACAACCATTCTCTATTTCATGTGGATCCTCCCAGTAATGCCTGTGAGGTATTATTATTTCCATTGTACAGATGAGGAGACTGAGGCTCTCAGAGCTTGAATCCAATAGCTAGAAAGTATCTGAGGCAAGATTTGAATCCAGGCTTCTCCTGACTCCAAGCAGAATATTAGACTGTGATTTTTCGATTCTATTCAGCTCAAAGAGCACTCGTGTTATATAGCAGGCACAATGCTAAGTGCTGATAATAGGAAGACACAAATCAACTGGATTGCTATTTCTTTCCTATGTCCCTAAACATCTGCACTTTCCACCTAGCCCTCCCCTCTTCCAAACTTTTCTGTTTTGGTCAAAGGCACCACCAGCCCAGCCTCTTAGGGTAGTAACTTGGGCATCACCCCTCAACGGATACAATCAAAGGTCAAACCTTGCCATTTCTCCCCCCACCATATCTCTCCATCCTCGTTCAGGGCCTCATTACTGCTCACCTGGATCACTGCACCAGCCTCCCAATTGGTCTCTTGGCATCGTGGCTCCCCGATCCAGTTTATCCTACTCACTGCGGTCAAAGTGATTTTCTTGAAACCCAAATCTGATGTCACTCCCCTACTCAGTAAACTCCAGTACCTCCCTACTCCCTCTGGAATCAAACATAAACTCCTGTTTAGCTTTTAAAGCCCTTCCTAACACGACCCCAACCTATCATTCCAGCCCTCTCCTTCGCTCTGAGATCCAGCCAAAGTGGCCTTTTCTCTGCTCCTCACACACAACACCTCATGCCCCACATCTCTGTCTTTGCCTTGGCTGCATCCAACACCTGGAATACACTCGTCACCTCCATCTCCCAGAATCCCTCTCTTCCTTCAGCCTTTCCTGCTCCTCTTCCCCCCCACCTGTTAATGCCCTCCTCCCTCCCTTGTATTAGCTACTTAATAATTCCTTTTTAAAAGAAACTATTTATTTCACTAAATCTTTTCCAGTTATACGTAAAAGATTTTAACAATCATTTTTTTAAAATGTTGAGTTCTGATCCTCTCCCTCCCTCCCGCCCCTCCCCCTTCCTTGAGAAAGTGAGCAATTTGATTTCAATTATACATATGAAGTCAGGCAAAACATATTTCCATTTTAACCATGTTGCAAAAGAAAACATAAACAAAAGAAAACGAGAAAAATAAAGTTGAAAAAAAGTCTGTTCTGATCTACATTCAGAGTCCAGTGGCTGTCTCTCCGAAGGCAGAGAGCATTTTTTATCATGAGTCCTTTGGAATTGTCTTAGATCCTGGGATTGCTGAGAAGGGCCAAGTCTATCAAAGTCAGTCATCGCACAGTGTGGCTGTTACTGTGTACAACGTTTTCCTGGTTCTGCTCACTTCACTCAGCATCAGTCCATACAAGTCTTTCCAGGTTGTTCTGAAGGCCATCTGCTCATCATTTCTTATAGCACAATAGTATTCCATCACAATCCTATACCACAACTTGTTCAGCCATTCCCCGACGGATGAGCATCCCCTCAATTTTCAATTCTTTGCTACCACAAAACAAGCTGCTATAAGTATTTGCGCACATGTGGGTCCTTTTCCCCTTTTCTCGTGATCTCTTTGGGATACAGACCTAGTAGAGATATTGCTGGATCAAAGGTTATGCACAGTTTGACTGCCCTTTGGACACAGTTCCAAAATGTTTTCCAGAATGATTGGGCCAGTTTACAACTCCACCAACAATGCATTGGGGTCCCAGTCTTTCCATATCCCCTCCAGCATTTGTCATTTTTCTTTTCTCTGTTACCAATCTGATAGGTGTGAGGTGGTACCTCAGAGCTGTTGTAGTTTGCATTTCTCTCATCAATAGTGATTCAGAGCATTTTTCCATACGACTAGAGACAGCTTTGTTCTGGAAACCCACCCGTTCATACCCTTTGGCCATTTATCCATTGGGGAAAGGCCCTTATTTTTATAAATTTGGCTCAGTTCCTTATATCTTTGAGAAATGACGTCTCTATAGAGAAACCTGCTACAAACATTTCCCCCCAGTTCCCTGTTTGCCTTCTAATCTGGGACTTCTTAGCATGCCTGGGTATTTCTTTGTGTCTCTATACTCACACAGCTGTTTGCCCATTAGAGTGGGAAGCTCTTGTAAGTAGGGAAAGTTTCAATCACCACATTTTATTTGTGCCCTCGGAGTGGGCCTGGCACATAGTAGGTACTCAATAACCACTTGTTGATGATTCCTCCCACACTCTTCTGAGTCAGAAACATCTAAAAATGTAGGCTGGCTCCATTGTGCTATTGCCTTGACATTCCATTCTTGCTGGTGCCCTGCCCTGAGTCCACTGTGGGCTGGCCAAAGTGGATTCAGACCTAGAGGTCCCTGCTCATCCTGGATCTCGATGACTGTGGATCCCTAGCCAAGTGGGTGAGGAGAGGATGGTGGGATGTGTGTTGTGGGCTCTATTCTCGGCCTCAGGTGTGTGAGGTATGAGGGCTCATTCCAAGGCAGGAGAGGGCTGCAGCTAACCCCACTACAACTCCAAAGTGTGGCCCTGGGCTGGGCTGGGCTGGGGGGGACAGGCCTTGGCTCTAGGCTCCCCACTAGACCCCAACTACGTAGGTTTTCACCCCACTTCCTGCCAGACCCCTTCCCCAACCTGGGCCAGTGCTGGGCCTAAGGCCTAAGGTCTACCTCTCACTCACTCTCAGCCAATCAGAAAGCCTCCTGATCCATGGGGCAAGGTGGTGTGTGAGGGGGGAGATGTTTTGGTCCAACTACACCTTCCTGATTAACCTCTATTCACTAAGGTAGTTACTGAGTGATTCTCGAATCGATTTAGACCTTACTAAGTATAAACACCTTGGTTCTTTCCCGACACACAAACCAAGATACACCAGACAGACGGACAGACAGGTGGGGGACAGAGAGCCATGTCATCTCCTCCTCAAAGGGCTACAATGTAAAAGACCCAGGAGCCCAGGACAGAGGCTCAGTCTCCTGGGGCCTGGGGCTCCCCCAAGCAAGAACAGAGGGATGAATTGGGAGAAGGCAAGAGCCTCCAAAAAGTTTCCAGGTCTTGGATCCCCTTGACCTCCAGCAAGACTCCATCACTCTTCACTAGCCTTCCTGTGCCCTGACTGACCCTTGCCCAAAGAAAGGGGAGTTGCTGGGTAGGTCAGGGTTCGAGGAAGGATTGGGGGAGAGGCCTGGGGAGGGGGCCAGAGATGAGTCCCAGGGTGAAGGGTACCAACTCTCAGACTGAGAGAATGGACCCTCTTCCTAGGACTTCTCTAAAGACAAGGGTGGGGCACAGGACAGGCTAAGCCCCTAGGCCAGATACTGAGCCTCTCACCACACCCAGGCACACCCAGAACACTGAGGAAGATATTCAGATTTGTCTATTACTAAGGGCTGATGCATTTTTGCTGCTTGCTATCCCAAAGCCCCCAGATCTCTTCCAAATCTCTCCCCGTTTTCCTGCCCATCCCCTCACTGTCCCCTCTCCTCTCATCCTCCATCTCCCTATAGTGTCCCATTCCCCTTCCCCAGACCTCTGTTTCCCTTCCCCTCTCTTGGAGCTGTTAGGCCACCCTTCAAAGTCACCTCAGTACCAACCCCCTCATTCTACAGAGGAGAAAACTGAGGGCCAAGGAGGGGGAAGGGATTTGCCCAAGGCAACAGAATCACTTAAGGGCAGAGCCAGAAATGGAACCCAACGTTCCTCTCAGCCCTGCCCCCTCCCCCTTCCCCCCTCATAGCATCACCCCCAGGGTCTCCAGAACTCTGTCTCCTCCCCACAGAATCACCCCCAGAGTCACCCAACTCTATCCCCTCTCCCCCAGTGTCCCCTTAACCTGCTTCTTCCCCTCAGTGCCCTTCTCCGGTCTCTCTTTCCATCTGTCCCTCCCTCTCTGCCCACCAGCTCCCAACTAGTTGGCAAGACCCAGGCTCCAGACTTTGACTGGAGAAGGGCTCCCAGGAACCTCTAAGCCACCCATCTGCCCAGGGCCTCCAAGGTTCTACAGGACTGGGGAGCCAGCCAATCCTCTGCAGTCCTGCTGGGCATTGATCACTACCCTCTGTTCTTCCTCTTCTCAAGGCTGAGGCAGCTATGGTCAGTGCCAGCTAGGCAGACTCTTCCCTTCCCTCCTTCCCTCCCTCCCTCCCTCCCTCCCTCCCTTCTTCTTCCCTGTCCATCTAGGCAGAGTTCTCCTCTCTCCAAGCTTAAGAAATCTAGAACATAGAAAGTGGCTGAGCTGGAGAGACCTGACCAGAAAAGACCGTGGATGAGTCTAGAGGTGTGTGTGTGTGTGTGTGTGTGTGTGTGTGTGTGTGTGTTCAGGTCTTGACTCAGACACTCAGACACAGGGTGGAGTGACCTCATCTCTGTGAACCTCAGTTTCCTCTTCTTGGAAAATAGGGACCAAAGAATTGTGGATTTAGAGGCAGAAGGGACCTCAGAGGCCATCCAGTGCAAGAGAGGAGGAAAGTGGGTGTCACTGAGAGAAAGTGCAAGTGCCACCCCAGGGTCAGCCAGCCGGGAAGCAACTGAGGCTGGATTGGAACTCAGGGCTTCCTGGCTCTGGGCTTGCCCTTCCCCTCTTTACCTCTCTACCTGCCTCAGAAGGGCATCTCTAGTTGGAGGATCACACAAGCTCCTGAAGGCAGTTTGGACTTAGACAACCACATCTGAATATGACCAATGGTCAATTGTATTTTTATTTCTTTGGTGCAACATTTGGCAATGACATTTGAATCTGGTTAGGCACACTTCTGACCTGTAGGAATCCTAGGGTCTCATCCTACTCCAAATCCAGGAGTCATCTAGCCATCAGGGGCAGCTAGGGGGCGCTGCAGGGGACTGAGCGCTGGGCCTGGAGTCTGGGAAGACCTAAGTTCAACTGTGACCTCAGACACTAGCTGTGTACCCCTGGGCAAGTCACTTCACCCTGTTTGCCTCAGTTTCCTCATGTGTAAAATGAGCTGGAGGAGGAAATGGCAAGCCACTCCAGGATCTTTGCCAAGAAAACCCCCAATGGGGTCACGGAGAGTCAGACGAGACTGAACAACAACTAGCCACACTCCTCATTTTACTGAAGAAGAAACTGAGGCCCAATGGGTAGAAATGAGTTGCCCTAACGCAAGCACAGCTGGAACTTGAACTCAAGGTTTTGGACTCGCAGTCCAGTACAAGAGAGCCCATAGCTGTCTCTCTGAGCTGCCTGCTGCTGCATCTCCCCACCTATCGGGGCAGAAGGGTCTCCTAGTAGCTGATTGCCACCCCTCCTCTTCTCCCTTTGCTGTACTGTTCCTGCCAAAGCCAACCTAAGGCATTCATGCACCCCTGAGGAGATCTGGAAAGTGCCTGCGTCCCGCCCCCGAGAAAGGATGAACGCAGCTAGACATCATCTGTTTCCACTTGGCATTCAGAAAGATGGACAGTGGGCCCTGTGCACAATAGCCCTGATGGAAGGGAGAGCACATGGCATTATCCCCATTTACAGAGAAGAAAACTGAAGCCCAGGGACTAGCCCCTGGTTTTACAAATGTTAGAAACCAAGCCTAGTTGACAGAATCACAAACTACGAGAGTCAGAGTTGGAAAGGACCCCAAAGGCCATCCAGTGCACCCCTTCTTTGTACTTATTCCTCCTTGGAGCATTGCTTAAATGTTTGCTTGGTACTGGAGGTGATTAGCAAGAATCCCTTGTCACCCTCCTCTGGAAGGGGCTCTAGCTTGTCAATGTCCTACCTCAAGTGTGGTGGCCCAGAGCGGGTCTGAGCAGGGCAGAGGACAGGGGGACCATCACCCCTCTGGTCCTGGCCGCTGGGCTGCTCCCAATGGAACCCCCAAGGGCATTAGCTTTCTTGGGCCCCGTCATCTTGTGGACTCTCCATGAGGCTTTAGAGACTACGTGGGCAGCATCCAGGGGCCTCTGTCTATCCAGGGCCTTGTGGGTAACACTGTTTTCAGACTAATTCCGCTGGATATTGGAAAGGAGAGGGGGGGAGACTATAGGAAAGCAATTGTGCTTTGGAGCCAACTGGTTCACGGGCTGGTGGAGAGAACACCAAGTTTGGAGTCCGAGGCCCCCAGTTCAAATCCCAGCTCTTCCACTTGCCAGCTGACTGAATGATCCTGGGCATGTCACTCTCCCTCTCTGGGTCTCAATTTCCTCCTTTAGAAACTGAGGGGGTCGACTAGAGGAGCCCTAAATACTATTGTTCTCTCATTTTACAGATGAGAAAACTGAGGCACGGGAAGTCAATCCAAGATCACCCATCTGTCCAGCATCCAAACTTTGGCAGGATTTAGAGCTTCTAAGAACCTTAGACATCAGCTCATCCATCCCCTTCATTTATCTGAAAAGTGGCAGAAACTGGGGTCCAGAGAAGCCCATGGATTCCCCAAATTCACACATCTAGAAAGTAGAAGAGCTCCTCTGATTGCAAACCCAGTGTGGCCTTATTATAGCCCAAAGGCTGCTTGTTCACAGAATCAAGGTCTACCCCCACACTGGGGGAGGGGGCCTCCAAGCAGAGGCTGGGGCGGGGCACTCATTGGATCTGTCCAGGTGAGGATTCCTTGCAGGTTGAATGAATAAAGTCATGGTCCCCTGCCCAGGTCTGTTCCAACTCTCACATTCCGTGGTTCTGTGAAAATACTGAGATGCCCATGTTTCTGGGAGGCAGAATTTTTCTGGCATTATATATGGACATTAATAAAAAGCGATATTGCCAAGTGTCCCTCCATGTTCACTAGCTACCCTGGCCACTCCTAATCCAGACTTGTCTTAGACCAGGCTGATCTCTACCCACTACTAGCCAAGCCTCTGACAGAACATCTGTGGGTGGAGGCTTGGGGCAGGGGCTTCACATGGGAATGCATGGGGGGGGGGGCACTAGGCCTTCAGTTGGAGTCTTTGGCCTTGTCAGGAAATAGCAACAGCTCTTCTAAGGGGAGAACTTGGAGAGGGATCAGAGGAAAGGGCTGCAAGACCCCAGGAGCAGAGAAATGGGGAGAGGAGGACTTGCCTTCCAGCCTCTAAAGGGCTATTATACATCTACAGTGAGGCAAGCTCATTGGCTCCACAAGCCTGTGATTGGGTGAGTGGAAATTCCAGCAGGAGGGATTAAGATTAAAGACAGAAGGAAGAACCACCCAACAAGGGAAAACCTCTGGGGGTACCTTGTAATGTCTTTCTTTCAGAAGAGACCCTGGCTCTCCCTTCCGCCACCCCACCCCACCCTGAACTGGAATCATCCCAAAGGAGGAGATGAGAAGCCTGCTAGGCTGGCAATTCCATGCAACGAAATGCTCGAGGGTCGTGCCGGGGAAATTGCTGGGTCTTCTTCCTTTCCCAGCCACCCCAAACCCCTCCACTCCAGGTCAGGGCTCCTCCCTTCCCAAGGATCACAGGCAATCCACAGCCCACCTGGCTCCCTCCCTTAGCCTCAGATCCCATTTAATGAGCAGCCATCCTTGTGGGAGGGCCAGGGAAAGCCCCACACCAGGCAGCCAGAAACTCAGAGTAGGGGCCCCAGGGGGCAGGGCAGGGCAGGCTGGGGAGGGCTCTGCTACGGCACATGAGAGAGCCAGGGAGGCAGGGAGCCAAGGATCAAGGCCTGGAGGGGCTACTTTTTGCAGTGGAGGCAGGCAGGCAGAGGCAGTGGGGGGGGGGGGGCAGGGAAACTGAGAGACCAAGAGGAAAGGCTGGAGGGGCAGGAGAAAGTGAAAGGAAGGAGGGAGAAGCGGCAGGATAGACAGAGGAAAGCGAGAAAGGTATCAGACATGAAAAAAGAAAGCAGAGTTGGCAAAAGTATGTGCTCACTGGGCTTTGATCATCACTGACAGCCCTGGCAGGCAGGGAGGGAGGGTGACAAGGAGTGTTCACCCTTTTCACAGCTGAGGAGACTGAGGCTCAGGCAGCTGGGTCCAAGTTTGCCCAGACACCCCCTTTGGTGTGTCATTGTGAGAGTGTGTGCACCCACAACTGTTAGCTTCTGAAGCCGGGGGCACCCTGAGGGGAGAGGGGGCAGAAGACGAGAGAGAGACCAGGCAAAGCAGAGAAGGAAAAAGGAGAGATCTGCCTCAGTGGAAGGGCCTAATGAGCTCTGGAGCTGCTGACTGCCCTGACAAGCAGCGGGGGACAGTGGAGGAAGGAAGCCCAGCCTTCATTCCAAGTACTGGGTCTCAAACCTCAGGAGACCCGGCTTCAGCTTCTGACTCTGATACACATCAGCTTGTGACATTGGCTAAGTCACTTTCTCCCAGGCCTCAGTCAGCTCTAGAAATTTGGAGCTGGAAGGAACCCTGGGGGCCATTCCATCCAACTTCCTCATTTTGCAGTTGAGGGAAAGCAGAGGCACCGGGGCTTTCCCAGCACCAGGCAGCATTTCAATATCTGAGGGAGGATTTGAATTGGCATCTTCGGGGAACTCCAAACCCAGAGTTTGGTTCCCTTCCCCACAGCTTTCACTGTCTCTTTCAATGGCTGTTACAAAGAGAGGACTTTGCAACCCTCTCAGTTAGTGATTTCCCTGAATTGGTGCCAGGACTCTTCTCCAAGTGAGGAAAAAATAGGTAAAGACTGGGGGGGGGGGGGGGGGGTGAAAAGTGGTGCTCTTCAGGGCTCAGTGCTGGGGCCGCCAGCCTTGCTTTATGCAGGATGCTAGAATTCCAGGGCCTCAACAAGCCAAGCCAAGCCAAGCCAACAAGATCAGTTCATGAGATCTGCCCATTTTACACAGGGGAAAGCGAAGGCCGGAAGAGTGAGTGAGGAGGTGGCACACCAGAAGCTCCAGATCCGGCGTTCTCTCCATTACACAACCATACCTTAGCGGTTCTTTGTACTGATCTGGAAGGCAGAGTACACAGGGAGACCTCCCTCCAGTCTGTGGGAGGATATGAACCTCACCTAGATGGACAAGAGCCGAAGCAATGGGGAGAAACTGAAGGGAGATCTGGGGAGACCATGTGAGGCATCAGAAAGGAGGCAGAAGACATCATTTCCCTCATGTCACGTGGCCTGTTCTCCTCCTACCCTAACACTGGGCCAGCCAGCCGCTGGCCGAAATGCCCTGCTGGCCCAGTGCCTCGCCAAGTCCATACTGCAGGTGGGCCTGGAAGCATTCTTTCCCCACTCCATTATTTGGGTGGGATAGGGAGGTCAAAGTCCTTTGGGTGATTATAGAGCTCACCAAGATGTCATCTCTCCAAGGAGTCTCTGCCAATGGCCTGGGCCTTTATGGCATCACTCTAATGCCATCTGCAAACAGAATCAGCTGGAGCTTGGGGACAGGTGCTGAGCCACTGCAACCCAGGGCAGTGAGCTGGCCATCCTCCTTGCCCAGGTCAAACGTGTTTGGGCCCTTGTCCATGGTGATGACTAGAGGACATCTTAGCTAAAAGAGAGAAGGCAACAGGAGGGGTCCCCAGGAGGGCTTTGGTAGCAACAGAGAAGCAGAACTGGACCCCTTCCAGGAATCCTCTGTGCATGTAGGCACCTCCCCAAGAGCCAGCTGCTTCTAGAAGGGGCACGCTAGGAGCAGGCGTGACCAAAGTTGACGCAGTCTCAGATGGTATGACTGCCTGGATCAGTGAGTAGAAGTGGGTTCAAATTCTGGTTCTTGCACTTTGAAGCGTGACCTTAAGCAAGTCACTTTCCATCTGTGAACCTTTTTTTCTTCATCTATAAAAGTGAAATAATGACCCAGCGTCCTTTCCTCCTTTTTATATTCAGTTATGAGGTCTGAATGAGATCAAGGATATGAAAGCCCTTTTGAAACTGGAAAGCGCCATGTCCAGACCAGCCACTATTATTGGTATGAGATGATTAATTCCCTCAGCCCCCTACAAGGAGGGGGGGCACTCTTGAAAAGGTGCTTGAGTGGAGGACGCAAGAGAGGGAGGGAGGGATTGTGTTCTCCCTCACCCAGCAGGGAGTAACCAGAGACGAGCTGGAAATCCAACCTGAACAGATTCAAAGAAGGTCATACGAAAGCCTAAAATGACTCGAAGGAAGTACATTTGCTGGGGTCGACCTATAGTGCAAAGATGGTGGGTCTGGAGCCCGAGGACCTGAGGCCAAACTCAGGCTCTGTCTGTGCTGCCTAAGTAGCTTCCCCTCTCAGGGTCTGAATCACCTCACCCGCAAAGTGAAGGCGCAGGCCCCCTCATAAGGGAGGATCCCGCCAGCTCTACATGCCGCCATTGACTTGAATCTACATCATCTAACGGAATCCTGAGAGAGTCCAAGGAACTAGTTAGAATGAGTTCCCTGACCCCTAAACCCTAAACCCTAAAATGGAAAGGGTCTCTTCCATGGGTTAAACATTTCCATAGGCACTCTCCGAGGTACCTTCTAACTACAATGGTAAATACTATGATCTCCTTAACTTCTTCCTCCTTCATCTTCCCCTTCTTCTCCTCCTCCTTCTCCTTCCCCCTCTCTTTCTTCTCCTCACCTCCTCCTCCTGATGAGAAAACTATGGTCCAGACAGGCACAGTAGAAGGACTTACTCAAGATCTCATGGCTTCATGGTACTAATGCTAGAACTAAGACCTTCCATGGTCCCCGCGCCCCCCCCCCCCCCCCCCCCCCCCCCCCGCCGTCTCTCTGTGATCCACCCAATCATTATGGTTGCTGTTAAGAAGACAAACCAGAGGCAGCCCACCTGAGGGCTCCTGGGGTTCAGCCAATGTGCCCTTGGTCCTCATGGTGTTCCGCACTTCTGGCTCCTCCCAGCTCTAGCTAACTGTGACTCTGCTTTCCTAAGGCCATAGCTAGGAAGGGGGAGGAGAAGGATGGACAGATGCAGATATGTGGACCCAATAGTAGTGGAGAGCCTGTGCCTGCCCAGCCTGGCCAAGCAGGTGACATCAACACTCACCAGATGCTGAAGGCAATGCTTCTCATACAACTCAGCCCTCCCCCTCCCCCCAAATGCATACAGATAATTTGACATCAGGAGGGCCAGGGTTTGAGGAAGGGGATGAATATCCTGGCCACCACAAGAGCCTTGAGTGAGTGCTTACTCATGCACACACACACACACACACACACACACACACACACACACTCTCTCTCTCTCTCTTTCTCTGTCTCTCTCTCTCTCTCATCATATGACACCATGCACTCATAGATGTCCAAGCAAAGCTAAACGCCAAATCTCTGGCGCCGTCTGGAAGCTTGGCTTTGGCAGCCTGGCCCCTCTCTCCTCACCCTATCTACCAGTCTGGCCATCTTCGCCTGGTCCTATAGATCTTGCTCTCAACTGGCTGGCTGCCTGTCAACTAAAGGGAGAGGTGAAAAGCAAAGGCTTAACTGATAAGGCTTATCCTAGTGGTGGGGGAAGAGGCAGAGTGTGCAACTGAACTGGCAGCTATTGAAGACCAAGAACTTTCAAGACACAAGCCATGATGGTGGAATTTCAGGTGATGGAGTTTAATTTATTTTGGGTGGGAGGAAGAGAAAGGGCAGGAAGGAGTAGAGGCCCTCCATCAATGCCACTGAATAAACAACTGACTCCTGGCAAGCAGGCATCCCTCCATTACCCTTGAAAACATGTCCTCCAACACGAGTCTAAATGTCCTTCCCTATTGAGGATGGGGCAAGTACCTGGCAGGGAGGCTCCTGAACCACTGCAGGTCCTATGTCTACCCCCACCCTCAACTCCTTCCATTAATGTCCCTGTCAAGAAGTATTTGTGAAACCCCTACTATGTGCTGGGGATAGAATGAAAGTCCAGTGGGCTCTCTTGCAATTTGGGCCTCCCCCAAGAATGCAGAATCCCCTTTGCCTGCCATGGAAGTTGGGAGAGAACATGGGTAAGGAATGGATGTCATCGCACAACATGGCTGTTACCGTGTATGACGTTCTCCTGGTTCTGCTCACTTCACTCAGCATCAGACCATACAAATCTTTCCAGGTTTTTCTGAAGTCAGCCTGTTCATCATTTCTTATAGCACAATAGTATTAATTACATTTATATACCACAGCTTGTTCAGCCATTCCCCAATGGATGGGCATCCTCTCAATTTCCAATTCTTTGCTACCACAGAAAGAGCTGCTATAAATATTTTTGTACATGTGGGTCCTTTTCCCATTTGTATGATCTCTTTGGGATACAGCCCTAGAAGTGCTATTGCTGGGTCAAAGGGTATGCACAGTTTTACAGCCCTTTGGGCATAGTTCCAAATTGCTCTTCTAGAATGGTTGGATCATTTCACAACTCCACCAACAATGCATTAGTGTTCCAATTTTCCCACATCTTCTCCAGCATTTATCATTTTCCTGTTTTGTCATGTTGGCCAATCTGATAGGTGTGATGTGGTACCTCAGAGTTGTTTTGATTTGCATTTCTCTAATCAATAGTGATTTAGACCATTTTTTCATATGACTATAGATGGCTTTAATTTCTTCCTCTGAAAACTGCCTGTTCATATCCTTTGACCATTTATCAACTGGGGAATGACTTGTATTCTTTATAAATTCGACTTAGTTCTCTATATATTGTAGAAATGAGGCCCTTATCAGAGAGACTGGTTGTAAAAATTCTTTCCCAGTTTTCTGCTTCCCTCCTAATCTTGGTTGCATTGGCTTTGTGCAAAAACTTTTCAATTTGATATAATCAAAATTATCCATTTTGCATTTCATAATGTTCTCTATCTCTTGTTTGGTCATAAATTCTTCTGTTCTCAATAAATCTGACAGGTGAACTATTCCTTGTTCTCCCAGTTTGCTTATAGTATCAGTCTTTATATATAAATCATGTACCCATTTTGACTTTATTTTGGTATAGGGTGTAAGGTGATGGTCTATGCCTAGTTTCTGCCACACTCTTTTCCAGTTTTCCCAGTAGTTTTTGTCAAATAGTACATTCTTATCCCAGAAGCTGGGGTATTTGGGTTTAACAAACAGTAGATTACGTTAGTCACTGACTACTGTGTCTTGCATACTTAACCTATTCCACTGATCCACCACTCTGTGTCTTAGCCAGTACCAAGCAGTTTTGATGAGTGCTGCTTTATAACACAGTTTTAGATCTGGAATGGCTGGGCCACCTTCCCTTGCATTGCTTTTCATTAATTCCCTTGATATTCTGGACCTTTTGTTCTTCCAGATGAATTTTGTTATTGTTTTTTCTAGCTCTATATGATAATTTTTTGGTAGTTTGATGGTATGGTGCTGAATAAGTAGGTTAGCTTAGGTAGAATTGTCATTTTTATTGTATTAGCTCGGTCCACCCCTGAGCAATTGATGTTTTTCCAGTTATTTGGATCTGACGTTGTTTGTGTGGAAAGTGTTTTGTAATTGTGTTCATATAGTTCCTGGGTTTGTTTCGGGAGGTAGACTCCTAAATATTTTATAATATCTACAGTAACTTTAAATGGAATTTCTCTTTCTGTCTCTTGCTGTTGGGCTTTGTTGGTGATATATAGAAATGCCGATGATTTGTGTGGGTTTATTTTATAGCCTGCAACTTGCAAGCAACCTCTTCTCCAGAAGTTTACTGCCTCTAATATCCTCACTCTCTCTAGCCTCAGTCTCTCTTCATTGACTGACTCCTTCCCTGCTGCCTACAAACATGCCCATGTCTCCCACTAGCTACCAACCCATCCCTCTCCTCCTCTCTATGACCAAACTCCTCGAGAAAGTCAGCTCCTGCTGGTGCCTCCGCTTCCTTTCTTCTAACCCTCCAGCTGCCAAGCTCTTCGTTTACTGTCCATCGCTCCCTCCAAACCTACCAACGGTCACTTCTCTGAAATTAATCAAACGGGGTTTTTCTCAATGCGCTTCCTTCTTGACCTCTGGTTATCACCCTCTCCTCCTCCGGGGATACTCCTCTCCTCTGCAACATCTCTTTTATCCAGCTCCTTCCTTGCCAAGCCTAGTTTCAGAGCCTTATCACTTCTCAACTGGACTATTGCCCCAGCTTTCTCTAACTGGTGTCCCTGCCTCCAGCCTGCCCCTCTCCAATCCATTTTTCATTCAGCAGCCAAAGTGATTTTCTCAAAGCACAGGCCTGACCACGTTACCCTCCCATCTCCCCACTCAGTAGAGTCCAGTGGCCCCCAGCACCTTCAGGAACAAATACAAGATGGTCTCCTTGGCATTCAATGCCCTTCATGCCCTGCCCCCTCCTCCCTGTCCAGTCTTCTCACCCCTCACTCCCCATCATGTTCTCTTCCATCCAGTGTCCTTGGCCTCCTGGCTGCTCCATCACCTCCATTCCCAGGGTGTCCATGCCCTGGTACCCACCATGCTCTGGAGCCTCAGCTTGGCCTCTTAGTTACCATGCCTTCATATCTCATCCCAGATGTCGCCATTTTGCGACTTCTCACAGGGCCTTCCATTTCCTCTGGCTTTAACTGGTAATCTGCCTAGTGGCTTGCATGTTCCCTCCCCCATTAGAGTGGATGCTCTTTTAGGACAAAGGTCACATTTGGGGCCCTTGCCAATCGGGAAGTGCTTAACACATGCTTGCCCACTTGTTGACGGGATCTCATTTGGGGTTCACAACAGCCCTGGGAGGGAGATGTGACAAGTATTGTTATTCCCAATTTCCAGAGAGGCTCAACAAGGGACAGTGACTTACTGGGGTCCCAGGGCCCTGCCTCTCCCCAGCCCTCTCCCCTCCCCATCCTCCTCCCAGCCCCCTTGGAAGGAGGCTGGCATCTTCAGATCACTTCCTCCTTCAAGCCTTCCAGAGTGTCCCAGTGAGAGTGACAGGAGGGACCCTATTCAGGTCTGGCCCTGGCTCTCCCCACCTTCCCCCCTTTTCCAAGGCCCAGGTCAAATACCAATTTCTTCCTCTAGGCCAAGTCTTCTCTAAAGAAGCTTCCTACCTGAGCACATTCCAGAGAAACCCAGCCTGCTCTGCTAGGTGGGGAATCCATCCATGCCCAGGACCCTGGGAGCCCGGAGAGGTGAGTGACTGGTCTCCTCAGAAAAGCCAGCACAGGGACTGAAGGAGGGCCGGTGCTCAGTAATTGTTTCTTAAGTGACTTAATTAGTGAAAGTCTGGTTGAAGATTTTACACTTCTGGAGGTAAAGGAGGGCCTTTGAAGGTTCATGAATAAGGGAGTGGCCAGAAATCACAGAGAAGGAAGGGAAGCCCAGAAAGGGGAAGGCCCTGCTGTGGTTAGAAACTGGAGACCATTACAGTAGTCTAGTCAAGAAACACCACAAAGGGATCATGATACAGTGGGAAGAACAGTCACTAACGACTGGCAGTGAGGTCAGGCCAGTGCCTTCCCCTCTCAAGCCTCCTCTCAGACCTTCTAGGGCCCAGGGGCCAGCTAGGAGGGCTCAGGGCAACGGGCCTACCCAGCCTCTCCTTCCCACCCCCACCAACACATAGCACTCAGCAGAAGGGCCTCCCCCCACCCATCTAGAGCCTGCAGCAAGGGAAGGAAAGAAGGCCCTAGTCTTGGAGCTGAGGGAATCCTCACAGGGAGCCAGATGGCTGGCCAGGGGGATGGGGGGATGGGGATAGGGAAAAGGAATAGGAGTCCATGGCTCCTAGCAGCCCCCAGGATGCCCCACCCAGCTGGGCCCATTGCAGCCACTCCTATCACTGAGTCCCCTGCCAACCACCACAGGGGTGGGGGCTACCCTGTTTTCTGCTCCCAGGGCTCTATGGGAATCCCCTTCGCCCAGACTCATTAGGCAGCCCAGGGCCCAGTCCCCCCATCCTGGCCTCTCCCCCCCACCCCCATGGGCTGCTGGTGCTAACTCCTTCCAGACGCTCCTTCTGTCAGCCTTGCCAGAAAGATAACCTGCCCTAATGGTTTGCAGCCCCCTCCCCAGGGGGCCTCTTTCCCTCCCTCCTTCCCTTCCCCCAGTCCCCTTCAATCTAGGTTCCAGCCCTGTCTCTCCACCTAGGACCAGGGCCTTGAGCCCTGAGCCTCTGCCAGGGTCAGTGGGCAGGGAGAGCCCCAGGCCCCAACCACCTGGACCCTGGGCTCCCCCACCCCCCACAGCCCAGGGCTAGGATTTCTCTGTCACAAAGAAGGGAAAAGGATAGTGGTAAGGGAAGCCAGCTGAGGTTGGACTTAGGAGAAGCCAGACAGAGGACAGCACAGGAAGAGCCTGCTTGAGGCTCCCCTGGAGGGTCCTGGCCCACCACTGGCCTCTGTGAAAAGTTGTTGACCCCCTTCTCCACCCCTCCCCAAACATAAATCTGGGCAAGGAAAGTTCTCCACCCAAGCCTGCTTGGTCCACAGCTGCCCCTACCCCCCCCCCCCCACTTCTCCTGAACTTGTGTGACAGACACTCACAGCCCTCTCCACATCCCCCCAGCCCACCCCCACCTCCCCTCAGTTAGGCACCAAAATAAACAAGATTACCTGTAATGATTCCCATTAGCTCTCTGGCCCAGAGTGAACGGAGCCATTTTGCTGAGAGGGCATTCCAGACCCTTTACTCTCTGGCTTTCTGGCCTTCCCTCCAATGGGATCCTACTGATATTCCAGCACTCCCCCCTCCCAGCAGCCTCAGTAACTCTGAAGGAGGGACAGTCTATATATGTGTCCAAGGGGGTTTGGTGTACACATGTACCCTACATGCATGCATTGCACACATGTCTAATGTACACTGATGACTGGACACTCATGGGGACATCATCAAACAGAAGGTGGAGGGGAGGCAAGAATGGGGACCCAGAGGAGGGCTACCCATTCCCCTAGGCTGGGAGACCTGAGGAGGAGAAGGCCTGAGCGAGTCACAGGCTAGAGAGGATTAGGCTTAGCTCCTCCCTACTGCTCCCTTGGGACACAAGATTGACTTCAGGGAAGCCTAGGAATACCCAGGACGGGATCAGATCTAAGGAGAAAAAAGGGAGCATCAGATAATCATAACAGCAACAACAATAATAATATCTACAGGTCAAACCTTGATAGAAATACATTTGGAGCAAGCATATACCACATCAGTGAGCAGCTCCAAAAGCCAACCGCAGGAACACACCATTGGGTTGGGCCGCTGTCAGAGAAAGGGGGCTCCCCTCCAGAGGGGACCCAAGTACGAGATCCTTGGCCAATGTGAAAGAGGCGAATAACTGGTGGAGGGGTTTGTGATGGCAATTCAGAAGCAGGGCAGTGCTACCAGAAATGACAGAAGGGTCATCTTGAAGGAACTTGGACTTTATCATCAGTGGAGATCATGCCAGGCGACCACAGAAAACATGCAGAACACTCCTGGCACAGCATGACCCAGGGGCTCCAACCGTACATCAGAAGCTCACCATATCTCACATCAGACCGATGGCTGATAAATCCCAGTACTACAAATAGAGGCCCCAAAACCTTGGCAAGTGGACGCCCAATAGACAGCACTGGAACAGGACTGTTTTCCCAGACATAACAAATATGGATCCCTAAGAACTCAAGAAGGACATTTTTAATTGTGGCACCCATCCCCAAGCAGCTCCAAGCTTTGGAAACATGGAGAGCCCTAGCAGAGGACAGCAGAGTGAGGTGGAAACAGGAGGAGGACACCGCCAGCCCCGTGGTCCTGACTGCTCCCAGCCCCATGCTGACTGAGGCGGCTTCTCAGGAGCCCAGACAGCACATGGGGAAAAGTCTCCACTTGGGTAGAGTGGGAGGATCAGCAGATCCAAGCAGTCTGGTTTGCCCCACGGGCTCGGCTGTTTACTGCAGGGGGACTTAAGACCAGTCCCTTCTCTGCTCATCTGTAACATGAAGGCCTCACAGGCTCCTTCTCAGGCCCAAACCTTCCCTATGACCTTAGACGAGTCTCTTCCCGTCTCATTGATGCAATAAGGAGGCTGGACCGCATGACCACTAATCTCTTTTCCCCTCTCTAAGGCCCGAGATCCTTCAGACTCTAGAATTGGTGTTTCACTCACCCAGGGTTCTCTTTGTGGAGTTTAAGAGTCAGTCGTAGGGGAAATTCTAAACCACGTGGGGAAAAAAGGCATCCCAAGGAGATTGAGAGTCAAGGGCAAAGAGCCTGCCTCTGAGGAATGGAAGCTAAGTGGAGCAGTGGGGCTGGACACAGTGAATGCTGAAGGACTCGGGAAGGTTTCATGGCCAGGCGGTGGCAGGGAGTGATTGTAGAAGGAAACCACCACGAAGCAGCAGCAGCAGCTGCGCACACGTGTGAACAGATATGTCCACATGAGATGAGTCAAGAGGCAGACAGAGAGGCTTTTGGGAAGTTGATTTTTTGGGTCAAAGGATAAGACTTTACATTTATCTCTGCGATTCTGATATCCCTATTCTCTAGTCAGGCCAGTCTCCTCTCACTGTCTCCTAAAGGCACCATGCTCGTTCCACTGCCACAACTTTGATCACACAGTTTTCCCAACTGAAATGCCTTCACTCTCATCTCTAGCTGTCCAAACCTGACTCATCCTTCAGGGCTGAGTTCAAGGCCCAACTTCCTCAGGCCCCCTAAGGGAAGGGTAAGTAAGGGCTTTGAGGTGGTCACCAGGCAAGTATAGGCTTAGTCTTATTTGGGGGGGGGGGGGGCGGCGCGGCCAGTAGTCAGACTTAGCCAAAGGCTTGAGGAGGCAGTCTGGTGAAGCCGAAAGAATGTCAGGCTGGGATGTGGTCAGAAGGCCTGGATTTCAGTCAAGGCTTTGCTACTTCTTAGCTTTGTGACTGAACAAATGGCCGGCCTCCTCTTGGGAGACCCTCTGCATCCTTTAGCTGGCCAATCACCCTTTTCTCCTAGAGACTCGCTTCTCTCCTGGCTCTCCTCCTCCCTCTCTGACCGCTCCTTCTCAGTCACCTTTGCTGGATTCTCCTCCAACAATAGGTGTCCCTCAGGGCTCTGTCTTGGGCCCTCCTGTCTTTACTCTCTCTAGACTATTTAACTTGGCAAAATAGGCATTGCAGTGGATAGAGTGCTGGGCCTGGAGTCAGGAAGACCTGAAATCAAATCCTGCCTCAGATGCCTCCTAGCTGTGTCACCCTGGGCAAGTCACTTTACCTCAGTTTGCCTCAGTTTCTTCAACTGTAAAATGAGGATAGCAATAGCACCTGCCTCCCAAGTTGTTGTGAGGACCAAATGAGATATTTATAAAGCACTTAACACAGTGCCTGACACACAGTAGGTACTTAATAATTTTTTGGGGGGGAGAGTGATCTCAACATTTCCAATGGATTCAATAATCATCTCTATATAAACAGTTCTCAAATTTAGCCAGCCCTAAGCTCTCTTCTGCCCTCCAGTCTCACCTCTCTAGCTTCCTATTGGACATCTCCAACTGGCTGTCCCATAGACATTTTCTCTTTCCCCCACAAATCCTTCTTTCTTCCTAGCTTCCCTATTATTACAGAGGGCGGCACCATTCAGTCAGTCACATGGGATCCCAAGCTAAGTAGCATCTTTTTCTCCTCACCCTCCATAGCTAATCACTTGTCCAGCCATGTCATTTTCTCCTTCACAACATCTCTCATTCTCCCTTCTCTCCTCTCCTGGCTCCTGGAGGACTCCATGGTTGGTAGTCTTGTGCTTGGCCATAGATGTCTTCCCATTCCAATCCATTGCTCACTCAGTTGTCAAAGCCAAGGTCTGACTGCGTCACCCTCCCTACTCGATAAACTCCAGTAACTCCCTATCACTTCCAGGATCAAATAGAAAATCCTGTACTTGACATTCAAAGCCCTTCATAACCTGCCCCCATCACCTTTCCAGTCTTCTTATACTCCCTGGGACTCTGTGATTCAGTGACACTGGCCCTCTGGCTGTTCCTTGCACAAGACACTCTCTTCTGACTGCAGGCTTTCTCTCTGGCTGGCCATCTCCTGTGCCTGGAATGCCCTCCCTCCTTGACCCTGCCTCCTGGCTTCCCAGGCTTCCTTCAAGTCCCAGCTGGAATCCCACCTTCTACAAGGTCACCCTTACAGCCTGCCCTCTGTTGATAAGCCCTTGTTTGTACCTAGTTGTTATTGTCTCAGACTGGGAGATCCTTGAGGGGAGACACTGATTTTACCTTTCTTTCCAGTGCTTAGCCCAATGCCCAGCACATAGTAGGTGCTTAATAAATACTTATTGACAGATAGACTTTCTTCCTCCATGAGGCTATAGGGAGATTCCTCCAAGGGGGGCATGGCCAGAAAGCTCTGGTGGAAGCCATCTTATTAAGTTGGTTGCAGGAGCAGCTGAAAGATGGGTCAAAGGATAGCAGTAGACAAAGGAAGAAGACCCTTGGGAAGCCACAATGGCAGCCTGTCCTAGCTCTCCAGGGAGGAGGGGAAGCATCGGAAAGATTGGGCAGAGGCGGCCTTCCGAAAGGGAGGCAGGGGCCACTATGAGCCAGCTTGGCTTCCCCCAGAGCCCGCCATTCACAGCACGCTAAGCCCCTCACCTTTTGTGCCCCGGTTACTAGATTGGGAGAGCAGGAAAATGCTATGGATGGACGGAGGGGGCTTGGATTTCAACAAAGCATTTCACAAAGTCTCTCATACTATCTTGTGGCCAAAATGGAGAGCTGGGGGTTAGCATGGACAGTGATATGAGAGTGGAGGGGTGACAAATGGATCCAAGTCATCCTCAGGGCTCTGGCCTTGGTCCTGTGTGGGTCAACCTTTGGATAACTGATATGGATGGCATGTTGAGAGAGAGAGAGAGAGCTAACACACTTCATGGTTAAAGGGGCCCAAAAGGTCTACACTTCAATTCAAAAACCCAATTGTCCAAGTACAAGCTTGGAAAGGCCTAGTCTGGGCCTGCACCCTTGCTAGGGGTCAATGGTATGGCATTCATTGTCCAGGAGCTGTGTCCTGCCCAGGGCTGCCCACACCTCAGCCATTTGGGAAGGACAGTAATGGGGCAGAGCAGAGGATAGTGGCCAGGCCTTACTTACACATACAAAGGGGGCCTGAAGGTTCAGCCTGAAGGGGTCTCAGCAGCAGCTTCTAAGTGTCTGAAGGGCTGTCGCCTGGAGAGGGATTCTACATGTCCTTGTGGGCCCCCGAAGGCAAAACTGGGGGTATGGGGGGGGGGAGGTTCCCATCTAGAAGTCAGGACAAACTTGCCAGCCCCGGATGTGGTCCCCAGTGGCCTCTACTGCCTGGCCTGGTGCTTGGTGCTCCCTCCCTGCAGATCTTCCAGCCAAGGTCAGCTGGCATTAGTTGAACTATTTCTAGATATGGGGCTTCTCACTCAGGTTGACCAAACACCTTTTGAGGGTCCACCAGACCAGGAGATCCTGGGCATCCTCAGGACAGAGCCAGACTTCAGGGAGACTGAGGAAAGGGCTGGGGTCCCAAAGTCACAGCTCCCTGTGAATAGGGACTCTTTGGGCAACCCCAGGGCCTAGTGCAGTGCCTGGCGTCCACACAAGCCTTGGTGCCTGCTTAATTGGAGGGAGTGTGTGGAGGGCCCAGCAGACCTGGAGCATGGGTTAGGGTTTGGGTAAGGCTGAGGGTTCAGGAGGCAGTCAGTATTGGCACGCTGACAGCATCTGTGGGCTCCGGGGCAGTGGAAGGGAGAGTCAAAGCTGCTTGCTCCTCCGAATTTCCCCCAAAGCTGGAGAAGGAGATGGGTGATAGATGGAGACTGGCTTAGGAGGTGGGGGCCTCTCAATGGGAAGGGAGGGAAAGGGGGGAGGCCAGAGGAAGTTTATTATTCTTCCTGCAGACCAATCACTGACTCCCAAAGTGGAGAATTGCAGCTCCTGAAGCCAGATGTGGCCTGTTCCTGTTATCATGGAATATTAATCAGAGGGGCCCATGGGTAATTGGGGAGTTTTGATTAGAGAAATTGCCCTTGTAATAATAAGCAGGCAACAGACTGGGTAAGTGTCCTCAGCTCTAAGCCTGGGTGCTGGAGTCACAAGAATGACGCTGAGGGCTGGGGGCTGGGAGGGGAGGTTGGGGCCTGGGCTGAAGAATAGGAAAGGGGGCAGGGCTGAGGAGTGGAGGAAAACTGCCGGGGGGGGGGGGGGGGGGGGGGGGGGGGGGGGGGGGGGGGGGGGGGCGGGGGGGGGGGGGGGGGGGGGGGGGCAGGGAGAGAGGAAGGTCTGGGTAAGGAGGCCTGGGGCTGGGAGCCCAGTATTTGGTCATGGTAGGCTCCCCTTCTCATTGGCTGTCCCTCCCCACTCCCGGAGCCTCCCCCCGGCCCACTCCTGGCCTCCATTTCAGGCAGGCTTAGCCCTAACCTAGGATGGGAGAGGCAGTACTGGCTAATGAATCTTTTGGGGCCAAGCCACAATGGGGCTGAGGAGTAGATCTTGAGTAGGGCCTAGCGCCTGGCCCTACCAGCTGTGAGCTCCCTTGTGGGGATCCAGATTGGGAAGGTTGGGAGGGGTGTGAATAAACCATTGGCCTCTCAAGGGCACACGCCTTGGATATGAGAGGAGGAGGTGGAGAGGTGCCCAGGGAGGGGGCCAGAGGGGTGACACTACAGGGAAAGGCCCAAAGCTCCCTCCCCCATTCCCCCCCATGCCCAGGGCCTTTCCTTCTATATCTTGTCTGGTCTAAACTGTCCCTCCCCCTTACTCTTTTGGCCCCCAGAACCTGCCTTGCCCAAGGGGATCTGCCCTACCCCCCTTTCCCTCAGCTCACCCAGAAACAGAGATGGGGTTTCCAAAGGCTTTTACTGGCAGTTAAGGGAAAGAGGTAAAAGGCTAACAAACTTCACAGAGAATACAATCACAGGATTACAGAGCCTGAAGTTTACCCCAAGATTCCTGGAAGATTCTGGTCTTAATGTTGGCGTTATGGCTACATAACCCCCATATCTGCTCAGGTCTTTGGCATTAGGGCAGTCTGTCTCCACCCCCATTGCCCCCTGTCTGCAGAGTCAACGAAGGGTCAAAGCCCAGGGAAAAGGCATAGGTCCATTACATGGATGGTTGTGTGACTGAAGAGCAAGTAGGTGCTTAATAAACACTTTTTCCCTTCCCTTCCCCATGGTCGTCCAGCAGGCAGGACACTTATATCTTGATATCTGTCACTGTTGTCTGGCCCTTCCCTTAGATCTCCCTCTGTCTTCTCCTCATTCTCGTTCCATTACTCTCCATTCCTGGCGAATGGGTTGATATGGGCCAACCGATTGCTCTCCATTTCCAAGCTCCACCCAGCCACCTTTAGGGAAGTTAGGTTCCGAGTCTTGGCTTTGCCACGCTCTCGCTGTGTGACCTCAGCTAAGTCCTTTCCTCTCTCGGATCCTTCATTTCTTGGTGTGCCAAGTAGAGTCACTGGCCTCCCATGATGCCAAGAGCCGAAAGGAGGATGGCAGGGGGAGCCCTTGGGCACACTGCCTGCAGAAGCAGCAGCCCTGGGGTCAGACCCTTACACATACAAACTCTTCTAATTTGAGCTGCTTGTGTGACTGTCCTCTTCCCTTGGTGGAAATCGAGCAAAGCGTTACAGCCTAAGACTCCAACATATGAGCTGGGAGCAGGGGCCTGAACACCGGCACATGCACGCACATGAGTGTGCCTATAGACACACACACACACACACACACACACACAGAGGGACTGAGAAGAGCCACACTATTGTCTGCTGCTCCCATAGGGTGATGCTGCTGTCATCCTAGCCAGCTTCTTGCTCACACTTGCCCACTCTACTGATACTTGGGTCAGACTGCTTGGCAAACCCAAGTGGGCACTGTTATGGTGGCACAAGGCATGAGGGCAAGGCCATTTAGCACTTCCACCACATGGCCCAGACTCTGCCACTTGTAGGCTCTGGCGCTGTCCAAGGAGCCCCAGCAAGCTGGCTATTCTAGGGGGAGGGGTCCTAGGAGCCTTCTCAACCCTTCCTCCTCTCCATCAAGCTTTTAAGTCTTCTGTGATTTACACATATTTTTCTTTTAACATTTACTGACTTGACGATACCCATCTGCCAAAACAGGGGCATTTCCGGAGTGCCTGAGGAATCGGTAGGGAGATTTGAAATCAGGCCCGGACCCAGAGAATGGCACCTGAGATCAGAAATCAGCAGCAAATGAGCAGGGCCAGGAGAAAGGGCTGCTAAGCTGAGCTAGCCAGGGCGAGTCAAAGGCCAATGGCGTCAGGCCCCCTCTACGCATCTGCGCTCGGTGAGGTGCCCCTCAGACAGGAAGTGGGGGCGTGTTGAGGGGTTTGGCAGAGGGCATGCCTGCTTCACTGGGTGGCCCAAGGGGAAGCGTGAACTTGGAAACACGAAGGAGCTCAGGCATCTGCTGCAGTGAATGCTTCCGTGATATGGCATCCACAAGTCTGGGCTCAAGTCAATCTCTCGGCATCAGTTTCATCATCTGTAAAATGGGGATGATCACACCTGCACTGGCTGCTTCACCAGCCTGACAGAAGGGACAAGCCACCCAATGAGTCTAAAGCACTTTATAAACAGAAACACGAATTCCCAAGATCAATACAATCCCCAACCTCAGTTGTCCTACAGTATGAGGCAAACGACATGGCTCCATCTGTCAGGACAGCCGAGGCACGGCCCCCTTCTGTGGCCAACAGGCGGGGGAGGGGGCCTTTGGGCCTTTCTGCCTGGGCTGCCCCCTCCCCAGTTCTGGTTGCCCAGCCCCAGGAGCAAGGGTCTGCCTGGTCCCCATTTCAGGCCAGATGGATGCCAGGCTGACTCAGCTTGCAGGCCTTTGCCCTGCTCTGACAGACATTGGTAACGGTGGTCACTGCCAAGAGGAATACCAAGGTGAGAGCTGAGCCAAGCCAAGCTAAGCCTTCTCCCAGCCTGCCTTTTTGGATAACAGACAGAACTCTTTTTGGCTATGGGCACAGCTGATCCCCACAACCAACCACCTGGGAGGTAGCCAGTAAGAGCCTCACTGAAACCCGAGGGGCCGGAGTTTTCCCCAAGGTCACACGGCCAGCACCAGGGCAGAGCTGGCATAACCACACCCAGACTGTCCCATGATAAGAATGAGGACCCTGGCATGTGCAGAGGGGCATGAAGAGAGAAAAGAGGGACCCCAGCTCAGAGTCTGCTTAGAGACTTCTCCCCAGGAGCACTGAGTCCTGGAAAAATGGGCAGATCTGTGGGGGGCGGGGTGGGGGGGAGCCCCACCCTGGAGACAGATGTGAGTCAGGAGGCCTGGCCTTTAGTCCTATCTGTCACCAACTCACCGTGTGACCTTGGGACCCCTCTGTCGTGCTAGTTTCCTCATCTGTAAAATGGAAGGGGGCGGGGAGGCTGGCACTGGATGCCAATGGTTCTTTCCGTCTCTCCTGAAGGTCACTTCCCTTTCTAAGCAGGGAACAGAAAAGCCCCCAGCTCCCCAGGATGAAGCATGACTTCGCTTTCCTTTCCTGGTCTGAAATGTCTGGCCCAGATAGCCAAGAGATGGTCCAAGAGTGATTTCTGTTGAACTGGACAAGCACAGCAGAGAAAGAACGTGAAGGGAGTGAACTGGCAAGGCCCAGAGCAGCCTGGGATTGGCAGGAGAGAGACCAGCAGCTTGGAAATTCATCATTGTAGGCCTTACTTCCCACAGTCACTCAAAACGCTTTTCAGCTTGGGCTCCTGACCCCTGGGCCTTGCTGGGCATTGGGCAATGGACAATCAGCCCCAGGCGCCTCCCCACCGCCACCCCCATTCTCAGAAGACCAGATGTGTGGGTGACCAAGTCAACAGGCGGGCAAGAGGAACCCTGGACAGGCTGTTTAGTGACCAGGAAGGCTCCCAGGCTGGGTTGGCTGAGCAATGCCAAGTGCTGGAGGAACGCCTGCTGCTCACTGGTTCCACACGGCGGGTACACAGGGCTCAGCCCCTCCTCTACCTTTGGACCCTTTAGTTTGGGGGATCAAAATGAGCCAGGCCTCTCATTTTCCCCTCTTCTGCTTGGGGGCGGGGCAAAGCTGGCAGTGGAGGGAGGAGCAGGGGCCGAGCAGCCTGGCGTGGTCTCTGAGGGCGTTCTTGGTAGCATCTCAGAGCCGCACTCCCCGCCACTGGCTGGTGAGGTAGGCTCCTGCCCTGAACACCTCAAGCTTCTCCTGGGGAAGGGAAGGGGCCCCACCCTCCCCACCTGACTCAGGCAAGAAGCTCTGCCCTAGCTGCCCTTTCTCTCCACCCAGGCCTAGGCCTACCACACCCCAGTCACAGCCTCCTTGGGCAGCCAGGGCAGGAGAAGCCAGGGTGGGGCAGGGACCAAGGCCCAGCAGCCCGAGGGTACTACCCCAAACCCTTGTCAGCTCCTCCCTCGGCCAGACAGAGGGGGGGAGAGAGCCTCTCCTGTTTGTCAGGCTCTCCAAGGATGATGTGTTAATCTCTTCCTGTGTCAGGTATCTGGCTCCCTCCCATCTCTGGCTCTCAGCAACGGGCCCAGCTGACACACCGGGGCATCTACGCCAGGCCATTCCTGTGCAAGGCTCTTTACAAGGCAGCATGCTTCTGGCCAAAGTCCCCAGAAGGGTCATATCTCACTCCTATTTCCCAGGAGGACCTCAGAGCTCAGGGGAGCAGCCCGGGGTGGGCAGCAAGGAGGCCACAGGCACCGGCTGGGGAGCAGGGAGAAGGGAGCTCCCAGTCTCAGAGGCAGGCCCGGCCTGGATGATCTGCATACTCCCAGGTAGCCTGGCCACACAAAGGCACGAGCCTTTGGAAATTCGACAATCATACATTCCCAAGATGCCATCCCTCTGTCCTTGGAGACCTGCTTCCCTCAGAGGAGGCCAGAGACCAGGAAGAGGGGCCTTGGGGGCCATCTCCAGATTTACCCTGGCCAGCCACGAGGGCCTCGCCTCGAGATGAGCCTGGTGTTTCCTGTGGTTAATAAGCAGCCAGAACCAGGTTCAGCCCCAGCTGCCACTGGGAACTCCCTGGCCCAGGCTCAGTCAGCCCCACCCAGGAGCCTTACTCCCAGGCTGTTGCCCCACTTCCTGCCCTCTGGCTGGCCCACCTGGCTCTCTCCATCTTTCTTTGGGCCCCTTGGCTTGCCACTGCCCTTTTAACCCCCTCCAGTGGCTGGCTTTGCCCTCATGCCCACCCCTCCAATCACCAGGGACCCTCAAACTACCCAGAGGACTACAGCCTCAGTACTCCCTGGAGTATCTCCGAGGTCAGAGTGATTGAGAGCCAGCACTCCACAACCACAACTGTGATCCCTGGTACACAACGGAGGCCAGCATCCCTCATCAGCACCAAGGGACAACCGAGCTTCAGGCCTTGCACAGAGGCAGGCCCCACCCCAGCTCCCAGGCAAGGTGAACGCATCCAAGTCACCTCCCTCGATGCCCCCATCAATCCCCTGGAACAAGGCCCCGGGCCGGGACGCTCCTGATGAGCTCCTCGGTGCTGATAGGGTCCGATGGGGAACCCCCGAGAGGGCGGGAAATGGGGCAGGGGGACAAAGGAAGAAAAGATGGGCCCAGCCGCTGGTTCTGTCTCGGCACTCTGTTCTGGGAGTTTGAAGCCCCAGCAAACACCGCTCCCCCCCCCAAGGGAGTTCCACACAACACACTGCCCTCCTCCCCCCCAGGCACATCATGACACTGGCTTACACCCATTTCTCTGTGTGGTTAATTTTTTTTAGTTCTCATTTTTTTTTCTAAGAAAAAGCAACAAGAAAATAATTGTTTGTACAAAACATCTTTACAGGGTTTCTTCCAAAAAGACTCATATTTACATAAACAGAAACAAAGCCACAACCTTCTGCCTGTCCTCCAGAGGGCGGGAGGGTGGCTGGGTGCCCCATCCCTGGGGCTCGGAGCCCGGCCAAGAGGGGGTTGGCAGGAGCACTGGAAGCCCAGCCCCCAGGAGGGCAATGAGCAGGGGAGCCCCATGTGTGCCCCGGGCTCCAGAAGCCCAGCCCCACCGGCCCCCTCTCAGGCCCCAGGCAGCAGGCAGCAGCAACATCTGGCCCCATGCTCTCCCCTCCCAACCCGCAGGAACAGGGGGTGGGCAGAGCTCCGGCTTCTGGCTCGCGCACCTGCTCCAGCTCAAAGCGGGTAGCAGAACCCCTGGGTTCGGCAGGAAGAGTGGTGCTGAAAGGGAGGGGGAAGGGGAGAGAGGAGAAGGGAAACTCCCCGTTCTCCAGGGCAAATAGCCACCTGTGCACCCCACCCCCCAATGAGGTCACAATGCCTGCGGCTCTCCTGTTGCCTTGGCAACAGCCAATTAAGACACTAATTACCGTGAGAGTGAGGGAGGCAGGAGGTGCCCAAGAATCCCACAAGGAAGGAATTTGGGGAGGGGAGCAGAGAGTGGGATGATACCCCCCCCCAAAAAAAATCCCACCAACAACCAGGGCCCAGTATTCCAACTCTCAGTCCAGTTTTGCAGCGGGATAGACTGAGGGCGCC
Organism: Vombatus ursinus; assembly: GCF_900497805.2. Taxonomy (NCBI): domain Eukaryota; kingdom Metazoa; phylum Chordata; class Mammalia; order Diprotodontia; family Vombatidae; genus Vombatus; species Vombatus ursinus. Next base: position 1,667,645 of record NW_020954597.1, on the reverse strand, counting down.
TCTTGCCACGCGCACCCTCTCACTACATGGTGGAGGCCAGGCCTGGCCCCCTCCAGAAATCCCAAGGAGCTCAGCCAGAGGAAATGTCACTCTACTCCACCAAAGCTCAAGAACAGCTGAGGTGGGGGGTCCTGGAGAGCTGGGCCCAAGAGGGCCCCTCCTTTCACTGCACTTCCTTTGTTCTGTCGGCCCCTTTTGCTTTTTCTTCCAAAGAGATGAAAAACGGACAGTTAAAAGTGAGCAGGGTTCAAGAAGACAATGATGGCCAAAGGTGGACTGAGTCTGGGGTGGGTGTGACATGGAGGAGAGGGCAGGGCTCGGTGCCAACTGCTAGCCAATGTCCAACCCTGCCACCATGGTGCTGGCACCAGAGGCCCGGGCAGGGCATGGGATGAGGAAGGCACAAGAACAGAGGGGAGAGAGACAGGAGGGTGCTTCCTAAGGGCACACCCCTGCCCTCTTACCCGCTCCTGAGACAGGAGGGCAGGGAATTCTAAAAGCCAAGAAGCTAAAAACCTATATACCCAAATTGGGACCCGGCTGGCATGGGAGGAGTGTGCCTGTCCAGGCTCATGCCCATTGCTTGTGGCCAGCTGCACCAGCTTGGGGCACTCAGACCTTGTAGTAGATATTGGCAGGGCTCTGAGGAGGCATCTCCTGGACGATGTAGACGGGGTGCCCGTAGTCCCCGCTCACCTTCTCGTAGTGAGGGCAGTAGTTGTTTTCTGTAGTCCGTAAGGGGATGATGATGTCACTGGGCTCTGTGCCCGCAGTGCCACTGCCTTTGGGGCTGGCCAGGGTGCTGAGGGCCAGGGCTGCCGTCCGCTGCTGCGTGTGTTTTCGGTGCCGTTTCCGAAGCTTCAAGAGCAGCACCGTGAGGAAGATGACGAGGAGGAGGAAGATGACACAGCCTGCCCCGATAGCTGCAAACACGGCCACTCGGGAGCTGAAGAAGCCGTCGGCCCCACCACCAGCACCGCTGCCGCTGGGGATCTTCCCGTCCTGACCACTAGTCTCTGCGGGGGGGGGGGGGGGGAGGACAGGGAGACAAGTGCTTAGCGGCGCCCAGGACAACGGCTCCTAGCAGTGCTGGCGATGCCAGCCGGCTCGAGATCCATGACACTCACCACGCTTACCGCTGCTGTCATCACCAAAAGGGCCCCGCCCTCGGGGGGGCTGCGTTGCCACCTTCACCCTGTTGTCCGTCTCCTTGCTTGGCCGGCTCGTGGTTGGCTGCTCAGGTATCATGGCATTGGGATCTGGTGACACGGCAAAGAGAGGCTGGGCTAGCCAAGAGCCCCTGGCACAGTCTAGGGGTCCCCCACCCCCACCATCCAGGCGGCAGTGCCAGAGCCATACAGATCAAAGGTCAGCCTACTCACCCTGCTGGACCTTCATGACAATTTTCATGGTCCGAGTGTGGCATACCCCCCCTTCTCTGTTCTCTAGCCCTTCCAGGCTCCCGTTGGATGTGGCTAGAAGAAATGGAGAAGGTGGGGCTCAGAGACTGGGGGAGCCTGCAGCCCAGCCATGGGGAACAAAGAAGGGTCCCCTAATAGCCTGAGGCACCAGGGCCTAGTGCATTCAGAAATCCTCGAATGTCCCAATGTCCCAGGAGAAAGGGCATGGAGAATGAAATCAGCCTCTGGGGGAAACAGTACGACTCCTCTCAGGGGACTTCCATTGGGGCCTGGGGGTTGGCCAATCGTAGCTCCCAGGTTCTCCCGCTCTGAGGGTAAGGCGGGGTAGCATCCAGGCTGACCTGCAGTTTCCCAGCCACCACAACGGAAGGATATGATTCCCCCCCAGCACTATCTGCCCCAGGGCACACAGCTCCCTTGGCCTGGGCCTTCTCAGCAGCCAGCTGCCCACCCCCCCAGCTTCAGTAGAGAAAGTTGTCCTCTGGGAGGGTAGCCCAAAGGGGCCTGGACTGTGCCAAAGGGTCCAGGTGGCCAAGGTGTTTAGCAGCCTCCTATGTCCCTTCTCAGAAGCCTCTGCAGACGTCTTCATCGTGGATGCCAGGGGCAGGGAAGGAAGAGAAACAGTAGAAAGATCTGGGAGGCAGCGATGCCAGATCCTGAACCTGACTGAACTGACCTTGGGCCAGTACCGGCCTTTCCCAGACCTAGAGTTTCCTATTTAGTGGCGGTGGTGGTGATAGCATCACTACCCCAACTCTCCTTGTCAGATTCATTTATCATGTTATCCCCGCCCCCCATGGCAGACATACAAGCCATTTCTCGAGGCCCACCCTGCCCCCATCCTCCTCACTACAAGTGAAGGGGAAAAGGCCTAGAGACAAGGTCACTGGCAAAGCAGGGCCAGGTCAATGGTGATCGCCAGCCTGCTCACAGGCATGGGGATGAAGCTGGGGACAGGTCCAGGGAATGCATGAAGCGCTAGTGAGGAGGGGAAACGCCAGCGGGCAGGCAGGGCACTCACATGTGATGTAGTAATCCTGCTGCCTCTGGAACTCCAGACCCATGTGGTTGGGGCTGAACTCCTGGAATTTGATGGTGAAGCGGATCTCCTGCTCAGGCTGGTTACAGGTGACCAGCACTTTGGGGTTCAGCACAGTGCTGCAGGCCGCTGCCTGCTCCAGGCGCACCAGGTACAGCTTGTAGTATTCATAAGGCCGGCCGGCCTCCGCCCGGGGACAGATGATGTCCAGCTTGTCGCCAATCTTCGGGTAGATCACCAATCCCTTCCCGCTCAGGAACCTGCCCGAGAGGGAGGAAGTGGTGAGAGCTGGAGCCTCCCCCCAAGATTAACGGGGCCCATGATGGTTTGGCAGCCTGCCCAAGAGGAGGGAAGAGCAGGCAGCCTCCTACACCTCCCCAGGGTGGGACACGTTGACTAAGGGAGCCCTAGGCCCTAATGCAGCCAGGTGATGTAGCCAATGGACTAGATGCCAATGAATGACCTCCTGAGTCTCCAGGCCGGGGTTCTTCCAAAGCAGGGTGTTGTCACATACACCTCCTCCTCCACCTCCTGTCCCTTTGCTCATCCTTCCCCACTCCCATCCTAAAGAGCCCAGCAAGCCCTCACCTGCCTTAGCCACCACCCTCCATGCTCCCAGCCAGGGGTGAGGAAACCTCACCTGCCCCCTCCCCCTTCTTCACCCAACAGCAAACCCAGCAAGGGCTGGGCACAGGGAAAATTCTGTCCTGGGGGGGGGGGGACGACAGGGACACACAGACAGGGGGCGGGGAGGGGGGTTGGTACGGTTCTAGCAATCACCAAAAGCCAGAAGCCCAGATGGCGGGGTGGCGATGCCTCTCCACAACAGTCCTCACACTCATGGCACAGGCACCATGGCACGGGTCTTCTCTCCTTTGCCATTCTCACTAGGGAGCCCAGCCCCACAAAGAAGGGGAGGTAAAGGCTGGCCACAAGAACAGAGAAAAGGCAGGGACTCCAGAGCCCATACCCTGGGGCCCTCCCTCAGCCCAGAGAGCAAGGGGAGTGCTGGCTTTCTAGAGCAGTCAGTGCCCTAAGCCCAACTCACAAGGGGCAGGTTCAGGTCTTGATTCATCGCACACCTAGGAGGGCAGGAAACAGGAAGCTCTGCCCACAGACCCCCAAGACACAAGGGAATCTCGCCCCAAATAGGGCCTTTTTCTCCCAAGCTCCCTGGGCTTTGAGGGTGGGAAAGAGATGGACTTTGGGGGTGAGGAACAGAGTTCCAACCAGGAACTAAGCTGTTCAGGAAAAGTCTCGGTTTGGGCCTAGAATTCAGACAAATGGCTACCTGCTCCCTGGGGATTCCAGAGATCTGGGAGTAAGTGTTACATGCTAGGAACTGGTGTTTCTGGTCTAGACAGAGAGAAGCCCAAGGCAAACAAAGGCCCACCACGCCAAGCTGGCAGGAGGCTGCACTCTGGACTAAGGGCCACAGTGATGGGCACAAGCAGAGAGAGTGCGAAGGAGGCCAGGCCAGAAATGGTGGGCAGAAAGGGGTGGGGGGGGGTGGGGCAAGCGGTAAGGAGAGGGAAGGCCTGGGGCGCAGGCTGCACAAGGCCAGGAACGTCAACTTTCTCTTGTCAGCAATGGGGAGCTCTTCCAAAACCGGGGGACACATGGAAGTGTGAGGAGTAATATAGGATAGTAGAGTCAGAGAGGCCTAGACTGAGTCAGAAAGCCCAGTTAGGAGGTAGTTGGGAGGTTAGAAGTGAGGGTCTCCTAGCACTGAGGAAGGAGAAGAGGACTGAGCCAAGTATCATGGGTGGGGGGGGGGGGCGCAAGGTCTCAGGCTGGCACTGACTGAAACAGGGAAATCATTGTGAATGATCCCCATCCCCCCCACAAACACACACACGGAATACTACTTCCACTCAGTGGTCCTGCCCTGATATTATGCCCCAAAATGTGGCGTGGCCCTTCCGGCATGATGTGGCACGGCTAGCCCTCCTGCCTAGAACAGTGCCCTGGCCTCAGCCCTTAGCCTGCTACCCAACTACCCTCAGCATCAGCCCTGTATAGCCACTCCGATGCTCAATCTTGTCCTTTCCTCCCAGCATCTCCTTTCCCAGGCCTTCTCTCCACCACCACAGCCACCACCCTGGCTTCTTTACTGGGCCTCCCTGCCCAGAGGCTCTCTCTAGGCCAGGCCCAGCTCTTACAAAGTCCCTTCCTGGCTTCCTATTACCTCAAGGATCAAATGTGGCTTCCTCTACTTGGCACGTCGGTCCTCCTCAAGCTGCTGCTGCCCTACCTTTTGAGTCTTATGGAAATGACTCCCCCTCCCACTCCCTATGGTCCAGGCAAACTATCTTACTGCCGTTCCTCACTCCATTTCCCATCTCCATCTCTTTGCATGGCTGCCCCCGACACATATAATGCCCTATATCCTGCCCCAGCCAGCGCCACCACTCCCAAAGTACTGATTTTGTACAGACCTCTCTATGTGCGGGTTACCCCCCGGCCATAGATCTACACTCCCTGAGGATCGGAAATGTTTCCGCCTGTGTCTCTGGAGCGTGTAATAGTGCCTGGAACAGAGCAGTTGCCTAATCAATGCTGGCTGATTCTAACCGGCTAATTACCAATGAGGATCCCCTCTCTCCAGGTCCCAGGGGAATCAGCTCAGCCCGAGTTCGTCCCAAACCCCACAGCAGTCCTGGCCCTAAGTCACAATAACAGAGACAAGAGGAGGTTGTCGTGAGGCCTACCGCTAGCCTGGAAGCTCCCTTCGTTCTGTGCCAGTGCTCCCCATTGCTGAACAGATATGGCAGGGCTCTGCAGCCTTCCTTCCCCTCTGCCTTCTCCCAGTGGTGGCAGCACAGGCCTTTTGGCCACCCCAGTTTCACCTTTCCAGGCCTTAGCCTACCCCACCCCCATGACTGAGGAGTGCTTTCTTGCCCAGGCCACCCCCAGACAAAGCCCTTTTCTGGAAACTAAGGGGATTGACATGGCTCAGCAGGGAGCCCAGAGCAAGTTACCATGGTAACCCCTGAAGACTTCCCCCCCATCCAGGCTTGATCCTGGTGGGCCCTGGGTCACCCCGAGGAACACCCCTTTCCCCCCTACATGGGAACCAGAGTCTAGATGGTTTTGGAGAACCAGACCTGGACAGTCTGGGGTGGGGGGAGGCCCCAGAAGTAGCAGCTCCCCCACGTAACAGGTGGGGGACTCAGGAACAAACCTCACCCCCACCTTGAGCCTCTTGCCACCTCACTTAGATGCTCACAGGGGCCAGAGGGATGCTGACCAGCTGGCCCAGGCTGCCTGCAGGCTAGAAAGAAGTGGAGGCCCAAGCAAGTCTCCAGGCAGCAGGCCCCTGCCCACAGTCCTCAGGGCCGAGAGGCCCAGACTGGAGGCCCCATCTCCATTCACAGCATGGACCGGCTCTCCTTCAATCTGGGTGCAAAATTCCCCACAAAGATTTCTCCTGGTTCCCCTAACTCCATCCAAGACCAGCAGCAAAGGGTTCTGGGGACAGCCTCACAGGAAGACCCCCTTGAACAGCCCCCATCTCCACTGCCCACTCCCTAGTCTAGGCCAAGCAAGGGGAGTGGTTGGAGGAAAAGCAAGGTAAAAGGGGCTGCTTAAGACCCAGGAGATGGGAAGCTGTGCTATAAGGTTACTGGCCTGGGCCTCAGGCCCAAGGGCTGGGCTTACTTGCCAACCATACAATATGGAAAGCCCACAAATGGAGGGGAGGGCAGCAAGGCTCTCTTGTTGCCATGCAGACACACAGGCTTGGGTCTCATCCTACCTGGAAGGCATCTCCTCACACCACACCACACCACACCACACCCACACCACACCACACCACACCCACACCCACACCCACACACACAGAAAGGAGAATGGGGCTGAGGGGCCACTGCCCAAAGACTTCCCAAGCTCAAGTGCTATCTGCACCCTTGCCCTCTGCCGCTGCAATGCAGCCCACATGGCCAAGTCTTGCTCCATCCCAGGGAGGAATCATTAGATGTGCCATCAGCAAGGGTTCGTTGCTCTCTCTCTCCCGCCCAGACTTCGATACACAAATACTCCAAATCTCTTACTCAGCAGGACCCCACCCCCACCCCCTCACCCCCCATGCCCCATCAGCTGTTAGAAAGAAAGGTCAGCCCTTGGCCCTAGCAGCCTCCCAAGCAGCACTAAGGGCAGGGCTAGGGGAGTGGGGAAAGAGGGTCCAGAGTCCAGAGTTAGGGTCCCCCAGCTACCCCTGCCCAAATGGCCACCAGCTTACATGGGGGAAGTGTGAATTCAGGCCCTATGTGCTGGCTTCAAACATCAGAAGGCAGCTGCCCATGGAGGGAGGGGAAAGTCAGGATGAGAGCAAGATAGGCCTCAAATGGAACCGCAGCAGCTGCATGGAGCTAAGCAGCACCCCAAGGCTACTGGGGGGCTGCCTAATCTAAGTTTTCAGTAAGGGAAGTGGGAAGTGTCCCTCCCTCACCTTCAGGGGTCAGCCAGGGAAGCCCAGAGGCCCTGGTCACCAGCCAGCTGACCTTGCAGAGCCCACTGGCCCCAGAGGCCATGTGAGCGGACTCCCGGGCAAAAGCCCCCGCCAGCCAGTGCCTGGCAGCACCTTGAGCCAGCCCCTGCTGGCCCTTGAAAGCAAGGCCCTGCAACCTGGAAACAGAGACCCCCAGCCCTTATTTATTTTGAGGTTTTTTTTCCCAAGGAGGAAGCAATTAAGGCAGGTTTACAGGGGCTGGGGGAGGGGTGGGGCTACCAGCTCCCTGATAGAGCTGAGACTAAAAGCCAAGAGGAAAGGGGGTAGGGGGAGACAGAGGGAGAGAGAGAGGGGAAGAGGGGGGAAGGAAAAGAGAGAGGGAAAGAGTGAGGGGGAGGGGACAGAGGGGAGAAGGGAGGAAAAGAGGAAAGGAAAGACGGAGAGAGGGGGGAGAGATAGGAGAGGGGAGGGAAGAAAAAAAGGAAGGAGGGAGGGGAGAGGGGGAGAAAGAGAAAGAAGAAGAAAAAGGAGGAAGAAATAGAGAGAAAGAGGAGGGAGGGAGAGGACAGAGAGGGAAAGGGGGAAGAGGAGGAAAGAGAGAGACAGAGAGAGACAGAAACAGAGCTGGGAGGAAAAGTGCTGGTATGTGCAAGAAGCAAAAGGATGTGAGAAAGAGGCATGGGGGTGACTCAGTGAGGGAGAAAGTGTGGATGGGGTGGGGGGAGCGCTCAGAACGCAGGGGAAGACCACAGGAGGCTGGCCCAGAAGCTCTCTGGGAGAAGGCGGCAGCCCCAGAGGTGGCCGTTGAGGCCCGTCGGAGCCTGGAGGGCAGCAGTTCATTCCCGCCCACCTGCCCTGATTGCAGCTTTCCCCCCTCTCAAGGCCCTGAAGATAGAAAGAGGATGGCAACTGGAAGTTTTCTCGATCTGCTGGTATCCTGTGGGGTCTCTGCAGGCCCTTGATTCCTCTGATTGGGGTAGGACAAGTAGAGGGGACGAGCGATGGTGAAACTGGGGAAACATGGAGGAGGAAGGAGCAAGGACCTGGGGCCCCAAGACCGTCTCTTAGCTTCCCCGTCAGACGGAGGCTTGTTTCTAGCCAAGTGCTCTCTGCAGTCAGAGACCCAAGGAACCAGCTCGGTTGCCCTGTTCCCCACCCCCCTCCTACTCCCACACATGGGTGTGAGTGAACCCCAGATGCCTGAAGGCAAAGGCTCTCCAGTCCCCATCCTGTCCCATCCTGCTCGGCGGCACCCCCCACCACATACATACATACCAATGTGCTTAGCAACTTCTCTCCCCGTGCCAGGCTGCCCAGGTCCCCAGACCACTGAGCCCTTGGGGCCACAGGGGCTCAGGCCTCGCTTGCCTCATGGCAATGAGCACTCCGAGGTTCCAGAAGAGAGTTCCAAAGTCCCTCTGGCGCTCCCCAGCCCACCGATTAAGAGTTGGGAAAGGAGTTGAGGGAAGGCTTCCGCCCACCGCCCGTGGGACCCACCTGCTGGGGGCTCTGTTTTCCCACTGGTGCCACCCCCACCCCGGGGATCTTCGCATCTCCCTCAGCGCACACAGTAGGTGCTCAGCCAAGGCCTCGGGGCTGGAGCAGCTGCCTGGGGCTCTTCGAGCCAGCACGATACAGAATGGAGCAATTTCTGGCTGAAGGGACCCCTTGAAGTTATACTTTAAAAACTGAGAAAGTGGAGGAAAGTTGGCCAGAGGCAGGAAGAGCTGCTGGATTGGGGGAGGGAGGGAGGGAGGGGCAAGAACAGAGCATGGAGAATTGCTGCCCTTTGCCTCCTGCCTCAAGGCAAGGGTGCTCCCGAAGCCCCCAACCCCCGCTCCAATGCAAAAAATCCCCAGGGAAAGGTGTGGCGGAGGGAAGGGAGGAGACGGCCAAAAGGCTCCTCCTCGCCCCCAGCCCACCGGGCAGGAAGGGCCCGGGGTGGGGGGGCTCCACTCCCCCCTCCCCCCTCCCCCCGGGCCTCCATTCCTCCGGGGCTGGGGGGGGGGGGGCGGCGGCGCACAAAGGCGGCAGGGCGGAACAACGACTCGGGCCGGGGGGGTGCCGCTGGGGCGCCCCCCTTCCTCCGTCCGCCGTCGCCCGCCTTTGTGAGCTCCGAGCGGCGCCTCCCCGGGCCCCCCGGCAGCGAGGAGGAGAGAACAGGACGGAGAAGGCTGGGGCTGGGTGGGGGGGGGGGGGGAGGG
>NW_020954597.1:1657503-1658431 GCF_900497805.2 Vombatus ursinus | reverse complement strand
GGAGGAAGAAAGGAAGAGAAAGAGGGGGAAGAAAGGGGGAGGGCAACGAACGCAGCCCCGGGACTGGCGGTCCCACGACCGAGGGCCGGTGGCGGCCTCGAAGCCCAGCCCAGCGCGGCGCAGCGCGGCCGTCGGCCCGGAGCTGGCGACCCAGCGCGGGGGCCCTGCCCCGCCCAGCCCCGCCGGGCGTCCCAGAGAAAGGGTTCCGAGTGCGGCCGAGCCCGGGACGAGCCCCAGGCAGGCAGACCGGCAGATCGGCAAAGGACGGACGGGCAGATGGGCAGGCAGACGGCCAGATGGACGGGCGGCCAGACAGACGGACAGACAGGCGGGCGCGGGCGCGGGCGCGCGGCCACTTACTTGGGGTTGAGGGAGCTCCAGGACACGGGCTCCAGCGTCTTGGGCAGCGGCGTGGCGAGGCGGCAGAGCGCCAGCACGAGCCCCAGCAGCCACTTGCCCCCGGCGGAGCGCAGCCCCGGCCGGGCCATCCTGCCGGGCTCCCTCTCTCGAGCGCTCGCTCTCTAGCTCACTGGCCGGCCCCCCGGGCGGGTCGATCGCTCGCCGGCCCCCCGGGTGGGTCGCTCGCTCGCTCGCTCGGGTCGATCGCCGCTGGCTCGGGGCAGCTCAGTCGCCCATGGCCCGCCGCCCGTCCAGTCTGGCCCCGATCCCGATCCCGATCCCGATCCCGATCCCGGTGCCGCCGCCGGCGGCTCCGACAGTCGCACCCCGGTCCGGCCCGGCCCAGGCGCCTGGCTGGCTGGCTGGCTGGCTGGCTGGCTGGCTAGCTGGCCGGCTGGCTCGGACCCGGGCCGCCCCCGACGGCTGCTCCCTCAGCCGCGCCCGGGGGCCGCCTGTGCCGCCGCGGGCCGGGGCCGGAGCCGGAGCCGGGGCCGGGGCCGGGGCGGGGGCCGGCGGGGCCCGCCCATCA
>NW_020954597.1:1637121-1657103 GCF_900497805.2 Vombatus ursinus | reverse complement strand
CCCATCAGCTCGCTCGCTCGCTCGGGGGGCGGCGGGGAGGGCCCGGGACGGGGCGGCGCAGGGCGAGGAGCGGGGCGTGAGGCGCGGGGCGCGGGGCGCGGAGCGGAGAGCGGCGAGCGGCGAGCGGTCCACGCGTCTGCCACGGCGACCCAGCGCGCACAGACTCCGCTCGCTACGGGCCCGGCCGGCTACTCTCCCGCTCAGGCGGACTCAGGGGCAGCCCCGGCCCTCTTGGCCAATGGCGAGCTTCGGCGCCGGGGTCCTCGCCCTGAGCCACGCCCCTGGAGCGGGGAGGAGGCGGGGAAGGAGGCCGGCTCTTAAGGGCGCCGCGTCGCCGCCCGTGCCAGCAGGTTGGAGAGAGCACCTATGCCCGCGTGGGCACTGCTCCAGCCCATCGGGCGTCTCCGGGCACCGCTCTCAGCCAGTACGGCGACCCCCGCGGGGGTGGGGGGCTGTGCCCTCCCGTCGGGCCCTGGCTTCTCTGCTCCTGAGGCTTAGAGCCGGGGGTGGGGGGTGGGGGAGGGGAGGGGGCACGGCGCCCATGGGGCTTCCAGCTCATTTCTAAGCCAGTGAACGTCTCCACTGACCCCAGCGTTCAGGCACCTACTCGTTGTGTGGCCTTAGGCAAGTCCCCGTTCCTCTCGCGGGCCCTGAGTTTCCTCTACTGTCAAACGAAGGAGTTAAGACTAGAAATGATTTCTGGGGACCCATTCAGGACGTCAGCCTGGGCTCCCACGTTCTCTCCCCGGTTCCAGGCCTCAGTTTCCCCTCTGTGAAGGGACGGGGCTGGACTAGCCCCTGGATACAAGTCAGGGCGGCCGTGAATTTGGATGAAGGGAAATGTCACCTTTAGGTTCACTCCCCACGAGCTGAAGAAGTTCAGCCCTTCCCTTCCACTGGGAATTTAGATTTACAAGGGGGCCGTTATCCATTCTTCTCCAAACTTTCCGAAAGAGCCATGGCCTCCAAAGGCGGGGGGGGGGGGAGCCCTGCGCCGGAGTGTCCCTAAGACCCAACCAGGTCTGTTATGCTGTGATTCGAAATCCCGGGCTCTGAGCCTCAGTTTCCCCTTGTGTGATGTGACGATTGTCTCTAAGCTGCCTTCCAGCTCCGACGGGGAGTGTATCTGACTCGCTCCGTCTCCCCAGCCCACTCCCCAAGCAAGGCACTATAGATGGGCGAAGACGAGTCGGACCCTAGCCCTCCTCTCCAGTGGGTCGGTAGGAACTCTGCTGAAAGGCAAGGAAAAAGAGGCGCCAGATTCCTGGGCAGGCTCGCTGTGCCTCAGTGTCCCCTCACGGACTTGTACCCTGGCCCTGCCGGAGACAACCGTCACTTTTCGGGAATCCTTTCCCTGGGCTCCTCTGGGGCCAGGTCCCCCTTCTCATTCGGCCCCCCGTGTGCCTTTTTGCGGGCCAATACCGCCGCCTGAAGGTCCGTGGGAGAACTACAGGTGGCTGTGGCTGTAGGTGCCTACTCTGGGAGCCCTTCGGCCCCGGGGCGCTCTCGAAGGCTTGAGGCCGCCCGGCTGTGGCGGGGTTCAGTTCTCTGCCACACGGAGGGAGGGACTCGGGCAGGAAAAGTCGGAGCGGGAGGGGGACAAGAAAGCCCCGGAGAAGAGGGAAGGGCTGGGCTTGGGGTTAGACTCATACGGCTGTAGAAAAAATTGAGGCAGCAAATGTCTGGCGGCTAGCGATTGCAGCTAGGGGCTGCAGGGTGACCTCCTCAGGGACCCCCTGGCTCCGTGCTCACATGAACCCAGGGTTCTGGGAGCTGCAGCAAGCTCCTTCTCGACCTGGAGCCTGGACCTGGGGGCTGCCTGTCTGTTCTCTGGCAGGGCCCACGGAAGTCCTCAGGGCTGGCAAGTTGCCTCTCCTCACACCAGGCCAAGTCTTTGCAGCCTTCTTACCCTTTGCCCAGGCAAATGCCGTTACTTATTCCATTCCGAGAGGAACAATAGTCTCTGCCCCTGGGAGCCTCCCGTCCAACTAGGGCTCCCTCCCTACCTCCCTGTTGGGGCTCAGAGACTGCCAGGTACAGTCCATGCTGGGATGGAGGGTGGCAAAGGCCACGCTCTGGAGGTCGGGCCAGGAAGTGCCTGGAACATACAAAAGCTTCAGGCTGGCCTAGAGGAGAGTTCAGCTCTGTTCAGCAGCTGTTTGCTCAGTCTGGGCCTCCCCGCCAGAACTTCCCAGTCCTTGAACCTGCTCCATCCAGGGGCCTGCCTGCAGGCTTAGAGAGGGCCCAAGGGGTGTTCTCAGAACCTCCTCCAAACCTCCAGAGAAACAGCTCTCCTCTACCTCCCCTCTGACCACCCCCCAGTGCCACCCACCAACTCTCCAGAGTCCTAGCAAGGGGGGGGTGGCCAGGCCAACTTGTCAGGAACTGCTGGGCAAGAACACCAGGGGAGGAAAGTGATGGGAAGGAAAAGCAGCTCTCAGAAGCACCAAGGCTCCCCTGTGGAGGGAAGGCTGGGCAGGCTGGGCAGGCTGGGCAGGAAGCCTCTTTCTGGAGGAGCAGGGCCCAGCCTTCCCCCCACCCCCAGCCAAGCTCCAGGGTGGATTCAGAGATTGGCTCGTGGCATTGCTCCCTGGACCCTGGAAATGGGGCTAGGCACACTCCCTGCTTTAGTGAGGGGCACAAACTTCAGCTGCCTCCTGCCTGCCCCTCCCTGCTGAGGCCTCTTTTCCTCTCCCTCTCCCTTTTCCTTTCCCAACTTGAACCATAGTGATTCAGGGCCCTGAGGCCAGGCAAAGGAGCCAGGAAGTTGGGATTTGTGGGGAATGCGGCTCTCTCTCATCCCAGCCCCTCCCCCCCCTCCCGAGCTGCCCCTGCCCCCCCTCCCCAGACCCCCCCCCCCCCACAGACTCCACTCCCAGGGCTGCCTAAGCTTGCACAGCAGGGCTGCTGCCCTGAGATGCCCACACATCATTGGCCTCCCTTCCCCTCTCCCTCGTCTCGTGCCTTGGCATCTACAGGCCCTCTGTCCTCTCCTCTAAGTGACCCCATGGCCAGCCTTAAAAGCTCAGTTCAGAGGCACCCTCCTCCCCAAAGCTCAGCCTCATCCTGCCTGTCAGGAATGAGTTTTTCTCAGCAGGCCAGGCCCTCCCTGATTCACTCAGGCTGAATGCTGTGGATTATAGTTACCTGTGTTGGGAGCTCCTCCCACTTCTAGAGGACAGGAACCTTCCTGAGGGCAGGGGCTCATTGAACAGTGCTCTGAATACAGCATGTGTGTCAACAGCATTGGCTGAAGAGCCCAGCTGCACCTTGGAGCCTGATTCCCAAGGATGCCCACTGTGGCCATTCCATGGCCTGAATGTGAACCCCAAAATACACAGCTGAGCGCAGTGAGGTTTTACACCTCCCCAGACCCAGGGCCCAGGCAGAAGTGCATATGTGTATGTGTGCACACACACAGAGCTACCTTTCTTACATGTCCCGAGTAAGACAATACCCCTAGTACCAGCTAGTACCCCTGTCCCCCCACCTTATCTGTTGCTGCCATCACTCCTGGGAATGTGCAGGGAAGTGGGGCGCATTCATCAATGTCACGGGAGGGAAAGAAGTAGCGGCTGCGCCCACTTTTCACCCACCCCAGCTTTGAGGCAGAGTTCTACCCAGCAGGGTGGGCCAGGAGGAGGGGGAGACTGAAGGTTATTGCAATAGTCCAGGCAAGAGGTGAGCAGGGCCTGCCTCAGTAGGGAAGACATGCTGTGTGATGGACTGGATATTTGGAGTGCAGTTGAGGAAGGGAGGAGTGTTGGGTGACCCTGGATGACGGGGAAGCCAGGGCACACTCAACAGTGACAGCAAAGTTGGGAAGAGGGAGAGAGTCTGGGGGGTGGGAAGACACCAAGTTCAGGTTCAAACATGTTGAGTTTAAGATGCCTGTGGGACACCCAGTCTGAAATGTCCCCAAGTCAATGGGGGATGGGAGTTGAGCCCAGGTGAGATAGCAGATCTGGATATAGACCCAGGAAGCATCTACATGAGTCAGAGTTGGATCCACGGGAGCTAATGAGCTCACCGAGAGAGAGAGAATCTAGAGAAGAAGGAGAGTGTCCAGGAGAGAACCTTGGGAAGAGGCAGGGTTTGTGGGAATGAGCGAGAGGAAGACCCAGCCAAGAAGACTGAGAAGGAGCAGTCAGGTAAGTGGGAGGAGGCCTAGGAGAGCACCAGAAGAGGCCTGGAAACCTAGAGAGGAGACAGTGTCCACACGAGAGGGTGATGAGGATTGAGAAAAGGCCACTGGATTTGGTCACTAAGAGCCCCTTGGTAACTTTGGGGAGAGAAGTTTCAGTTGGATGAGGAGATTGGAAGCCAGACTGCAAAAGGTTTAGGAGAGACAGAGACAGAGAGAGGATAGACAGAGAAAGAGACAGAGAGATAGCGAGAGACAGAGAGGAGAGACAGAGATACAGAGAGAGAGAGAAGACAGGAAGAGAGAGAGACAGAGAAAGAGGAGACAGAGAGAGAGAGGGAGAGAGAGAAGAAAGAGAGAGAGAGGAGAGAGAGAAGGAAAGACGGAGAGAAAGACAGAGACAAAGAGAGAGAGAGGAGAGAGACAGAAAGAGAAAGAAGAGAGAGAGAGGAGAGAGAGAAGGAAAGACAGGGAGAGACAGAGACAGAGAGGAGAGACAGAGAGAGAAGGAAAGACAAGGAGAGACAGAGAGGGAAGTGAGAGAGAGAGAGAAGGAAAGATAGGGAGAGAAAATGAGAGACACAGAGAAAGGAGAGAGAGACAGAGACAGAGAGAAGGAAAGACAGGGAGACAGAGAGAAAGTGAGGGATAGTGGGAGGGGGAGGGGAGAGAAAGAGAGAGGAAAAGAAGTGGAAGCACCTAGTGTAGACAAGTTTCTAAAGAAGTTTAGTCAGAGAGGAGGAGTGGTAGAGGAGATTAGCTAGTGGGGATGCCTGGATCAAGTGAAAGGGTTTTCAGGATGGGGGAGACACGGGTGTGTTTGTAGGGGGCTGGGAAGCAGCCAGGAGATAGAGATACACTTTCATGTCCCATCCTCTTTTTTCCTGTGTGTGTACCCAAATATTTGTGTTTCATGATGACTCCAAATCATACCAAAAGCCCCCATAGTGCCTCGGATCCGTCAGGCACTTAATAAATACTCAAAACAAAACCATAAAAATCCAAACCAACCAAGGAAACTGCTCATTTCCTTTGACTGCTTCTCTTTTGGGGAATAATTCCTGTTCTTAAACATTAGTGTCTGGTTGTCAGCCAGTCAGTTAACAAGCAGGTCAGTGCTTACAAAGAACCAGGCACTGTACTTAGCACTGGGGACACAAAGATAAAGAAAAAGCTGTCCCTTCCCTCTAGAAGCTTCCATTCTAGTGGAGGAGACGACATGGACAAATCAATCAGAGTAATACTGGATCAATACGGAGGTCGATGCAAGGTCATCCCAGATGGGATGGCTCAAGCAGTTGGGGTGGGGGGGACCAAGAAAGGCCTTCTGGAGGAACTAGCATCGGAGCCAAGGATTCTAAGAGTCAGAAGTTGGGAGGGATGGTATTTCAGGCATGGGAAGCAGCTAGTACAAAGGAATAGAGGTGGGAAATTGTGTGAGATGAATAGCAAGTCAGCCAGAATGGCTGGATTGTTGAGACTGGAGGGTATGAGAATGGAAGAAGACTGGAGCAAGGTGGTGAAGAGTTTCCATTTGGCCCTAGAGTTAAGAAGGGGCCCCTGGAGCTTACTGAGTTGGGGCAGGGTGGGATGACGTGGGCAGACCTACACTGTAGGAAAATTATGTCAGCAGCTGAGAGGAGGACAGATTGAAGGCCAGAGAAATTGGAGGCGGAGAAGCCAATCAGGAGGCTGTGGTGATGGCCCTGCCTTGGAAAGGTGATGAGCTTGAACTTGGAGGCCAAGGCCTGTCGTTCACCCTCGGCCATGTCTCTCCTCTGACATGGCCACCCCCTGGTGCAGACCCGCATCACCTCATGTCTGCTTGGTGGGGGAGGGTACACGCTGCCTTCTCCAATCCATTCAATCATAAAGTGATTTTACTGAATCCAAGGTCTAACCATGTCATCCTTCCTCCCCACTCAAACCCCAGTGGCTCCCTAGGGCCTCCAGGAGCAAATACAAGATGGTTTCCTTGGTGTTCAATGCCCCTCATGCCCCACCCCCTCCCCCTTTCCAGTCTTCCCACACCTCACTCCCCACCTGCGTCCCCTTCCATTCAGTGACCCCGGCCTCCCGGCTGTTCCATCCCCTCCATCTCTGGGCTCTGGGCCTGGAACGCTCTCCCTCCTCTGCTCCTGACTACTGACTGCCCTGGCCTCCTTCAAGTCCCAGCTAAAATCCCCTTTTCTCCAGGAAGCCTTCCTGAAGCCCTCTTCATTCCAGGGCCTTCCCTCTGTTAGTTATTTCCCATTTATCCTGTATAGAGTTTGTCTTGTACATATCTGTTTTCATATTGTGTCCCTTGTTCAATTTTGAGCTCCTTGAGGGCAGGGACTTTTTGTATCCCTAGTGCCTGGCACATAGTAGGTGCTTAATAAATGTCTGTCTATTGATTGATTGAGTGGAAGGAAAGGGATGCCAGAGATGTTGTAGAAAAAGAAATTATAAGATTGGAAACTGATTGGACTTGGGGTGACAGAGAGAGAAAAACTGAGGATGAAGCTGAGGCTATGAACTTGGATGACGGAGAGGATGGCGGTGCCCTTGACGGTAATGGGGGCGTTTCATTTCAGACACGTTGAATTGGAGATGTCTGTGGGGTATCTGGAGTGAAATGGCCAATGAGCAGCTGGTGAGGTGGGGCTAGAGCCCAGGAAAGAGACCGGGGCTGGCCAGAAGGATCTGAGAACCACCTCCATAGCGACGATACTGGACCCCATGGGAAATGATGAGAGTTCTGAGAGGAAAGACAGAGCATAAGGGGTGGGGTAGGCATGAATCTTCGAGAGCATACATGGCTATTGGAGATCCTTTTCTTCCACTCCTGGGGTACTCTGGCAGTTTCACTTTTGCATGGTGAGGTCTCTTTCCTGAGTTCCTTTGAAAGCCATGACTACAATCTGTCCTCAGCTCCCAGTGATGCAGACACTACCCCAGGGTGCTCTGAGTCAGATCAGTTTTAGAACAATGATGGGAAAAGGTGGGAAGTACGTCTTCTGCATCCTTTGAAGAAGGAAAGGCCCCCTTAAGTCAAAGGTTGGGGTGGAAAGAGAGGAGACCTGGCCAAGGTCAAAGCTTAGGTCTCCCCCCCCCCAGGTGATTTCTTATCAGAGGGGTTCAACTAGAACTCCATGCCCACTCCAATTTCTGGAATTCCTCACATTCCAGCTAACTCAGTGCTTTCCTACAAGACCCAGAGGGCATAATGAAATCTCCCAGCCAGGTGGAACAGATCTATGTCTGGCATTATTTAGCTTCTTTGAATAGCTTTCAAAGAGTTTGGGCTCTTATTCTTAAGGCCATGATTGATTGATTAAGAGATGTTCTCATCTAGTCAAGGTATCAAGCTAAAATGGAGTGGGGTGGTTTCCACCCTATCCTTACATGTGCATGGCACTAAATTCCAAGTGGGGACTGATGACAGTGCATTGACCGATGCCAAGTTGGATAGCAAGGGATGGGGAGTAGTACCAGCCAACTCTGAATTCACCACATGCTACTGGCCAGGTAGACTACCATAGATGCAGGTGCATGTGCCCAAAGGCCATGTGACATTGGTACAACACTGATCTCGAAAGGAGTCAAAGCTCTATGTGACATATATGGAGCTGGATAGCTGAGAGCTTGGGGCTTCCTCCAGACAGCATGCCAACAGCATAGGAGAACCAACCTTCTGTGCCTCAGTCGTCTGTGTGGGGAATCACTAGTGGCTAGAGCAGATGGCTGATGCAGGACTCCAAGAAGCATTACAGGCCAAGAAATAGGGCAGTGATACTAAAGGATTCTACTGCGATTGAGACAATGGCAGAAATTGGACCTAAGCAAGAGAGTGCCTAGGCCGACTGGCCTGTGGCTGGTCTACATGCATGGGACCAGGTGCTCCTCAGTTAATATACTGCTCTAAAGCCCCAAAAGCACTGAAGGATGACTTTGGACATGTGAGTCAAGAAGAGGACATTGGAGCTAGTAAGAAACCAATTATACAGACTCCTGGTGGGCTAAGCAGCGGGAGATGGGCCCACTCCGTTCAAAGAAAAGCACATCCTGCCTGTTTGGAGAGGACCAGCACTGGCAAACCTTTCAGATTTGTCTGTAGTTGTTTGCTTTAAAGAGTTGCAGAGAGCAAGCAGCTAAGTCCTAGACGAGGAGTGATGCCTGATCGTTTCACCAAGCACAGACAAGCATCCCCAGCCAGGAACCAGAAAGTACCTGAGTGTGAATTCCCTGCCAG
This sequence comes from Vombatus ursinus, assembly GCF_900497805.2. Lineage (NCBI taxonomy): Eukaryota > Metazoa > Chordata > Mammalia > Diprotodontia > Vombatidae > Vombatus > Vombatus ursinus. The sequence continues at coordinate 1,648,725 of NW_020954597.1, read as the reverse complement.
GTCCCAGGCTGACCAAGCCAGCTGCCCCTGGAAATGCTCCCTTTGGCAGGGATCAAGGCGTCTAGAGTCATGGCTCCCTGTCCTCAAGGGGAGTCACAGCCCAATTGGCTCAACTGCTCAGTGTTGAACGTGTTGGCGCTTCTGAGACTAGAACACAAATCACAGTCAAATTGATGTGTGCCCATAGACCCACAGGAACGATGCCCTTCCTGCCAGCGTTTGAACAAGAGCACCACCTCCCCACTGACTTGGGTTTTGTACTCTCGGAAGATGGAGAGGGCACACACACACACACACACACACACACACACACACACACACACACACTCATAACCAGTTCGGCTCTTGGCTGACAGAGAGGCTGGGAGGAGCTGACCAATCAGCCATGACTTCAGCTCAGGACAGCTCTGACAGTAACAAAGGGCTAACTGGATGAAGCCGGACTTTACTGTCGAGACTTGTAACATGGAGATAGTTATGTTGAAAAACCTTGATGTTCAAGAGACCCATGAGTTAGCAGATTGACAGAAAGCTCTTCCACACCTAGTTGTGGAAATACTGGGTGCCTTGCCTGTTTACAGAATAGCCCCAGAGACTCACGGGGACCCTGTTAAGACACTTCACCTTGATCCCTTTTGGGGAGACTCTGGACATGAATCAAACTAAGCTTTGTTTAGCAAGACTCCTAGACTAATCTCAAGAGGCGGCATGCTGAACCACTTGGCAGTCAGGCTCCCCTAGGACATATGCCCAGTCCAGGTGATCCTGGAACTAGGGTGTTCCTCCCCTTTGGAAGTTTACACTGACATGTCCCCCCATAAATTTACCCTGGTCTTTTATGCCATGAGTTTCTCTCTCTTTTTTTTAATTCAATTTTAAGTTCCAAATTCTCCCCCTCCTTCTTCCCTCTCCTTACCCATTGAGAAGGCAAGAAAAACAAAACTCATTATAAGTATCTATAGTCATACAAAACAAATTCTCCCATTAGCCATGTCTAAAAAGAAAGAGAGGAAAGCAAACATGCCACAATCTGCAGTCTCTGTCTGGACATGGGCAGAACATTTCACCACCAGTCCTCTGGAATTGTGGAAGGCCATTGCGTTGATCAGAGTTTCTAAGTCTTTCAAAGTTGATTATTTTCACAATATTGTTGTCTTTCTTGAAATTGTTTTCCAGCTTCAAATATCTCTTTTCAAAGCGTTCTTAGGCTCATGGGTTCTAGAAGTAGAAAAGGACCTTAGAAATCTTAGAGTCCAACTCTCTCATTTTGAAGAAGTAAACTGAGGCCTTCAGAGGGGAAAGGATGGGCTCAAAGTCACATACGTGGCAAGTGGTAAAGCCAGGCTATATTCACAAGAAGGCTTTGGGGTCACCCACTGGGAAATCAGAGCCTGTCTATGTGTCTTGATCAAGGATAAGTATTACAAGGATGGCAGGTATTTCACTACTTAAAAATTACTCTGAGTTACAACCTCATGATTGAATTTCCTTAATTATGACAAGTTTCAATGAGGTGCCCTTTTCTTAAAACTATAAAAGGGAAAGAACAGTTAGGTGGCAATGCAGTAGATAGAACACCAGGCCTGGAATCAGGAAGACTCCTCTTCTTGAGTTCAAATCTGGCCTCAGACACTCCCTAGCTGTGTGACCCTGGGCAAGTCACTTCACCCTGTTGGCCTCAGTTCCTGAATCTGGAAAATGAAATGGCAAACCACTCCAGTATCTTTGCCAAGAAAACCCCAAGTGGAGTCACAAAGAGTTGGACACAACTGAACAATGACTGAACAACTAAAATAAAAGGAAAAGATGTAAAAACTGGGGTTGGTTAACCTAGAGAAGACTATGGCAGAAAAGAGAGCTTGAAGGGATATCATATGAGACAGATGAGCCGTGTTCTGCTTGGCCCCGGAGGACAGGAGGAGTGATGAGCAGAGTGGGATGGGCTGGCTCTGGAGCTGGGGGGTTTTTGTCACTAGAAAATAAACTAAAAATTTTTAAGAAGAGGTTGGATGACATCCAAGAAGATATCCGTTGGCAGGGATATTTGATGGGATAGTGCTGCTCAGATACAACTTGGAATAAATGGCCTCAAAGGTCCCTCCCAACTCAGATATTCTGTAATTCTGCAACATTCCCTTTGTCCCCATACATTCGGGGCACCCAGGGTCAGCTTCATATGTGGGAAAGCTGAAAGTGACCCCAAGTTAAACGCATCAATAGATGAGTCAGTATCATTTCTAATCCATAGCTCATAAACCCCCACCAATATATTTATTTCACTAGCCAACCTGAGGGTATGTTAGTTAAAAGCAAAAACATTAATGAGATAGCATAGCAAAATATTTAATGAGATTACTTCCGTACATAGAGGGATACACTCTCCCACAAGTTACTATCCCACCAGTGGAGGAGGGCATTCATGCCAGGAACACATGTTGCCCAAGACGACGGGCAGGACAATATATGGAGGAGGACATGGACCGGGATCACAATGATCAGTGAAATGTGTGGCTGGGAAATCTAAGCTCCTCCTCTGCCATAGCCCCAAGGTGTTTCAGCTCCTTTGGCATTCCAGCCAGATGGGTGAAGAAGCCCAAAGGTATTGAGATTTGCCTTGAGAACTGAACTTTTCCCCGTTGCTCACTCAGACTACATCAGCCTAAAGTCTTCTAACCTGCCAGGTGTATCTAGTTAGCCAGGCAGGCTAAGCTGTCAATCATCCCCTGAGCCAGAGGACCTGTCTGTGCATGCCTGGGGGGCCTGCTTCCCATCTCCCTTTGGATGGGTGGAGCAGCCTCAGCCTTCCTCCCTAAAGGACATGCTCTGCTCTCCCTGAGGGAGGGGAGGAGGAAGTAGAGATTCCTTTGATTGCCCTGACTCTTTGAAGACTTGGTGGGGGGGAGATATTTAGGTTTGGGACTATTTTGCCAACATTGTTATTGAAACAATCCCAGCCCCACTCCCAGATCTAGCCACTCCCACACCTGGACCAAACACTCCAGCTCTGAAGCAGGGAATATTCTCTCTCTTCTAATCATCTTTACACATGAACAATAAGTAAACTATAACAAACAGTTTGGGTTTCTGTTGGCCAACATTTCATCAAGAGCTAGAAGATTAGTGAACAAAGTGTGCATTTAGAACAAAGGCTAAGGCTTCTGGGGACTCAAAGGAAGTTCAAGTGAGCAACCGTCACCTGAGGACATTGGGCTTCCTCCCTGAGGAGAGAGGGGCGAGGAGCATGGACGATAGGTCATGACCTTTTATCGTTTCTGCCCCGGTGCCTGGCTCTTCTCAGTCACTTGCTACCAGCAAGACCTCAGCTATCTACTCTCCACAGTTCCACATTTGTCTCTCTGCTTTGCAGTGGCCTAAGCCCCTCCCTCCCTCTAGCGGGCTTGGCTTCCTTGGCCTTCCACCCACAAGCCCCTTTACCGAAGGTAGGGAAGGGTGAGCTTGGGAGTTTAGGTCAGCCCACTCCAGGAACCAGTACTAGAAAACCTGCCCTCAAGTTTTCTGAATCACTGTCCCCCACAGGGGTGGCCACAAGGTTAGTTATGTTCTTCCATGAGGGTAGAAGATTTCGTAGGAACTTGCAAAATCAGGCCCAATATATTTGATATATGTAAATATACACCACAAGCATCAAAATAAACATCAACTCTTAAAGAATAATGATGTTTGTCCCAGTATCTCGGTCAGGGTCATCTCAGGATGACATTCATAGCCAATACCCACTGAAAGTACCTGCAACAGCTCTAGCAATGCTTCAGTGACTACATGCCTATATGATATGCAACGTATGTTACACACACACATCATAGTTGTCCAAGTGTAGCCATGATACACAAGAAAATCAACACAGCAGCAAAACAATGTAAACTAGCAATAGCAAAATTAATAGGCCTACAAAATAATAGAACATATGTAAGCATTAGCATGGACATAAGCAGATAGCAAAACTGTCAGACAAATGTAGTTCAAGGAAGTACACGCAGAGCACTGCTATATGATGATCAAAGAAACACAAACAGCAGAATAATAAAGCGGCAGCATGTCATCTAAAACGCAGTAACATGGGCACCAATAATAAATATGTCCAAGGCAGACATTGCTCGAGTAACAGCTATTCTTATCCTCTGGCTAAATGAGTAACCAGAACACCTTAAACCATTATGTTCCCCGGTGGTTGAGTTAGCTGTCCTGTGACCTGATAGTCTATCTGTCCCTATACTTGAGTAGGATGGGTCAGAGTGGGCAGAGACCCCCAAGCAGCTGCTGCAACAGTCCAGACACGACGTGATAAGCGTCTGTACCAGGGTGCGGGCAATGGCAGAGGAGAGATGCTGCAGGGGGGAACTCGACAGGCCTTGGCACCAGTTTGGATCTGGGGGTGAGAGACTCTGAGGAGTCCAGAATGATTCTCAGCTTGGGAGCTTTCAGGATTTGACAGGTGGGACCCTCAATAGTGATAGGGAAGTTAGAAGAGGGCTCCAGGGGAAGGGGGGGAGAAAATGAGTCTAGGGGAAGCTAGGTGGCGCAGTGGAAAGAGCACCGGCCCTGGAGTCAGGAGGACCTGAGTTCAAATCCAGTCTCACACACATAATACTTCCTAGCTGTGTGACTCTGGGCAAGTCACTTAACCCCAACTGCCTCACAAAAAAAAAAAAAAAATGAGCCTAGTTTGGACATGTTGAGTTTACATAACTGTGTGTCCCCTGTGCCCAAGACAGAGCCTTGGGGACCCTCACGGTTAGTGAGCATGACCTGGATGAAGATCCAGCAAAGAAGATCGAGAAGGAACCGTCTGAGAAGGTAGGTGAACCAGAAAAATATCCAGAACAAAAGGGTGAGTTACAGAGAGGTCAGGAAGAACGAGGATGAGAAAAGGCCTTTAGATTAGGCAATTTTGGAGAAAGCAGTGTTGGGTGAACGATGAGCTCAGGAGCCAGCCTGGAGAGGTAAGAAGAGAGTGAGAGGAAAGGAAATAGAAGAGCTTGTTGGGGAGTTTAGCCACGAAAAGGGAAGCGAGATAGAGGATGATAGCTAGAAGGGTTTTTTTGAGGATGGAGGGGAGACAGGTTTGCAGGCAGTAGGGAAGCAGCCTGTAGACTGAAGGTAAGTGAGACACAAAGGACAATCTGCTGGAGAAAACAGGGTGGAGTGGACTCACTTGCGCACGTAGAGTAGTTCACCTTGGCAAGGAGTAGAACCACCTCTTCGTGTAAGACAGAGGTGAAGGACGAGGCATCTAAGTAACGTGAGATGAGGAGGGGAGAAGAGGGAGATCTTGGCGTCAATTTTTTCAGTGAAATATGAGGCATTGTTCTAAACTGAGAGGGTGTGGAGGGGAGAGGCATAAGAGGTTTGAGGAAGGAATAAAAAGGTTTGGAAAAACCACTGTGGTATGTGGAACAATAAATTGATTAGGGAGGTGTAAAAGGATTGCCTTGCGGCAGTGAGGACCCAGCTGAGATTATGTAACATAAATTCACAGTAGACCCAGTCAACACAGTTTTGTGATTTTCTCCACCCTCCTTCAGCAGCAAGTACATAGGAATGGAGGCAGTGGATGGTGGGAGTATTCCAGGGATGTGCTGGTAAAAGTTTAACAATCAGCTCTCTAGGGGAAAAATATGTGCATCACACACTTTTAGGTTTAATCTGCAGGAACATTTTCTCCATCTCTTTTTAACCTCCAGATAATGAAGGAAACACTAAATCAAGCCCCATTTTGTTTGCTGATTTCCAAGGCATAAATGCTCAAACTGAAAATTTAATCATTGTTTTTTGCAAGCCAGTTGGAACTAGCTTTAGCGTACCCCTGGTTCAGTAACGCAATCTCGAGATGAAGCTTGGCACAGCAAGATGGGCCACAGGATAAGGAGGCAAATGGTTTGAGAGCAGAGGACAGTGTTACAGTGGCTCACCGTGGGATCAAGAAGGGAAAGGGAGGAGAGGGTAGCCAGCACAGAGGTAATGGCTTAGGAATGCACAGAGGGCTTGGTGAGGAGGAAGAACACAGAAGGGATCGAAAGGCAGAGGAAGAAATGGAGTCCCAGCAGATTATGATCAGATAAAGCTAGTTCAGAGTTCACGAAGATGGATGGAGAACATTTGGGGATGATGGCAAGAGCAAAGGCATGACCGTGTTTTGTGTCACTGAGGTGGGATGGGGGAGGGAGAGGACAACATGGGAAATGAGAAAGTAGAGGAAGTGGAGGTGAGGGCGTTTGTATATTGAATTTTGCCAGTACGAGGGCAGGAGTTGGTGGGGGCAGGGGAGGGAGGGATGGAGGGTGATCCAGTTGGGGCAAGGCAAGTGTTGTGGAGATAGAAGTGCATAGAGCAGGTGTTGGGTGGGATGGAATGGCTGCTCAGGGAGGCAGGTGCAGGCAAGACCACTCTCTGGAGCTGCAGGTAGTCACATAGTGTTTTCCACACTGTATATGGCACTTTCTGAGCCAGTGTCTATTCAGACAGTCTTTCTATGACTGGCAGGTGGTCTCCTTTATTTAGCTTTCAGAATTAAGTGGCCATCACTTTTCTCCACTTGCTCATCAGGAAACTAAAGGAATTTTCTATGGGCAACAGTCTTTGAGGTGAACTGTCCTTAGAGGGTCCCCATTAGGGGATATATTGAGCATCTTCCTACTTTCCCATTTGGGAAGACCGTAGACTTGTGCCAAAACCTAAGCTGGATATAAATTATCCCGAGGCACTGGGGTGGGGATATAAAGAGCTGACTGGGTGAGAAAAACCAGCCCAATCCCTGTCATTATCAACAGGCCAGGCGCCCCCACAACCAAACCTAGGTTACCCAAACACAGAGCAGGTGGGCCCCTTAGCCATAAAGGGAGAAGGCCTCAGTGACCCAGCCCATGTGGCCCAGCTGCGGTTATTCCTCTTAGACCACCACCAGTCCAACTCCTAGCCTAACTTCTAGGGCTCTCAATTCCATTCCCAGCACAAATCAATGTCCTGGCCTAAGAGCTGGAATCTAGGACCTGCCCCAGCACCCTGGCATCTACATCTGGGACACACAACCAATTCTAGAAAAGCTCTTTTCACATCTAAGTTTCCTCCATCCCTTCCCCCCTCCAGATCATCTATGTGTGAGGGCCTAGTCACAACAAATGGCCAGACTCCCAGGCTCTAAGTGCCTGTCATGGAACCTGGGCTGCTGGAGCAGCGGCCTAGGGACCCCCTGAAAATCTGACTCAAACAGACCAGAGTAATCACACATCAAGAGCGTGCCCATTGGCTCCCATTCTCAACACCAGAAACCACCCAGGCCCATCCTAACATGGCCTCCACTCTCAGAAACAACCTGGATGTGAGCCACAATTCTCTAGCAAAAACTTACTGGCCTAGCTATTGTGATACTGGTTTCTACTTGGCCTATGCCCTCTTTGTACACACCAGTTTTCTTTCATCCCTTCCCCCAACTGCAAGACAGATTTCATGGAGCTTTGGTGGCCCCAAGCGGCCATAATGTTAACAATAGCCCAGAGGAAGACACGAGGAGCAGACAAAGAACTTGGGGCAGGGGGAGGGAAGAGGAAGGAAGGAGAAGGCAGGGAGGAGCAGTGGCATGCCAAGGATGCTCAGAGATTCTCTACTAAGAGGCTAGAGTACCCAGAGCAGACAGCAAGAGCAATGGGGCCTAGCCCCATTCAGAAAAGCAAAGTCTCAGTCTTTGCCAGGTCCCTAAGATTCCGATACCTCATGCCAAGCCCCATGCCAATCCTGGCCTTGGCCCCCTTCCGAACTCTCTGGTCCTAGGGCCAACATCTCTAGCAGGAAGCCCTGTCCCTTTCCTCTCAGCCCCGGCTACCATCCTCAGCCCCAGCCCCAATCCAAGAATGGCCTCAGGTGCCCTAGCCCCTGCTTGGCCCCAGCCTGCCCGCCACCTCCCCCACCCCCATTCCAAGCCCACTGTGGCTACAACTATTTTCATAGTGCACAGACAGTTCTTCCTGCTCCTCCCCCACTGCAAATGATATCTTCGTGGAGCTCTGGTGACACTAAGTGGCCATAGTCTCAATGACACCCCAGAAGTTCAACTAGGCCTGATCTGTAGCCTGGCTGCAGACCCAGAAGGGACTGGGAAGCCTCAGAGATCTTCCTATAATGGACCAGAGTACCCAGTGCACAAAGCAGTGGGTTCTAGCCACCCCCCTCCACAATACTGCTCCCAGTGGTGGTCTGACTCTGGAAGCCAGGTCCCAGACTCAGCAGAAATCTCTATCCTGGCCTGGAAACTGGCTCCCTGGCTTCCTAGCCCTAATCCCCATCCCAACCAACAGCACCTTGGGCCACAGTCCTAACCTCCACCCCAGGCCTTACCTAAAGTTTGGGCCTGTGGCATCTATGCCTACAACCACCCCGATTCCTAGCCCATCCTGGAGGCTGGCGCCCATGCCCAGCCTGTAATCTTAGCTATAGCTTTACCTCCATAGTCCTGATCTCCATCCTTAACACAAGGACAGGCTTCCCTTTTTGACCCCAGGCTGAATGCTCAGCAGTAACAGCAGCCTTGCCTTTTGCTACTGTGGTGGGTGAAAGATGAAATGGCCGTGGAAACAGAGGTTGGAGCTTCTGGGCATACCGATTCATCAAGCAAAGCTGCCGACTGCCCGGCGAAGCGGGACCAGGCCTCCTCGGCCTAGTACTAGACCCCGAATACAGGGGGAGACAGCCTTTTATACAGTCAAACCAGTTCATCAAATAAGACCAATTAATTCAAAGGAAACAATGCGTTAGGTGATCTGATTTCTAACTGGAGGAAAGATTGGGCCCTTTCCAAGTTGGGAGGGGGAGAGTGAACAGGTGAAGTTCCCTGAAATCAGAAAAACAGATGTCCCCTCCCCCCAGGTGTCTGTATTCAATCAAAGAAATGGAAAGGCTGACCAATACAGGGCCAGATTTCAGATGAGACACACGGGCTGCTTGAGATGGACAATGGTGAGAAAACTCCTTGCATCGATCTTTGGGTCTGACCAGGCTTCTGATCAGCTTAACTGAGGTCCTTGGTTAAGGGTCTCTAAGCAGCAGCTAGGGGTGGTCCAGCTTCCCGGCCAGGCGGGGCCAGGTTCGAACAACGTAATAAGGTTTTCTCCCGATTCCCACAAGTGAATAAAGTTTTCTCGCAAGACAGAAGCTGGACGAGACCCGTAATGAACAGAAAGGGAACTGAGCTGGATCCAGAATGGAGTCACTAGATGGAGTCAGTGTGGTCCACTCAGCTCTCACAAGCTACCACTTGCTGTCCTAATCCCCCCAATTCCCTCACTACAAGACCCTGAAGCCCATCTTTAGCACTTATACCAATCCTGGCCTACATTTGGAGACTCAGATTACTTGTCCTTCACTCTGGCCCTGATCCCAACACCAACACTAGTTATGTACTGACTCATAAGCCCCTGGTCCCACCTTAGTGGGATCTTAATCCTGGCCTGGTCTGTGATCCTTTGATGTCATCTAGAGGCCACACTTCAGGCCTAGCCTGGAACTCCCAGGCTCTGGCCCCCATTCCTCTAAGCTCCAGGCCGTCCCCCTCGTCACCTCCACTATGAGCTTCTGCTCCTCAGTATCCTTCCTTCCTTCCTCTGCTCTTTATCCCAATGTCTTCCTACTATTTTCACGTAGGCCAATTTTCTATAAACTACCTAGCCTGGGCAGCAGCTAAAGGGGGACAAGACTGCAGTGTCTTAGAATCCCTGAAAGACCTTACAATAGCAGGTCAGAGTACCTAGCCCACATATCAAAAACAATTGGCCCTGGCCCCCATATCCAACCACAGGTCCAGTATTTGCCTGGCCTCTAGAACCCTGATGGACACACCAAAGGGCCGTCAGAATCCTTCCCTGTCCTGTTGACCCAGAGCACCCACCCCAAACTTGGCACAGGCCTGCCCCGCACCCTTGTCCAAGAGCCTTGGCTGTAGCCTGGAGTCAATAGCTCCCAACTCCAACACTGACACATTTAGGTGTCACGCAGCCCTTCTTTGGACCAAACAGTTGCCCTCAGTCGCTCCTAAGCTGTAGGTGTGCTAATTAATATATTAATCTTAAGCTAAGTAGATTCTGGTCACAGAGGCTAAGCCAGTGCTTATTATGTGCTGGCAGAACAAATCAAACCACTGTCTTCACTTTTAAGGACCCTACACTGTAATGAAGGAAGAAGGGGGGGGGGGGGGGGGGGGGAAAGAAGGGCCCCTGAGCCTGGCAACTACAAGAAGAGCAGCAAGGGCAGAGAGTCTTTCTAGGGTGAGAAGTCCAGGGGAGCCAGGAACCCCCATGTCCAATCTTTTCCCCTCTGACACCACCCTCACCCCTGGACCATTGCAATAGCCTGCCAGGCTCTCCCCACTCCCGTGATCTTCCTAAAACACTACTCAGTAGACTCCAGTGGCTCCCTAGGGCCTCCAGGAGCAAATACAAGATGGTCTCCTTGGCGTTCGATGCCCTTCATGCCCCACCCCCTCCCCCCTTTCCAGTCTTCCCACACCTCCCTCCCCACCCACGTCCCCTTCCGAAATCCAGTGACCCCGGCCTCCCGGCTGTTCCATCCCCTCCATCTCTGAGCTCTGGGCCTGGAACGCTCTCCCTCCTCTGCTCCGACTACTGACCTCCCCAGCCTCGGCCGAGTTCCATCTCACACGGCCCCTCACTCCCTCCTCATTCCAGTAACTTCCCTTTCTCCTATGAAATAAGATAATATCTGTGAAGTGTTTAACACAGTGCCTAGTACAAAGTGGGGACAATATAAATGCTGATTCCCCTGGCCTGGCCTTTCTCTTAATGGCTCCCTATGAATCCTATGCAGAACTCAGTGTACATATTTCTTTGCTTGCTGTCTTTCTCCATCTGACTGGGAGTTTCACGAGGGCAGGGACTGGCCTTTGCCTCTTTCTTAGCACAGTGTCTCACATACAGTAAGCGCTTAATCAATGTTGATTGACTGACTGAAGACATTCCAGTGTCAAGGTAGAGAAATACGAGGGCAGTCAAGAGATAAATTTGGCCTTTCTCTGTATCCTCCATGTTTAGACCAGTTCCTGGCACACGACAGAAGCTTGGTAAATGCTTATGCACTGACTGTTGGTAATAAATATCTAGGATTTCTAGAGGGGGCGCTTAAGAAGTCATTGTTTCCGGGGCAGAGAGCTCTGGCCTTGGAGTCAGGAGCACCTGAGTTCAAATCCGACCTCAGACGCTTGACACTTACTAGCTGTGTGACCTTGGGCAAGTCACTTAACCCCGACTGCCTCACTAAAAAGCAAAAAAAAAAAAAAAAAAAGCCGTTGTTTCCTAAAGGACAATGCAAATAGAATGGGGGAGGGGGGCGACGCGACGAGCTACTGATTCTGACCCTCGCGAGACGCCGTAGGCCTAGGAAACCGCAGGTCCTGGGGTCCTGTTTCTTGCAACGGTTAAGATAGCCTATCCTGGTCTGCGGGCCCTTGGTACCTTGCACCGGCCCAGGCTGCGGCCCTTTCCCTGAAGCGAGGTTACAGGAGCCGAAAGGGCGAGTTCTGGAGCTTCCTAGAATTGTGCGGCCCCGGGAGAATGGATCCAGTGTGGCTCGGAAAGCCCACTG
>NW_020954597.1:1596954-1637111 GCF_900497805.2 Vombatus ursinus | reverse complement strand
CTTCAGTGGGAGGCAGCAAAACTCCAAGGTTGCGTGTAATTGTGGGGGCTGGGGCGGAGGCGGGAGGGGGGGGCGGGGGGAGAAGGAGCGATAAGCGACTGATTCTGACCCTCGCGAGACGCCGTAGGCCTAGGAAAACGTAAGTCCTAGGATTTTGTTTCTTATGTCTGACAATATAACCTATCCTGGTCTGCGGAGCCTTAGCTCCCGACCTCTGCCTCAGAACTGAGGAGACCTTAAAAACGCCGGCAGGGCGAGTTCTAGAGATACTGGGAATCGTCGGACCCTGGAGAGTCAACTGAGCTTGGCCTCGAGAGTCGACTGGCATTCTGGGATTTGTAGTTCCGGGTTGTGTTTCCTGTACTTGATCATACCTCCTATTTCGGCCCGCCGGCCCTTGGTAGCTTGCACTAACCCAAGCTGTGGCCCCTTCCTGAAGCGAGATTACAGACGCCAAAAGGACGAGTACTAGAGCTTCCTAGAATCGTGCGGGCCCGCGAGAGGGAATCCAGTGTGGCTCTGAAAGCCTACTAGCATTCTGGGAGATATAGTTCCGAGAGTTGAGTTTATCAAGCCTTTTTTCTGTAGGAGGCAGCAAAGCTCCACGGCTGAACGTAGGTGACTGGGGGGGGGAGGGGTACGAGTGACTGATTTTGACCCTCACGAGGCGCCATAGGCCTAGGAAACCGTGCGTCCCGGGCCTTGCTTTTTATACCGGCCCGGCCTGGCCTGCGGAGCGTCAGCCCCGGCTTCCGCGCCAGAACTGAGGGGCACTTGCAGGCGCCAACGGGGCGGGTTCGGGCCATTCTGGGAATTGGGCATCCAGGGAGAGGCCGCTGACTTTGGGCTGGAGAACCGAACGGCATTCTGGGATGTCTAGCCCCGGGTTGCGTTTCCTGCACCTCCCAGTCTCCCGTTTTCCCGCCGGCGCGACAGGCCCGAGCCGTGGCCCCTTCCCCGAAGCGAGGGCGACTGCTAGGGCCTCCTTGTGCCGAGTCGCTCCGGGGACTCCATTGCAAGGCCCGGTCTGGAAGTTGGAGCGCGGTGCAGGCCGCTGTGGCGGGGGAGGGGCGGGGCCTCTGGCCCTCCTGACCAGGTCGGCTGTCCACGCAGCGGTTTGTGTGCAGTCGTGCCCGGCCACCCACAGCACGTTTTTGCCTTGGGTGCCGCGATGAACTCCCCTTTCCTCCCTTTCCTGTGATTTCTGCACTGGGGCCAAGCCCTAAGCAGCTGTTTCCCCCAACAATTTTGGTGACCCTGGTGAGACAAAGGATGGGGTGCTCGGACCCCAGTTCCTCCCGGCCTCGGAAACGCTAGCCCGGCAGTCTCCCTGCAGCCCAAGGACCCCATCTCTGGCAGGAACTCGGGAGTGGGCCCAGGGAGGCCAACGATCTCTCCCTGTTACAGGAACAAGCTGACCTCCGTAGCATTGCCCTCGCACTATCTTGGGTCAACGAAACTGTCATGTCCTGATTCCCACAGTTATGATCCAGAGGTCAGATTATAGACATCAACACCGGAAGCTAATCTGCTACCGAACAAACAGACCAAAAACACACCTCTTAGGAAACCCCCTCCCTGGTTTCCAGTAGTAAATAATACCTGTGACTAAGGTTGTATGTGATTATCCAATTAGCATACTCGGCCCATAATCCACCGCTTTTCCTATGTAAGCTTTAGCATCATTCCTGTTAGGTTGCAAGTTCCCTCAGGAGCTCTGCACACCATGGCAGGTTCCTTGAGAATCCTTACCCATCGTGTAGCATAAGGATAAATCTTTGCCACCTTGACTTAAAAAATGCTTGAAGACAACCCTGTCCTGTACTCCAGTCTTTGAGGGGTCTCAGAACTTCTCAGACCACAGCACTGGGGTACTTCGCCTGGGAGGCTCCCACAGTGGGCAGCAGGCTTTTGTTTCATGTAAGATGGGAGTAGACTCCTCCCCCCCCCCCCCACTCAATCAGCCCTGAAGTGATCAGAGAATTATACTTCCCAAAACCAGGAAGAAAAAGGAGAGCTAGGTTCCAAACCCAAATCTTGATTCTTTCCAGTTTATACAAGAGGACGAGAAGCAAAGCATGTGCGAAGAGGCATATAAGAGACAAGCTTGCAGGCAAGGCTGGGAGTGTTGAGTCTGAGAGGTTGAGACCCCTCAAAGACTGGAGTACAGGACAGGGTCGTCTGGAATGAATTCACAGACTCAAGCATTCTTTAAGTCAAAGTGGCAGAGATTTACTGTTATGCTTTTCAGCGGGCAAGGATTCTTAAGGAACCTGCGAGAGACTGAGGATGGAGCTAGGGTTTATATGGAAAAGGGCATGGGAGAGGAATGCCAGGGACACTGACTGGGCAATCTAGAGGTCCAGGTGTCTTTGGGAGCTATGGATGGGAAAGTACAGGGAGTGTACCAGACAGGGAGGAGATGACAGAAGTATGGATCTGTGGAGTCTGGCAGGAGGAAGAGTCCTTGGGCCAGCCAAGGACAAAACTCCTTGGGCTGGGCAAGGCACCCCTCTCCCTCTGTCTTGATGACAGAATGCTCTGCAACGAGGGAAAGCTTTCTCACAAGACGGGAACTTACTAAGGCATTGGGAGGCTTCCAGAGACGTGATCTGAGGGCTGGGGCCTGAGCAGCCCAGCACTCTCACCCAGCTTTGTGTAGCTGCACCAGGGAGAGAGATTAGGGTCTTGCTGGGGCCCATGCATGAGTAACTGCTAGGCACAGTGTCCTTGGCCTGGGGAGTGGTTGTCAGAGACAGTGTTTCTGAGACTAGGGAGAAATTGGGGTCCGAGTACAAGCACAAGCACCCAAGCACCCCATCAGGAGCAGCCCCTCCTTTGCAAGGGAATACCTGTCTTCCCATGGAATCTAGAGGGGCAACCTTCTTCCTAACTTCCCTTAGGCAAGCTGTTAGAGCTTGAGAGTAGGAAACTCTGTCGGTTTAGGGACTGGAAAACTGCAGGAAGCAAATTTGGCCAGATAAAAGATGGGGCCTTGGATTATTGTCAGTTAGGAGCATATGGTTAAAAACCAGATTTAAAGATGCCAATAGCCTAGGCAAAATGGGATTATTGGTGCTGCTAAGAGGGTCTTTGAAATCCAAACTGCCCCTAATTATCATTATCCCATGAGGACCTGGACCAAAGAGAAGGATTTAAGAAATGAGGCTTGTTTTTCCTGTGAATGGGAGGGGATCTTAGTTGTTGCTGTTCATTCATTTCAGTCGTGTCAGACTCTTTGTGACCCTATTTGGGATTTTCTTGGCAGAGATACCTGGAGTGGTTTGCCATTTCCTTCTCCAGCTCATTTTACAGATGAGGAAACTGAGGCCAACAGAGTTAAGTGACTTGCTCAGAGTCATACAGCTAGCGTCTGACTCCAGGCACGGGGCTCTATCTACTGCATCACCTAGCTGCCCATAATGGTATTGAGTTATAATGTTTACCAAATGGAAATTCTTAGAAGTAAATGTGCAGCATGAAATTATCTTGAGTACCACTAGAAATTGTAAATCCATATTTGTTTTGGTTGAAGTTTGTTCTGGAACTAAATTGTTATATGGACTTATTTAAAGTAAGATGTGTTCTCCTATTAGGATACTTGTGGTATATCAGAATGTAATGTAAAAATGTAATGTAATGTAAAATGTGGCAGTAGCAGGATATGTTTCGAAACTGCATTATCAGGAAAACCTGAATTCAAATCTAGTCTCTAGAAATTTATTAGCTGTGTGACCAGTTTGCCTCAGTTTCCTAATCTGTAAAATGGGATGTTGATAGCACCTACCTCCCAGGGTTGTTATGTGGAGCAAACAAAATAAATTGTGAAGTGCTTGGCTTATTGCCTGACACATGGTAAGCACTGCAGAAATATTAGCTATTATTTTGATTAGTGTAATTACTCTATACAGAGTTTTGAATGTGACTAATATGGAATGCCAAATTGATAGATGGTGATTTTCTATATAAGAGAATTCTGAAATGCATTCAAATGAATTTATACTATTTGTCTGGTAAAAAGCTTCATGTCATTTTTATTTAAAATCAATAACATTATGTTATTGTTATACTTGTAAGTTTCTCGTATTATGAAATTTGGGAAACCATTGCATCAGAAATGCTGTTAGGTAACATTCTTTTCATCTGGATACTGTTAGATCTGAATTTAGCTGTTAGAGAATGTGGTCAAATTGTTTGAAAACTTAAATATTTAGTTGGGTATATTTTGCTTTAAAATGGACAATAATAACAATAATTTATTGTTGGGGAAAAAAAGTAGTAAAGACCTCTTACGTTGTCCTTATCTGTGAAGTTTTTAGGACTTTCTATTTGGGAAAGGTCAGAAGATCTTATCAGCCCTGCTGATAGCATGTTGTAAAATGGAGAAGTAATGAAGTTTGAGAAACTAGACAATTTCCAATCAAAGTGGGGAACTTACAAGTTTGCTTATAGTAAAGAGTGAATTTATCTGAGATTATTTAGCTATCACTTATGAGAATTATGAAATTTTACCTGTTAATAAATAGTATGTGTTGAAGTTACATCTTTTAAACAATTCAGTAACAACTTAAATTCAAAGGTTTCAATTTTGACTTATGGGTTAATAGGCAATATAGATACCTGTTAGTTTGGAGACAAAGTAGCCAACATTTTCTGGGATTTTTGAGTCAATTTTCATGTATTCACTGTATGTATGAAACTCCCGGGGGTGGGGAACCTGCCGTCTCAGGAATGTGATTATTCTTAATTTATAAATGAAGGATAAATAAAATGTTCTTCTATGTTCTCGCTGTTAACTGTTATTGAAACATGATAAAATTAATGATAGCCTAGCCCTAAGCAGTGATTAGTGAAATTTTGCTATTTGAGGTAGAATGTCTTGGGACTGTAATTTGCCCTCTGGAATATCATATTCCAAGCCCTCTGGTCCCTTAATGTAGAAGCTGCTAAATTCCTGTGTTATCCTGATGGTGTTTCCACAATACTTGAATTGTTTCTTTCTGGCTGCTTGCAATATTTTCCCCTTGACCTGGAACTCTGGAATTTGGCTACAATATTCTTAGGAGTTTTCCTTTGGGGATCTCTTTCAGGAGGTGATTGGTGGATTCTTTTTTTTTTCCTTTTTCTTTTTTTCTTTTTAGGCAATTGGGGTTAAGTGACTTGCCCAGGGTCACACAGCTAGTAAGTGTCAAGTGTTTGGTCTGAGGCCGGATTTGAACCCAGGTCCTCCTGACTTCAGGGCCAGTGCTGTATCCATTGCACCACCTAGCTGCCCCCTTGATCGATGGATTCTTTCGATTTCTATTTTGCCCTGTGGTTCTAGAATATCAGGACAGTTTTCCCTGAAAATTTCTTGAAACATGATGTCTAGGCTCTTTTTTTGATCATAGCTTTCAGATAGTCCAATAATTTTTAAATTATCTCTCCTGGATCTATTTTCCAGGTCAGTTGTTTTTCCAATGAGATATTTCACACTGTCTTCTATTTTTTCATTCTTTTGGTTTTGTTTTACAATGTCTTGATTTCTCATAAAGTCACTAGCTTCCAGTTGTTCCATTCTAATTTTTAAGGAAGTATTTTCTTCAGTGAGCTTTTGAACTTCCTTTTCCTTTTGACCAATTCTGCTTTTTAAGGCATTCTTCTCTTCATTGGCTTTTTGGACCTCTTTTGCATTTGGGTTAGTCTATTTTTTAAGGTGTTATTTTCTTCAGTATTTTTTTTTTGGGGGGGTCTCCTTTAGCAAGCTGTTAACTTGTTTTCCATGATTTTCTTGCATCACTCTCTTTTCCCAGTTTTTCCTCTACTTCTCTTACTTGCTTTACAAAATCCTTTCTGAGCTCTTCCATAGCTTGAGACCAATTCATAATTTTCTTGGAGACTTTGAATGTAGGAGCTTTGACTTTGTTGTCTTCTTCTGGTTGTATGTTTTGATCTTCTTCATCACCAAAGAAAGATTCTGTGGTGTGACTCTTTTTTTTTTTTTTTGAGGTTTGCTCATGATCCCAGCCAATTAGTTGAGTTATAAACACTTTGTTAAGGTAAGGGTCTGCTTCCACTGTGGACAATGTACTGTCCTAAGCTTTGAGGGTTTTGTGCAGCTGTTTTCAGAGATACTTCTAGGGGCCTGTAAATTTTCAGTTCTTCCAAGGTGCTATGATCAAGGGCGAGGTGTTTATTCCTTTCCTGGCCTGTGCTCTGGTCTATGAGTGACCACAAGCACTCTTTTCTGCCTTGGAACTGTGAGGAGGATTCCCTCTCCACTGCTACCACAAACTCCACCACACCAGCACTCCTCCTCACCCCAGGATTGCCACCCAGAATTGTGACCCAGATCCAAGCACGGGCAAAGCAAGAGAAACCTGCCCCAGCACAAGCAAAGAGATCCCCGCAATCTCCCTCTGATCAGCCACTCGATTCCCCCTCAGTCTGTGGACTGAGCTCTGGAAGCAGCTGCCACCCCGGGGCTGCACTGGGACTGGGGCTGGACCAAGCTCCTCTCTCACTGAGGTCAAACAGACCTTTCCCACTGATCTTCTAAGTTGTCTTTGGTGTTTGTGGGTTGAGAAGTCTGGAAAGTGCCACAGCTGCCAGTGCTTCAGTCCTCTGAGGCCTCCT
Organism: Vombatus ursinus; assembly: GCF_900497805.2. Taxonomy (NCBI): domain Eukaryota; kingdom Metazoa; phylum Chordata; class Mammalia; order Diprotodontia; family Vombatidae; genus Vombatus; species Vombatus ursinus. The sequence goes on along the minus strand of NW_020954597.1, from coordinate 1,630,496 downwards.
CCAGGTTCACTGAGGCCTGCCTTGCCTGTGCACCCACGCCAAACTGCGCTCCTCTCCCAGCCTGATGTGATAGACCTTTCCAATCAACCATCCAGGTTGTCTTGGGCTGGAAATTTGTTTCACTCTGTCTTTTTGTGGGTTTTGCTGCTTTAGAATTTGTTTAGAGCCATTTTTTATAGGTATTTGGAGGGGCTTGGGGGAGAGCTCAAGCAAGTCACTGCTTTTACTCCACCATCTTGGCTCTGCCCCCCCAATAATAAATATTGAGGTAATCCTAAATATAATACTAGCTAGGAGACTTCAGCAATATATCACAAAGATTATACATTATGACTGATTGGGATTCATACCAGGAATGTAGGATTGGTTCAATATAAGGAAAACTATTAATATAATTGATTATATCAATAAAAAATCAACAAAAATCATGCATCAATAGATGCAGAATAAGCTTTGGACAAAATACAACACTCATTCCTTTTAAAAAAAAAATACTTGAAAGCATAGGTATAAATGGATTTTTCCTTAAAATGATAAGAAGCATCTACCTAAAACCATCAGCAAGCATTACCTGTAATGGGGATAAGCTGAAAGTCTTCCCAGTAACATCAGGAATGAAGCAAGATGTCCATTATGACCACCATTATTCAATATTGTACTAAAAATGCTAGCAATAGTAGTAAGAGAAGAAAATGCAATTGAAGTTATCAGAATGGGCAATGAGGAAATAAAATTCTCTTTTGCAGATGAGACGATGGTATACTTGGAAAATCCTAGAGATTTAACTAAAAAAATTAGTTGAAATAATTATTAATTTTAGCAAAGTAGCAGGGTATAAAATAAACCCACATAAATCATCAGCACTTTTATATATTACCAACAAAGCCCTGCAAGAAGAGATAGTAAGAGATATTCCATTTAAAATAACTATAGACAGTATAAAATTCCTGGGAGTACACCTGCCAAGACAAACCCAGGAACTATATGAACATAATTGTAAAACACTTTTTATACAAATGAAGTCAGACGTAAATAACTGGAGAAATATTAACTGTTTATGGGTAGGCTGAGCCAATGTAATAAAAATGACAACTCTACCTAAACTAATCCCAATTAAACTACCAGAAATTATTTTGACCTAGAAAAAATAATAACAGAATTCATTTGAAAGAACAAAAGGTCAAGAATATCAAAGTAACTGATGAAAAAAAATGTAAAGGAAGAAGGTCTAGCAGTGCCAGATCTTAAACTGTACTATAAGGTGGTGTTTATCAAAACTATCTGGCACTGGCTAAGAAATAAAATAGTGGATTAGTGGAATAGAGTAGGTATATAACACACAGTAGTAAGTGATTCTAATAACTTAATGTTTGATCAACGCAAAGATCTAAGCTTTTGGGATAAGAACTCACTGTCTGACAAAAATTGCTAGGAAAACTGGAAAGCAATCTGGCAGAAACTAGGAATAGACAAATGTCTTTCACTGTTTTCCAAGATAAGGTTAAAATGGATATGTGACCTAGACATAAAGAGAGATAGCATAAGTAAATTAGAGGAACGTGGGATATCTTATTTATCAGATTTATGGATAAAAGGAGAATTTAGAATAAATGATATCAATAGCATTGTCAGATGCAAAATGGATAATTTTGATTACATTAAATTAAAAAGGTTTTATACAAATAAAACCAACATAACCAAGATTAGAAGGAAATCAGAAAATTGTGGAAATTTTTTTACAGCAAGTTTCTCAGATAAAGGACTCATCTCAAATATATGGAGAACTAATCAAATTTATAAGCATATGAGTCATTCCCCAATTGACAAATGGTCAAAGGACCATCAGGCAGTTTTTGGAAGAACTCCAAGCTATATATAGTCATATGAAAAAAATGCTCTAAATCTATTGATTAGAAAAATGCAAATTAAAACAATTCAGAGATACCATCTCATAGCTATCAGAACGGCTAAAATAACAGAACAGGGAAATGACAAATGCTGGGGGTGATGTGGAAAAATTGGGACACTAATACACTGTTGGTGGAACTGTGAACTGATCCAACAATTTTGGAGAGCAATCCGGAATTATGCCCAAAGAGTATAAAACCGTTTATACCCTTTGATCCAACAATACCACTGTTAGGTCTGTATCCCAAGGTGATCATGGAAAAAGAAAATGGACCAATATGCACAAAAATATTTGTAGCAGCTCCCTTTGTGGTGGCAAAGAACTGAAAATTGAGGGAATACCTGTCAATTGAGGAATGGCTAAACAAGCTGTGGTATATGATTGTGATGGAATACTACAGTGCTGTAAGAAATGATGAGCAGGTTGATTTTAGAAAAACACGGAAAGACTTGTATGACACAATGAAGAGTGAAATGAGCAGAACCAGGATGACATTGTATATAGTAACAGCAGTATTGTTCAAAGAATAACTGAACAACTAAGTTTTTCTGAATATTATGAATACCAAAATCAACTCCAAAGGATTTATTAAGGAAAATGCCATCCATCTCCAGAGAAAGAACTGACCTATGGAAAGATGTATTGTATAAGGGACAACTAGTTGGTGAAGTGGATAGAGTACTGGGCCTGGAGTTCAGAAGACCTAAATTCAAATCTGACCTCAGACATTAGTTATGTGACTCTGGGTAAGTCGCTTAACTCTGTTTGTCTCAGTTTCCTCATCTGTAAAATGAGCAGGAGGGGCAGCTAGATGGCAGAGTGGATAGAGTGCTAGATCTGGACTTAGGATGACTCATCTTTGTGAGTTCATATCTGGCATCACACACTAGCTGTGTGACCCTGGGTGAGTCACTTAACCCTGTTTGTCTCAGTTTCCTCATGTGCAAAATGAACTGGAGAAGGAAATGGCAAACCACTCCATTATCTCTGCCAAGAAAATCCTAAATGGGGTCATGAAGAGTCAGACATGAATGAACAAGACTTCCTAACTTGACTCCCAGAGCGCAATCCACTGAGCCATCTAGCTGCTTCCTAGGAGAACAGAGGTTAAGTCACTTGCCCAAGGTCACACATCTAGTAAGTGTCTGAGGGCAGATTTGAACTCAGGCCTTCCTGACTCCAGACCCACTACTCCACTGAGCATCAAGCTCCATGGTTGAATGCAAATATGAATGGGGAACTAGGTGATATGGTTCTGATTCTGACCTTCAGGAGCCTCTGTAGGCCTAGGAAAACTCATGTCCTGGGGCCCCGTTTCTTATATCTGATAAGATGTCCCATCCTGGTCTTCCGGATCTTGGTTTCAGCTTCTGCTCCAGAACTGAGAAGAACTTATAAACTGGACTTCTGCTTCTGGGAGCCAAGATGGCGGAATAAGAAGTGAGTCGCTCTCACCCTCCCCTATTGACCTCTGAAAGTCCAGAAAATATCGCCTCAGGAAACACCTTGAAACAGCTGAACCAGCAGAAAGACAAGGATGATGAGGATGGGATCTAGACCCCAAAAAGGAAAAACCCTGGACTTCCCACATGGCCAAATCTCTGTTGTTTACCTGAGGCTATAATTCCATCAACTGGCCTTTCATTGTGGCTACACCCAATCTCCCAATTCTGTTACCCTTAACCTAGTTTAGCCCTCCATTGTCTTACCTCGCTATGGTCCCAGGCTACTTCTCACCCTTAATTCTATCTAGGCTCCATTCTCCCTTGGCCACGCAATTCAGGTCCCTGGAGTTCTATTACCTCGTAGACTACTTGGCCACTCCTAGATCCCTTCCATGGTCTTTCTGTATATGAGGTCCATCTTGTCTCCATTAAGATGCTCAGATTCTTATAATCTAGCCACTGCTCTGATTCTTATACTCTAGCCACTGCTCAGATTTTTACAATCTAGCCAATAGCTTACAGGTGCTCAGATTCCTTAAGAGTCTGCCTAATATGGTGGATCTTTAATAAAACTTGTTTTCGGCTGAAAGAAGGCTTGGGTCTAATTCTTTCAGGCAGGACCCGCGTGTTGTGATTTTGGGATTCTAGCACCCCTAAATCTCTAGACCTCATAAGGGTGACATGATTTATATAGAAAGACCTATACTATAAGCAAACTAGGAGAGCAAGAAATAGTTTACCTATCAGATCTATGGAGAAGGGAAGAATTTATGGCCAAACAAGAGATAGAGAACATTGTGAAATGCAAAATGGATGACTTTGATTACATTAAGTTGAAAAGTTTTTGCACAGACAAAGCCAATGCAACCAAGATTAGAAGGGAAGCAGAAAGCTGGGAAACAATTTTTACAACCAGATTCTCTCACAAAGGTCTCATTTCTAAAATATATAGAGAACTGGATCGAATTTATAAGAATACAAACCATTCCTCAATTGATAAATGGTCAAAGGATATGAACAGGCGGTTTTCAGAGGAAGAAATTAAAGCCATCTATAGTCATATGAAAAAATGCTCTAAATCACTATCGATTGGAAAAATGTAAATCAAAACAACTCTGAGGTCCCACATCACACCTATCAGATTGGCTAACGTGACAAAATAGGAAAATGATAAATCTTGGAGAAGATGTAGGAAAATTGGAACACTAATGCATTGTTGGTAGAGTTGTGAACTGATCAGTCATTCTGGAGAGCAATTTGGAACTATGCCCAAAGGGCTGTAAAACTGTGCATGCCCTTTGACCCAGCAATAGCACTTCTAGGTCTGTATCCCAAAAAGGTTATAAAAATGAGAAAAGGGCCCACATGTGCAAAAATATTTATAGCAACTCTTTTTATGGTGGCCAAGAAATGGAAATTGAGGGGATGTCCATCAATTGGGGAATGGCTGAGCAAGTTGTGGTATATGAATATAATCAATACTATTGCATTGTAAAAAAAAAAAAAAAAAAAAAAAAAGATGAGCAGACAGAATTCAGAAGAACCTGGAAAGACTTGTATGGTCTTCACTTGACGCTGAGTGAAGTAAGCAGAACCAGGAGAACAGCCACATTGCTGGATGACCAATTTTGATAGACTTAGCTCTTCTCAGCAATGCAAGGATCTAAGACATCTCCAAAAGACTCATGATGGAAAAAGCTATCCACATCCAGAAAAAGAACCATGGAGTCTGAATGCAGATGGAAGCAGACTATTTGCTCTTCTTTTGTTTTGTTTTATTGCTTCATTCTCGTGGCTCTTCCCATTAGTTCTAATTCTTCTCTACATCATGACTAGTGGGAAAATATGCTTAATATGAAGGTATAAGTAGAGCCTATATCAGATTATACCATCTTGGGGGAGGAGGGGACGGAGGGGGAAAAATTAAAAGTCAAACTCTTATGGAAGTGAATGTTGAAAACTAAGAATTAATAAATAGTTTAATTAAAAAAAAAAAAAAAAAAAGAAAGAACTTATAAGCGCCCGAAGGGAGCGTTCTGAAGGTGAGGGGAATTGTGCACCAAGGGCAAGTCAACCGATTTTGAGCTTGAGAACCGAGTGGCATGCTGGGATTCGTAGTTCCGGGTTGTGTTTCCTATACCTCATAGGCCCTATTCCGGCCCTCAGGCTGTTGGTACCTTGCACTGGCCCAAGCTGTGGTCACTTCCCTGAAGCTCGGTTACAAGCGCCAAAAGGTGGAGTTCTAGAATTTCCAGAATCGTGGAGGCCCAGGAGAGTAGATCTAGTGAGATTGTGAATGTCCATTGTCATTCTGGGAGATGTAGTTCGGGGATTTGAGTTTATCAAGCATCTCTTTGGTAGGCAGAGGGATAGCGGCATGAGTGAATGCAAATGTGACTGGGGAGGGGCAATGAGTGACTGATTCTGACCCTCGCGAGGCGCCGTAGGCCTAGGAAAATGTGGGTCTTTGGGCCCTGTTTCTTATATCCGATAATATGCCCCACCCTGCTCAGCCGGACCTTAGTTCCCGATCTCTGTCCGGGAACTGAGGAAAGCTTACAGACGCCGACAGGGACAGCGCTAGGATTTCCTGTAATTGTGCCTGCGGGCCCAGGAGAAGGAATCCAGCCTTGCTTTGAAAGTCCCGTGGCATTCTGGGAATTGTAGTTCTGAGATTCGAGCCTATCAAGTCACTCTTCTGTAGGGGGCAGGAAAGTTTCGTGTTTGAGTGCAAGTACCATTAGGGAGGAACGATTAGCAGCTGATTCTGGCCCTCAAGAGGCACCGTAGGTCTAGGAAAATCCAGGACCTAGGCCCCATTTCCTCTACTTATCGTGACCCGTGGGATCTCGGCTCAGGGCCTCTGCCCAGGAATTTAGGCGAGGTTACAGACGCTGAAAGAGGCGGTTCTAAAGATTTGGGGAATTGTGAGGACCCTATAAAGTGAATCTAGTTTGGCTTTGGGAGCCCATTGGAATTCTGGGATTTGTCGTTCCGGGGCTGTTTCATATACTCGATAACATCTATCCTGGCATATGTACCCTTAGCCCCGGCTCTGGCCCAGGCGGTGGCCTCTACCCTGAAGCCAAGTTAGAGACACCGACAGGGCAAGCTATGGAGACTCCTGGAAGCCTGTGAGCCCAGGGACGGGAACATAGTGTGGCTTTGAAAGCTCACTGGCTTTCTGGGAGTTCTAGTCCGAGATTACAAACATCGCGTTCTTACACGACTCGTTTAGGAAGCCAATCGGGGGCAGCCAAGACTGACGCTTGAACCTTACTGGGAAGGGGCGATGGGCTGCTGATTCAGACCCTCGCGAGGCACCGTAGGCCTAGGAAAAGCCGAGGCTTGGAGCCCTGTACACTTGCTAACGTGCCCTATTCTGGCTCCCGAGATCTGCCTCGGAACTTAAACGAGGTTACAGACTCCGACAGGGCGGATTCTGGTGATCCCTGGAATCGTGCGGGCCTAGGACAGGGAATGTGAGTGGGGCTTTGACAAGCCACTGGCACTCTGGGAAGTGTAGTTAGGGGATTTCAAACATCGCGATCTTATACGACACTGTGAATCCACTCTTCCGTTGGTTGACTGTAAATGAGAATAGGGAGGAGCGATAGAGTGACGACTGACCCTCGCAACACACCATAGGCCTGGATACCTAATGTTCACATTTGAACTCGGGTCTTCCTGACTCCAGGCCTGGCGCTCTATCCATTGAGCCACCTAGCTGCCCTAAAATTCCAAGGTTGAATAAATGTGCGAATAGGGAGGGGCGATGGGCTAGTCCTGACCCTTCCGAGGCACCGTAGGGCTAGGAAACACCCCCCCTCCCCCCAAGTCCTTGGGCCCTGTTTCCTAAACTTGCTAACATTGTCTGTCCTGGCCCGAAGGACCTTCGCCCCGTCCCGGGCGGCTGCTGCGCCTAAGCGCGGTTACTGACGCTAAAAGTGCGCGCCCTGGAGATCCCGGGCTCCTGCGGGCCTAGAAGAATGAACTCAGCCGGCGGGCGGAAGTTGAATCGCAATTCCGACATTTCAAACATCGCGATCTTCTACGGCAAGCACGTAGGGAGCCGGCAGGAGAACGCCGAGTTTGAATCCAATGCGAATGGGAGGGCGCATTGGCTGCTGCGTTTGACCCTCCAGACGCGCCGTAGTCCGAGCTCTTCCCCGAGGCCCGGAGCCCTGAGTCCTGTGCCTTACAAATCGTGTATCTTCGTGCCGGGAGGCCTGGCCTCGGAGGCGGACCGTGCCCTGAAAGCGGGGTTCCAGACGCCGAGACGGCGGGCGCTGGAGATTCCCGGTGTCCTGCGGTCTGGGCAAAGGGAATCCGGGGCGGCTTTAGAGCCCCGTGGAATTCTGGGACTGGTAGTTCAGAGGCCCGTTCCTAGCTTTCTGGGACAAGGGACTGAACGCTGGATTTTTAGTTCTCCCTAACTCCTGCTCTCATACTAGGAGAATTCAGCACGTATCCCTCCAGCATCCCAGCCTCTCACTTCCTCGGCCTACTTAGCCCCTCCTCTTCCCGTCCACCTAAGCTACAGTCAGAGATAGGCACAGACCTCTGGCCTTTCCAAACGTTCAGCCTCCGTGGCCGTGAACTCTTGAGTCTTTTCTCTGGTCCTGGTCATTCCAACTCTCCATTCGCTGAAGCCTCATCATCCAGAAGAAATGTTTTCTTCTCCTCCTCACATCCTCCTTAATGCTAATGCCTTCCCCTGCCGCCTTACCTCCAATTCATCTTCTATGTATGTAATTGTTTGCAGGTGGTCTCCCCAGTTAGATTGTTCGACCCTTAAGAGCAGGAACTGTCTTTTGCCTTGAAATCCGGACCTCTTCGCGCAGTGCCTAGCACACAGTAGGTGTCTAATAAATGCTTGTTGCCTTGACTTGCCTTACGACACCTAACCCTTCTACATTCTGTGAGCTCCATCCCTCAATTCTTTCCTAAGTTACCAATCACCGATTCTCCCTTTCCTTGTCCTGACCCGTGAGTGGACTAGTTCCACTCCGCTACCCTCTGTACTCAAGTCTCTTCCTGACTTGTCCTATCACCAGTTATGCCTTGCTAAGTTCCAGCTTTGTAGTACCCCCAGCATCCACTGCCTTCTCTTGGATTCACATGGAGCCAATGCGTGAGAAAATCATAAAGTGATGCTGATTAGATCTACTACACATTTATGTTAGTTGATTTCAACTAGCCAATGCAGCAAGGCAGTCCTTTTTATGCCTCTATTCAGTTCACTAACCCAGTCATCGAAGTGTCTGTTCGAAAACTTTTCATCCCTCTTCAGACCTCTCGTGGCCACCCCTCCCCCAACCCTCTGACTAAAAGAGTCTCAAGAAGACTGGTTGTTACTACTCCCTGGGTTCCAGGGGGTAATCCAGTCGGTGACTATAAGAAGAAGCATATACAAGGACACTCTCAAGGTCTCTCTGAAGAACTTTGAAATCGATTGTGAGACATGGGAGACACCAGCACAAGACCACCCAGCATGTCGTGCCTATAGCAGAGAAGGTGCTGTGCTCTAAGAACAGGATTGCAGTAGCTCAAAAGAAACATGAGATGTACAAATTTAGAGCCATCTCCACTCCAGATGTTCATATGGACTATTTGTGCCCGACCTGTGATAAAGCTTTCGGAGTTCATATTGGTCTGATCAGCCACAGTTGGACATACTGTACCTTGACCCCAACGTAGTGAAGCCATTTTTGTTCGCTTCGAGTCCTAAGAACAACAACCACCAGTCCTCCTAAATATTAGTCAAGAGTCCCTGCCAGTGTACTTCCTCTTAACAGTCAGCAAACTTAGTTCTTTGGCAAAGGCATTTGTTCAACTGTCATAGCAAGAATAGTATTTACAGAGCATTTCACCCAACATCAGGGGCACACTTCCACAAATATGCCTAGAGTTCAGGAGGTGGCGAGAGTAGGAACAAACTAAAAGTACACTGGTAGTGAGGAACATATGTAGGGAACACATGTGGCCATCGCTTTGGCTGGTTGATATGTGTTCTGTTCAGCTGTAGTGTTACGCTCTTTTTAGCTGAAGTTTTACAAAGCCTTTTCTCCTAGGGCAACTATCCTAAGCTTAGCATGGACAGAAGCTTCTTCCCTTTAACCCTCTTAGAATCTTAGCTCTGGAAGTGTTTGTTGCCTCCAGTCCCGAGATGAGAGAAAGCTGACCTTCTCAACATCAAATTCTTGGCTCAAAAGCCCTTTCTCCCATCTCCTTGTTGCCTTGGGGTGATTTTTTTGCTCCCACACTCCTTTGGGAGTCTTTGTAGTTGAGTGGCTAGGGACCTCAGTATGGGCAATCTATGCCCTGGAGACAAAGTCATTGTCTTTCTGGTTTCTTCAGATGCAATTGAGACATAAAAGCCTCCTACTCTTTCTAGGATGGGACATACCAATTTTGTATCTAGAGGCTCTCTCCCCTTTACATTTCACTGTCTGTCTTTCAGTTCCTGCAAGCCATGGGCTAGTACTGAAGCTTCGGTAGGAGAGACCCTCTCATTCTTCACAATAAAGGCTTTGAAGCCAAATGTCACACTCCTAAAAGTGGATTCTGATACCCCTTAATTAACTTAATACTTGATATGACTAAATCCCTGGACTAGTGTCCTTATCTTAAACTATAACTTCAGCTGAAGAAAGGTGTCATCTCAGCCAGACTAGTAAAGGTGACAGTTGATGCTCTCCGCCCACCTGGGACTCTGGGTCTGGACTCTACAAGAAGTGATTCGGTCCTGTAGGAGCCTCTGACCAGAAAGAGAGAAATCGGATCTCTTCTGGCCAAAAAGAAGAGATCCGATTTCTCTCTTTGGTTTCTTCGTCTAGGATTCCAGAGCATACATAGCTTCTGGGAAAATCTCTACAACCAAGCTTAGGTGTGACTCTGGCGGAGTTTTAGCTCTAACACCACTTCTTACTTCTTATGGGAACCAAATGAGGAACTTGAAATTCATCGAACATTGAACAAAGTAGGTTTACTTTACCCTAGCACAGCAAGTCTGTGCAACAAGGACACTGTTGCCCTTGCCTTCTCTGGATAATCTCTTCTTGGCTCCATTTGGAAATGTGTCTAATAAGTAGGTCATTAGAGTATGTTGCTAGTGTGCTCCTAGACCATGGGTGGGGGCTGGGAGGCCACATGTGGCCCTCTAGGTCCTCAAGTGTGGCCCTTGGACTGAATCCAAACTTCACAGAACAAATCCCCTTCATAAAAGGATTAGTGCTGTAAAAGTTGGACTCAGTCAAAAGGCCGCACCCAAGGACCCAGAAGGCCACATGTAGCCTCCAGGATGCATGTTCCCCACCCCTGTCCTAGACACTCATGAACTATGACAGGCACAGATTCCAAGTCCATGGGACTTTTATGCCCTTAGATGACCAAGGAGCTGCTTCAGGGAAGCCAGGGCCAATCAAGTCCCAGGAGCAGATTGGTCCTGGGCCTTCCCTATGTTAGCTTGGGGTGGGAAGTGAGGAAGAAAACTACATCAGGGAAACTGAGGCCTATGGAGTCCCAGGGGGCAGCTTTGTCTTATCACATTCCATCTCTTGGTGGCAAGGTCCTACATTTTTTTTTTTTTTTTTTTTTGCTTTTTGGTGAGGCAATCGGGGTTAAATGACTTGCTCAGGGTCACACAGCTAGTAAGTGAAGGTCCTACATATTTTCTACTATTTAAATGCTTATAGGGATTTTACTAGATGATCCTCCTAGCCAGGCAGTACTAAGGGGAGAAAGAGGAGAAAAGGGAAAAACAAAAATACCAAAACAAAACACAAACAAAATAAAAATGTGGGGAAAACAAAAAGCAATAATCCTAGGTTTTCCCTCCCCGCTTCAGAAGGACCAAGTCTCAATCTTACAATCTGGTCCATGTGGTGGTGGTGCTGATGGGTACTGACACCTCAACTGTATGCAGTGGGAGGTATCAGAAATCTTTCTCCATTAGGCTTCACCCCCAAAGGAGAACCTCTGATTGTCCAGTCCTGTGCTCTCCAGGCCCCAGACCACTTGGCTACTCTGAACAACGTGTAATTATATGATCCGGTATAATCTGTTCAGCAGCGACTGGGACCCAGTAAGAGGCAAGCGCCTGCTTTCCAAAAGCGGTATAACATGTGGCTGCCCTACTGAACATGTAGCTCAAGACACCAAAAAGTGGCTCCACTCAGCCTGCTCCTTACGGACAGAGACCTCCAGAAACATGGGCCTTGCAGGGTCCGAAGCCCAAGAGGACAGCTGGGCAGGTTGCTTTCCATCTTCCAGGGCTGTAGCCTATTCTGGGCCCCACTCCAAAGAGGGAGACTTATGGATGGCTTGGTAAATGGAGGCCATCAGGCTAGCCAGCTGGGAAATAGGAATTCTCCAAAACCAGACATCCGCTAAGTCTCAGGGCTTCCTTCTTAGACCAGAGGAACAAGTGCCAGGAATTTATTCTAGACTCTGCCTAGAACCCTCTAGATTTCCCCCACCCATTCTGTTCCCCAAAACTTGACTAAATATGCAGGATCCTGGATTTTCATAGGGGTGATTTCCCATTCCTTGTCACTCATATGGGCCACCATGTGATCTAGGGCCTCTGCCGCCAGCACCTCATTTGGCCCAGTCGACATTATGTCATCAATGTAGTAGTGGTATCCATCCGTACTCTCAGGAAGGGAGACCTCTTTTAGGCCTCTGCCTGAAATGAGAGACTGTTAAATGAGATAATATTTGTAAAGTGCTTAGCACAACGTCCGGCACAAAGAAGGTAGTTAATACATGCTTGTTCCCTACCCCCACCCACCATAATGTAGCACTATGAAGGATAGTTCAGGTAACTCTGAGGAAAGATGGGGAAGTATATTGGACTCCTTCCCAGGTGAAAGGAAACTGTTCCTGACTTGTCTCAGCCACAGAAATCGAGAAGAAAGCATTGGCAAATTTGATAGCTTAGACCAGGGGTGGAAAACCTGCGGTCTGCAGGCCACATGTAGCCTTCTAGGTCTTTGGGTGTGGCCTCTTGACTGAGTCCAGGTTTTATAGAACAAAACCTTTTATGAAGAGGATTTGTTCTGTGAAGTTTGGATTCAGTCAAAGGGCCAGATGTGGCCTCGAGGCCACAGGTTCCCCACTTCTGGCCCCTGGGCCTGGGGTACCTTGTCTACAATAGAGCTTCTTAAACTTTTTCCACTCGAGACCCCTCAGTCCTGATCTGAGACTTAGACCTGTGAGTCGTGACCCACAGTTTAAGTGCCGGTCTACAACATTGACTAGATCAGGCACAGCTGTAAAGATAGACATGAGTTTCTGAGCTCCCTGTAGTTCACTGTAAGCTACCAGATGCCATCCTCCATCCTCAGAAATAACATAATTTGTTGTAAGGTGATCCAGTATAATGAATTACTCCACCTTCCTTCATCTCTGTCACTAAAGGAGAAATCACTTTCACTCCCCTGAGAACCAGATATTATATGGTTTTAATTACATGATATGGTTTGAGTAACTCTAAGATTTTCTGTTTGGTCTTGCCCACAATAACATGATTAGAGGTTGCTGAAAGAGTCTGCAAAGATGCTTAGCCTTCCCTCCATGGATTGCTCTCTTTAACCTCTCTGGAATGATTCAGATGGGGCAGGTGTTCTAAAGGGTAGTCCAGGCTTTTCTGGGGATGAAGTGCCCCTAATGACCTGGGGCTGACTTTCCCTGTACAGTTTTGCTGGCACCCTCAAGGGCTGGTCATCAGTTGCTTTTGTAACGCCAGTCCTCAACCCCATTGTTCCAGGACTCTCCTCATTGGTGAAGATCAATGCCCCACACCTGATTGACGGGTGGGGCAGAGTTGGTAAGAATGGAAAAGAGAAGAGCTTTTATGCCCTCTTCAAGCTTGAGAGTCTCTGCAGGGGTTGGGGGGGGGGGGGCTTCTGGCTTCCAGCTTTGAGAGAGGAGGTGGAAGATACCAACCCCACTTCAGCTTGCTGAAGGAAAAGACTCTGGGAAGAAGCTGAAGGGAAAGAGGCTGGCAGTTTCCACCATGTCCCTATCCCCAGCTTGCTACACTAGAGACTTTGAGGAACTTTCCTTGTGAGATCTGGTACTCCCTCTCTTGGTTGAACTGAGTTACTTCATTCCTAATGAGAGCACTTCACTCTGTATTTTCCTATGTATACTTTCTCTGATCTCTTTTTCTTTTCTTTTCTTTTCTTTTTTTTTTTTTGCTATTATTTGGATAAATGGGTTTCTTGGCTGGTTGCTATGTGTGTGTTCATTGTGGAGCTGGCATCCGGTGGGGAGTCAAGCCTTGGATGTTAAGCTTGGGGTTAGTCTCTTCCTTTCCCCCCTATTAATGAAAAAGTGATCAGAAGTTAACTTGAACCTGAAAACCACATCCCCTAGACCAGGGCTTCTTAAACTTTTTCCACTTGTGAACCCTTTAGTACTTCTGAAACTGTTGGTCCCAATGGGGTTTAAGAAGCGCCTCTCCTAAACTAATAATATTTAAGAGAGCAGATAGATATATTTCTAGCCCAGTTACCTCTCTGAAGGGAGCAGAGTGGTCAACCTTTGGCCCCAACTTCCTGCTTTACCTCCAGGAAGGAATTGAAGTCTCCCTTAGAAAAAGGAGTGGAGAAAAGAGGCCAGAGATATCTCTCCTTCCTCCTTTCAAGCCGCATGATGATAGTCTCATGCTACACGTGGGGGACGGCCCTCTCTGTGCTTTCTTATCAGTTTCATGAGCTTATCAAAATTCCCTCTTGGGGATGTGCCATCCTCTTCTCCCCAACTAACAGGGCTAGGGAGGGCTTTGGGACTTCTCTTCCCATTCCCATCGTGCACTGACAGCAAAATTTGCCCAAGCCATGTGTGTCCTAATCTCAAATGTCACCATCTAGTGAACCCACTTCTGGGAAGAACTTCACTCTCTCCCTTGCAGATTCCCCTAGGCAAAGGAAATTCATCTTTAAGGAAGCAAGGTGTAAGTAATTCTCCATCTGGGTCACCTAAAAAGGGACAAAGAGCTTTCACCCTCTGAAGGCTCCAATAAATTTAATCAAGCCTATAAAAGTAGGTCTTCAGAGAGTTCCCCCAGGCTATGTGAATTCACCACTGAAAGCCTAGGAGCATTGGCTCCATTGGGCCATGGCCTCAGAAGCCATTGTTCCAGGGACACTTCAGGTTTCTGTTTGAACTTCTGCAACCACCACAGCTCCTGAGTGAAGAGAGTATCTAGCCCTCCTCCCCTTCCCCCAAGTATGTTCTCCTCTGGTTTCCACAGGAACGTGCTCAGGAGGGCTCTGGAGATAGGAATCCATGGATGCAGTGTCCTTCCAACCCTCCTCCATATTTTCAGGGCTCTTCCTCTCACTCCACCATCTCATCTTCCATTGGAGGCACCCTCTTAATTCAGGTTTGATGTTAGGACCAAAATGAAGCCCTTGTAAATCACTGAACATTTAACCAAAGAGGTTTACTTTGCCCTATCCTAGCAAGAACATGCAACTAGGATACACTGGTACTTAGCTTCTCAGGACACAGGCCCCCTCATCTCCATCTGAAGGCCCAACTAGTCAGTCGGTCATCAGGGTACAGCAACTATCATGATCTCAGGCACTCACCAAAGCTAAGAGGACAATTCCACATGGCTGGGACTTTGTGTGGCCTCAGATAATCAGGAAACTGCTTCAGGGGCAGCTTTGTCCTAGGCCTGCCCCACTTTGGCTGTATCAGGGAAGCTGAGGCAGGTCAGGTCCTGGGGTAGCTTTGTCCTATCACAAGCTCATATCTAGGGTTTCCCCTAAAATGGACTAACTGCATACCTTCTTAAAAAACAAAAAGGTATACTCAGTGTACAAAGGAAATCACAATAGTGTGTACAACTGGTGCATGTGGAAGTAAGAAAAATCTCCATGGATTTGGTGATGGATACTGCTGCCAATCATACTTAGCAGTGTTCAGTGCCTCAACAAGCCAGAACCAAAACCAGAACCCAAACCCAATATCGTAAACTTAGGAACCAATGAGGGTTTATTGAGTTTGCCAGCAAGGGGGCCCCTCCCTCACAGGAGGAAACTCCCCAAGGAACAAAAGGACTAAGGGGGGGGGGCGTGAACTGGTTATGAGCCTCGGGATTGTGCAGGGTAAGAATAGGGGATGTGCTATCCCATGATTGGGCAGGTCTGTTGCTGGCCTTCAGGTTAGCTATTTCTTATTACCTCATCCTAATGGATAGGACTGTCCTTGATGTCTCACCAGTCAAGAAGGTCACAGACAGGGTTGCAGTTGCAATGCAAGCAAGGTCTGGGGCAAGACAGAGGAACTGCAGACAAAGTGGAGTTGCTTTGGCTTTCTCTGCTATTCACAAGCGACATTGTAGTACAGGTTTATTATGTACCTGGAGCATAGCCCTATGGTTAAAAATGGGGAAGGGGCATAAGTAGCATTTTTAGCAAACTTCTATAAGCATAAGGCAAACTAGACACAATTGGAATTTTTACTGAGCCAAAGGGGGGCATCCAGATTTACACACCTAAAGAGGTGATAGTAAAAGGGGAAGATCTACAAAGGAGAAACTTGTAAATTGATCAGTAAACACTAGGGGATATGTTCTGGAATTTACAACTAGCCAGGAAATGCTAATCATGAGAAAATAAAGCTGAACCAGAAATTCTTTTATCATTAGCCAGTTGATCACCTGGACAAAATAATGTTTGGAGGGCTCAACTAAATTCCACAAAAAAAAAGTTTCAGCTGCTTATGTGACTGTCTTTAAGAATAAAATGACTGTACTGGAGCCAATTGAAAAGAAACTACAAATTCTCCATGAAAGTGTCCTTGCCCAGGCAAACCTGAGAGTGACTTTCAGCTCCCTGAGCACTTCTTCTAATTGATGTTCCTTTCTTTGAGTGGAAGTCCAAAAGAGAGAGGGAGGTGGAGCCTTTATACATCTCTTCTGGCCTCTGGGGGTGATTCTGTCCCCCATGACACTCAGTGGCCAATCTCCTTGCTACAACCTTTTGGTCACAGGGAAATTCAGGGCCTAATTGAGTTACTCAGTCATCTCACAAAATGAAGTGCCTGTCCCTCAGTGAGAGGTCAGTGAACATGGCCATGGAGCCATGCCAGAGTACATGCTTCATGGAAAGACCCTAACAACCCCAGTTGGGGCCCCGGGCTCTTGGCCCTCTAAGACCAGCCCAAGCACCAAAGCTGGGATATATTTGTAACAAAGAATAGCACCAAATACCTCTTATGATACCACTAAAGCCAGGAGAACTTACTATAAAGTCATTCATCATCAGGGGGCAACAAAGAACAAGGCTGAGAAGATCTTAGAGAAGGTGGCCAGGATCTGAGAAAGGAGAGAGCCCAGAGGGAGGGGAGCCCTGATCTTGTGCTAAGCATTGAGGATACAAAGAAAGGCAAAAACAGTTCATGCTCCCAAGGACTTCACATTCTGATGGAGAGATGAGGGAATTGAGAGGATTAGGATAGCAAGTGGTTAATTGTGGGAAACGAGTGAACCACACTGACTTCATCTTGTGACTCAATTCTGGAGCTAGCCCTTTCTATTCAGTTATGGGTTTAATCCAACTTCTGTCTTATGAGAAAACGTTATTCATTTGTGGGAAATGGAAAAACCTATTGCATTATTTGAACCTGGCCCTGCCTGGCTGGGAAGCTGGACCACCCCTATGTGCTGCTTAGAGACCTTTAACCAAGGACCTCGGTTATACTGATCAGAACCCTGGTCAGATCCAAAGACTGATGCAAGGAGTTTTTTCACGATTATATCTCAAGCAACTCATGTGTCTTATCTGAAAACTGGTCCTGTACTGACCAATCAACTATTGTTTCCTTGATCCTTCAATTGTTCACAGACACTTGGGAGAAGGGGGACAATTCTTTTTCTGATTTCAGGAAATTGCATCTGTTTGTTTCCCCCCCCCCCGCCCCCAACCTGGAAAATCCTTAATCTTTTCTCCAAGTAGAAATCAGATTACCTAATCTTGTATTTTGGTTAATTGTTTTCTTTGAATTGATTGATCTTGTTCGATGAGTTGTTTTTAATGTATAAAAGTCTGTCTCCCCCTGTATTCAGGGTTCAGGACTAAGCTGAGGAGGCCTGGTCCTGCTTTGTTGGGTAACTGCCATGCGTTGCTTAATAAATTGATATGCTTGGAAGCTCAAACCTTTGTTTCCTCAGTCATTTCATCTTTCACTCACTGTAGAGACAACAGGTATATGCATAAGTATGTATGAGATACATACAGAGTTTATGGAAGTTAACCTTAGGGGGAAGGAAATAGCACCCAGGAGAACCAGGAAAGGCCTCCTAATGAAGGTGGAATTTGATCTGTGTCATTAAGAAAGTCAGAGACTCAGAGGTTGAGGTTGAAGTAGAAGAGCAGTCTAAGCATGGGTGTCAACTGATTCAAAGAAATAGTGGAATGACAGGTAGGAGGAGAACCAAAAGAGAAAAGTGACACAAACCCAGGAAGTAGAGAATATCCCAGGAGAAATGGTGATTAATTGTGTCAGATGCTTCAGAGAGGTAAAGAATGAAGAGGATTGAAAAAAGTAGGGGGCAGCTAGGTGGCGCTGCAGTAGATAGAACACCAGCACTGGAGTCAGGAGGACCTGAGTAGAAATCTGGCCCCAGACACTTACTACCTGTGTGACCCTGGGCAAGTCACTTCACCCCGATACCTCAAAAAAGAAAAGAAAAAAGTGACCAGAAATGGGGCTTGGAGATGTCACACTGATTCTGGAGGAAGGGATGTGAAGTGTCACGAGTGAGGAGGCCAGTATGGCTAGGCCATAGATCACAGGGGAGTAAAGTGCAAGGAGACTACAAAAATAGGAAGGATCCAGGTTGAAAAGAGCTTTCAATGTCAAAGATAATAGGGAGCCACTGGAGTTTATTAAGTAGGGGGGAGGGTTGACATGATTAGACCTACACCTTACAAAAAACCTTTTGGCAGCTGTATGAAGGATGGGTTGGAGAAAGGGGAGATGAGGCAGGGATACCAATTAAAAGGCTACTGCAGTAGTACAAGAAGTGATGAGGGCCTGAATTAGAGTGATGGCTTTAGAAGTGGAGAGAATGAGATATGTAGGAGATGTGTTGTAGATGTAGAAACAACATGATTTGGTAAATGATTGCACGTATGGAGTGAGTGAGAGTGAGATGTTGATGATGGTATTGAGATTATGAACCTGGGTGACTGGAAAGATGGTATTCTCCTTAACAGTTGTGGGGAGGTTTGGAAGAGATGTTTCAGGAAAGAGATAATGAATTCTGTTTTTAGATATGTTGAGTTTGATATACCTTTGGGACGTTCAGTTTAAAATGTCCACAGACAGTTAGTGGTGATATTGTGATACTGTATGGAGCTTAGGAGAGAAACTAGAGTTGAGTATGTGCATGTGTTTGTGTGTTTGTGTGTGTGTGTGTGTGTGAATCATGTACATAGAGATGATAACTGAAGCTATGAGATCTGATAAAATTGCCAAGTATGATAGTATAGAGGGAGAAGAAAAGAAGGCAGAGCACAAAGTGTTGGAGGTCACCCATAGTTAATAAACATGACATGGTTAAAGATCCAGCAAAGAAAATTGAGAAGTAGTCAACTGACAGGTAAGAGGAGAACCAAGAGAGAAAAGTGGCACTTAAATCCAGAGATCAAAGAATATCTAGGAAGAGAAAATGATGAAGATTGAAAAAAAGTGACCAGGTATGGGCATGGAGTTGTCACGTTGGCCCTGGAGAAGGATTGTAGATCCTTGGGCAAAAAACAGGGGCTGGTCTGCAGCTCTGTCACTGATGCCAAATCATGATCTTGGATTCAATCCACTTGCAAGTGAACAGGGAAGAAACTGCAGAGCAGGATGGCAATACAGCTCTTTCACTCTCCATCTGCAGAGGCTTCTCCTAACTTTCTGAGGCTGGGACCAGCAATTATCTACTGGACCTCCAACCAGGGGCAAGCCTGATATTGTATTGCCCAGGACAAACTGGGATCCTAAACTGGCAAAGCTTGAACTAGGAAGGCAGTGAACAGACTATGCCCAAGACCAGTCTGATAGAGCTTGATGAAAGTTTTCAGCAACCTGACCTGGGCCTCTCCCTGTGATCCTCAAAAAACACAGCACCCAATATCCAGAGAATACAGCAGTAGGACTCCAGGAAATACAGACTAAAACAAGGTAAGGCCCCAGCATCCCCTCCAGAAGTGTGAAGATCCTGGCTCTAGTACAAAGTCTCAATTCAGAAAGTAAGGCTGGAGGCATAAATAAACAAAAAAGATATTTATGATAAAAGGTTTTAGGGAGCCAGAGAATAGAATAACCCAGTAGGATAGAATAACCTTCAAAAATCTATGGGCAAAGCCTCAAAGAAAAATGCAGCTTGGACACAAGGTTAACTAGAATTCTTTGAATAAATGAAGAGAGACATTAAAATGAGTTTAAAATGATACATGCATTATAATTGCAAAGAGAAATATGCTTAAATAATCTCTTATTGACTTTTTTTTCCAAGTCTATTGCTTTTGTACTGAGAATTCTTCACTCAGGGGCCATGGTTGTTGCAGAAGTTCAAACAGAAACCTGAAGTGTCCCTGGAACAATGGCATCTATGAAGGTTAACCTTTCTTGTATCATAGACCACTTTGGTAGATCTAGTGAAATTTATGAACCTCTTCACAGAATAATATTTTTAAATGAATGAAATAAAATACACAGGATTACAAAGGAAACCAATTATATTGAAATGCAGTTCTGAATACACCCACCCCCCACCCCATACACACACAAATTCACAGATTCCAGGTTAAGAACCCCCACTCTAGAGGAAAGAATGGGAAAAGAAATGTAAACTCAGGAGGGAAAATTTAGAAGGAGAAATAAGGTATAAAACCTTGCCCAAGTAACAGACTCCCTGAAAATTATAATGGACAAAACAGAAGTTAAAGACTCCATGAGACAAAAAATATTTTCTAAAAGTCAAAATACTGGGAGAAATAGAAAAAAATGTTAAGTATCTCAGTAGAAAAACAATAGACTTGGAAAAGAAGTTAATAAGAGATTATTTAAGCGTCATTAGATTACCTGAAAGCCATGACCGAAAAAGGAGTCTGGATAGCATATTTTTAAAATTCATGAATGAAATTGCCCAGTTCTATTAGAACCACAGTGTAAAGTAAAGATAGAAAGAACTCAACAGTCACCTACTGAAAGAAATCCAGGATGTGAATGTGAAAACTCCTAGGAACATTATAGCACAAATAATCTAGAGCTTCCATGTGCACACACACACACACACACACACACACACACACACACACACACATATACTGCAAGCAGCCAGTAATTAAGAGTTCAGATATCAAGGAGCTGTAGTCAAGATCACACAAGATTTGGCAGCTAAAGGAGAGAAGAGCTTGTAATATAATATTCCCAAAAGCAAAAGATATAGGTTGATGATCAAGAATAACTTATCTAGCAAAACTGAGTACAATTCTACTAGGGAAAATGGTTCTTTATTTAGATAGAGGACTTCCAAGCATTCCTGATAAAAAAAAAAAAGACCTGATAAAAAGACCGAAGCTGGGTAGAAACTTTGAAGTCAAAAAAGAGAAAAGAAACATTGAAAAATGTAAATCCAAGTGAGAAATTGAAAGAGACTATACAAGAATCAAGTGTTACTCAATTGAGTATGGAAATCTATCTTACCCTACAGTAAAATAGGGGGAAAGGGGATAAGAGAGGGGGGGAAATGATAGAAGGGAGGGCAGATTGGGGCAGGGGGTAATCAGAAGCAAACACTTCTGAGGAGGGATGGGGTTCAAAGAGAGAATAGAATAAACAGGGGGCAGGATAGGATGAAGGAAAATATAGTTAGCTTTTCACATGACTACTATGGAAATGTTTTGCACGAATACATATGTATAACCTGTATCGATTTGCTTGCCTTCTCCATGAGGATGGATGGGAAGGGAGGAAGGAAGAAAATTTGGAACCCAAAGTTTTAAAAACAAATGTTAAAAATTGTTTTTACATGCAACTGGGAAATAATATATACAGACAATGGGGTATAGAAATCTATCCTGCCCTACAGGAAAATAGAAGGGGAAGGGGATAAGAGAAGGGGGGAGGGGTGAAAGAAGGGAAGGCAGATTAGGGGAAGGGGTATTCAGAATGCATGCCATCTTGAGGTGGCGGCAGGATTGAGATGGGGAGAAAATTTGGAACTCAAAATCTTGTGGAAGTGAATGTTTAAAACTAAAAATAAATTTTAAAAAAATTTAAAACTTATAAAAAAAGAATCAAGTGCTTATGTTTTAATGGGGTGATGACATTTGTCACCTTAGAACCTTTATGTTATCAAAGGTCATCAAGGAAGTTAAACAAGGCCCAGGCCATGTGAGTAGCTTTGTTATATTTTGATTATCTTATTAGAAGAAAGGAAAAGAATAGGGAAAAGAATATTATAGTAAAGAAGGGAGAGTGGAAAATGAATTTACTGTCTCACATAATTCATGTAAACAAGTAAACTATTAAAAAATAGAAAGATTTAGGGGACCAGCTCTCACTTGAAGCTCACTTCATCTGAACAAGTCAAAGGAAGGTGTAGAAGAAGCAGAACCAAGATGGTGGAGTAGCAGAAAAAATATCCCAGGCTGGCACAGGCAGACGTAGAGACAAGTTTGCAGACACTGGAAGCACAGGAAGAGATCATACATGAGGACAAGTACAAGTCCCAGGTCACAATCAGGGCAGGAACTCCAGATCAAAGGGAAGCTTACAGCTCAGTCACTTTGAACCTACAGAGATTTCCAGCTGGCTGATAGCGGCTGAGTCCAACAGTAGTCTACTGAAACTACACACAGAAAAGTGCAAAGGGTTTCTGAACTTGTTGCTCAGACCCAAACCTACTTTAGGAACTTGAAGAGCTCAGACCAAGAGGGAAGTGATCAGACTTTGCCCTGGATCAGATCACTTTGGGAGGACTGAAAACTTACAGGTCCTCAGCCTGAGATGTCCCTGAGGTCCTGGAATAACATAACCTCAAGAAATTAGCAGCAGAACTAGCCCAGACATTTCCTCGAGAAATGTTTAGAGACTGGCCTTAACATTAAGTCTGAAATAAGGATTTAGTCTGGAAGAATTAGGAAACAAAAAATAATCCTACCATGAAAAGCTCTCATAGTGACTGGAACCCTTAAGACACAAAATGAAAAGGAGAGAATGGCTCCAAAAACACCTACAAGCAAAACCTCAAAGAAAAACACCAGTTTGGGCACAAATTCAACTTGAATTCCTGGAAGAGATAAGTAAGAGTTAAAAGGAAGAGTTCAACTAATGCCTTGTTGGTAGAATTGTGAACTGATCCAGCCATTCTGGAGAGCAATTTGGAACTATGCCCAAAGGGTTGTAAAATTGTGCATACCCTTTGACCCAGCAATAGCACTTCTAGGGCTGTATCCCAAAGAGATCATACAAACAGGAAAAGGACCCTCATGTACAAAAATATTTATAGCTGCTCTTTTTGTGGTGGCCAAGAACTGGAAATTGAGGGGATGCCCATCAATGGGGGAATGACTGAACAAATTATGGTATATGAGTGTAATGGAATACTATTGTGCTATAAGAAATGATGAGCAGGTGGACTTCAGACAAAACCTGGAAAGACTTGTATGGTCTGATGCTCAGTGAATTGAGCACAACCAGGAGAACATTGTGCACAGTAACAGCCACATTGTGTGATGACTGATTTTAATAGACTTAGCTCTTCTCAGCAATGCAAGGATCTAAGAAAACTTCAAAAGATTCGAGATGGAAAATGCTATCCACATCCAGAAAAAGAACCATGGAGTCTGAATGCAGATGGAATCACACTATTTGCTTTCCTTTTCTTCTGTTGTTTTGTTTTATTCTTCTTTCTCATGGTTCCTCCCATTAGTTCTAATTAGTCTATACATCATGACTAGTGTGAATATATGCTTAATATGAATGTATAAGTAGAGCCTATATCAGATTACATGCCGTCTTGGGGAGGGGGAAGGAAAGGGAGGGGGAGAAAATTTAAAACTCAAAATCTTATGTAAGTAAATGTTGAAAACTAAAAAATAAATAAATTATTAAAAAAAAAGTTCAGGGCAGCTAGGTGGCACAGTGGAGAGCGCCAGCTCTGGAGTCAGAAAGACTCATCTTCTTGAGTTCAAATTTGACCTCAGACACTTATGAATTGTGTGGTCCTGGAAAAGTCACTTAACCCTATTTACTCCAGTTTCAACAAGAAAAAAAAAAGAGTTCAAGTGTTTTTTAATAGATGAAAGAGCATGCTAGGGGGAAAATTAGAATAGGAACGAGAGCTATAGGAGAAAGAATTGGTCTCCGGAATGGTTAGATCAGTTCACAACTTTACTAACATTGCATTAGTGTTCCAATTTTCCCACATCTTCTCCAACATTCGTCATTTTTATATTTTGTCATGCTAGCCAATCTGATAGGTGTGATGTGGTACCTCAGAGTTGTTTCAATGTGCATTTCTCTGATCAATAGTGATTTAGAGCATTTTTTTCATATGACTAGAGATAGCTTTAATTTCATCTGAAAACTGCCTGTTGACCATTTATCAATTTGGGAGTGACTTGTATTCTTATAAATTTGACTCAGTTCTCCATATATTTTAAAAATGAGGCCTGGGTATAAAAATTGTTTCCCAGCTTTCTTCTTCCCTTATAATCTTGGTTCCATTGGCTTTGTGTATGCAAAACATTTTCAATTTAATGTAATCAAAATTATCCATTTTGCATTTCATAATGTTCTCTATCTCTTGTTTAGTCATAAATTCTTCCCTTCTCCATAGATCTGACTGGTCAACTATTCCTTGCTCTCCTAGTTTGCTTATAGTATCAGCCTTTATATGTGAATCATGTACCCATTTTGACTTTATCTTGGTGTACAGTGTAAGATGTTAGTCTATGCCTAGTTTCTGCCATACTATTTTCCAGTTCTCCCAGCAGTTTTTGTTAAATAGTGATTTCTTATCCCAAAGCTGGAGTCTTTGGGTTTATCAAACAGTAGATTACTATAGTCATTGACTACTGTGTCTTGTGTACCTAACCTATTCTGTTGATTCACCACTCTGTTTCTTAGCCAGTACAAAGTAGTTTTGATGATTGCTGCTTTATAATACAATTTAAAATCTGGTACAGATAGGCTACCTTCCCTTGCATTTCTTTTCATTAATTCTCTTGACATTCTGGGCCTTTTGTTCTTTCCAGATGAATTTTGTTATTTTTTCTAGCTCTATAAAATAATTTTTGGTAGTTTGGTATGACACTGAATAAGTAAATTAATTTAGGTAGAATTGTCATTTTTATTATATTAGCTCTGCCTACCCGTGAGCAACTGATGTTTTTCCAGTTATTTAGATCTGACTTAATTTGTGTGAAAAGTGTTTTGTAATTGTGTTCCTATAGTTCCTGGGTTTGTCTTAGCAGGTAGACTCCCAAATATTTTATAATGTTTACAGTAACTTTAAATGGAATTTATCTTGCTGTTGGGCTTTGTTAGTAATATATACAAATGCCAATGATTTATGTCGGTTTATTTTGTATCTGGCTCCTTTGCTAAAGTTTTTTATTATTTTGAGTAGTGTTTTACTTGATTCTCTAAGTATATCATCATATCATCTGCAAAGAGTGATAGCTTTGTCTCTTCTTTGCCTATTCTAATTCCTTCAATTTCTTTTTCTTCTCTTATTGCTAAAGCTAACATTTCTAGTACAATATTGAATAACAGTGGCCCAATAATAATGACCCAAAAGGCTATAAAATTGTGCATACCCTTTGATCCAGCAATAGTACTTCTAGGTTTGTATCCCAAAAAGATCAATGAAAATGGAAAAAGGACCTACGTGTACAAAAATGCTTATAGCAACTCTTTTTGTGGTGCCCAAGAATTGGAAATTGAGGGGATGCCCATCAATTGGGGAATGACTGAACAAGTTGTGGTATATAAATGTAATCAATACTATTGCACTATAAGAAAAGATGAGCAGGCAAATTTCAGAAAAAAACCTGGAAAGACTTATATGAACTGATGTTGAGTGAAGTGAGCAGAACCAGGAGAACATTGTACACAATAACAGCCACATTATGGGATGACTGACTTGGATAGACTTAGCTCTTCTCAGCAATGCAAGGATCTAAGACGACTCCAAAAGACTCATGATAGAAAATGCTATCCACATCCAGAAAAAGAACTATGGAGTCTGAATGCAGATTGAAGCATGCTATTTGCTCTCTCTCTCTTTTTTTTGTTTTGTTTTGTTTCTTGTGTCCCGAGGTTCCTCCCATTGGTTCTAATTCTTCTTTGCAACATGACTAATGTGAAAATATGTTTAATATGAATGTATATGTAGAGTCTATATCATATTGCATGCCGTCTTGGGGAGGGAGGAGGAGAGGAAGAGGGAGGAAATTTAGAACTCAAAATCTTATGGAAGTGAATGTTGAAAACTAAAAATTAATTAATTAATCAATAAAAAAGAAAAAAAAAGAAAGGATTGGAAATGGAATTAATAGCTTGACACAAGAGGCACAAAACTTTCCCAATCAATAAACTCCTTGAAAATTATGAGGGACCAAATAGAAGCCAATGTCTCCGTGAGACAGCAAGAAATATTAAAACAAAGTCAACAGGCTGAAAAAAATAGAAGAAAATGTAAAGTCTCAGCAAAAACAACTGACCTGGAAAACATAAAAAAGATATAATTTAAGAATCAAAGTAAAATATGAATCTGAACCCTATGATCAAAAATAGAATCCAAATATCATATTTCAAGAAATAATAGAAGAAAATTGCTCACATCTCTTAGAACCACAGAGCGAAGTAGAAATAGAAAGAATCCATAGTCAATTCCTAAAAGAAATGGCAAAATGGATACTCTCAGTAACAATATAGCCAAAATCCAAAACTTCCATGTCAAAGAAAAAATACTGCAAACAACAGCAACAACAAAATAGTTCAAGTACAGAACAACTTCGCTCAGGATCGCACACAATTTTGCAGCCATAGCTATCAAGGAGCAAAGAATTTGGAGTACAATATTGCAGAAGGCAAAGGCTTACAGCCAAGAATAATTTACCCAACAAAACTGTTTATAATCATACAGGGGGAAATGGACCTTTAATGAAATAGAAGACTTTCAAGCATTCCTGACTTAAAAAAAAAAAGAGCCACCTACATATTTTGAAGTTCAAATATAGGATTCAGGAGAAACATAGAAAGATAAACAATTAACAATTGTAAAGACTAAACAAGGATAAACTGCTTATATTTTAATATGGGGAAATGACACATGTATCCCCTCTGATGCCTATCCTCAGGGGTAATAGAGCGTGTCTAATTAGATGGAAGATCTAGTAGTAGTTCTGTTATGGCTTGATCTTAAAAGAAGAATGGAACGGGAGGAGCAAAGGAATAGGAAAGAGAGGAAGATCAGGGAAAATTATCAATAGAGTGCTGGGCCTGGAGTTAGGAAGACCTGACTTTAAATATTCCCTCAGACACTAACTGTGTGACTCTGGGTAGGTCACTTAACCTCTGTGTGTCTCAGTTTTCCTCACCTGTAAAATGAGGATAGCAATAGCACATACCTCCCAGGGTTGTAGCAAGGATCAGATGAGATAATATTTGTCAAGCGCTTAACTCAATGCATAGCGTATAATGGGAGCTTACTAAATGCATGTTTCATTCCTTTACTTCCTTCCTTTGATCTGTTTTCCAGGTCAGTTGTTTTTGCTATCGCATCTTTTTACATTTTATTCAATTTTTTAATCTTTTGACTTTATTTAATATTTCTTGTGGTCTCATGGAGTCATTGGTTTTTATTTGGTCCATTCTAATTTTCAGGTAGTTTTTGCTTGGGAAAGGTTTTATACCTGTTGTGCCAAGTTGTTCTTCAATTTCCAATTCTTTCTCCCATAGCTCTCACTTATTTTCTAATTTTTTTCCTCTAGCACTCTGATTTCATTTATAAAAATATTTTAAACTCTTTTAAAAACTTTTGCTTCATCTCTTCTAGGAATTCTAGTTGAATTTGTGCCCCAGGTGTGTTTTTCTTTGAAGTTTTGCTTATAAATGTTTTGGAATCATTGAATTCTTTTCAGTTTGTATCTTGAGGGTCCCTGTCACCATAATAGTTTTTCATGGTGGGATCTTTTTTGGCTCATTCTTCCAAACCACTTCTTGACTTTGGACTTGATGTTAGGGCCAGGCTCTACACACTTCTGGAGGGAATGTCTGGAGTGGTCCTGTTGCTGTTTTGTTGACAGCATTGAGTATTGTTTTATTCCATGATCTCATGGAAAGCTGAGACTGGGGATCTGCAAGCTTTCAGTGTTCCAAAAATGGTTTGATGGAGAGCAGAGTCTGAGCACTGCCCCCCTTGTCTGAGCTCTGCAGTTTCCTGGAGTGGGTTTGGGTCTGAGCAACAGTACAATCTTGCCAGACTTCAGCCACTATCAGGCACCTAGGAAGCTCTGCTGGTTCAGAGTAACAGAACTGTAGACTTCCCTTTGGTTTGGAATTCCTGCCCTGTTATTCCCCTGCAGGCTTCACATTGGGCTATGAGTTAGAATTGAGACCTTGCTCAGTGCACAGACTAGTGTCTGTCATCACTCTTCCCCCATGGGCACAAGCTCCTTCCTTAGTCCACCCTGTATCTGTGACCCAGAACTGGACATGAGTGATAGACCTGCCAGTTTGACCTGTTCTTGCACCATGCATGAGATCATGCTGCTCTCTATGGTTTGTGGACCTCCTCTTGCCCTGGTGCAAAGACTCTTGGAAGTACTTCAAGCAGTCCCCTGTTGGCCCAACTCATTCTTCAATGTCTGCAGATGTCTCTGACTCTCCGTATGCTGATCTGGACTGTAAAAATGACTCACTGTGACTTTTTCTTGGGTTTCTCAATCAAGATTTGGTGAGGTGCATTTTGTAAATCTGTTGGGAGGAATTTGGTCAGGGAGATGGGGCAGCTCCCTGTACTTCTTCCTACTACTCCATCATCCTGGCTCCACCTTGCCAATCTCTATTTACTAGCTCCTTCCCTGTTGCCTATAAACCTGCCCAAATCTCCCTCATCTTTACCAAGAAAAAAACCCCTGGTAACTGAACAGCCTTCACCAACCTTTCTAGCTGTCATTCTCTATGTCCCTTCTCTTAGTCAATTTTTTTAAATTGCTGTTTATACTCTGTGTTTTTACTCCCTTTCCTCTCATTTACTTTATCTTTTATAGTTATTTGTGCTTGATTTGGCATTGGAATTAATATGACAAAGACATTTACAATTACTGATATATGCAAAATAGACAAGATAAGGTCTTCTAGGAAACTTATGCATAGACATATGCTATTGTTGTTCATTTGTCAGTCACGTCTGACTGTTCATGACCCCGTCTGGGGTTTCCTTGGCAAAGATAGTGGAGTGGTTTGCCATTGCCTTCTCCAGGTCATTTTACAGATGAGGAAACTGAGACGAACAGAGTGAAGTGACTTGTCCAGGGTCACACAGCTAGTAAGAGTCTGAGGCCAAATTTGAACTCAGGTCTTCCTGACTTCAGGCCCATCCTCTATCCACCGAGCCATCTGTATGCTATGGAACCCTAATTGAAGGGAGCACAGATATAACCCATCAGCAAAAATGTTAGTGTATGGGTTTTGTTTTGTTTTTTTTTGTTTGTCAAGGAACCAGTTCTCTCATAAAAACAAGTATGGCAATTGATCTGGACAGAAGGGCATTTGACAGCATACCTCAGGTAGGCAGTGATCCCTGAGCTGTTAGATCCACTTTATATCTGACCACTTAATATCTCTCCAAGACAAGACAAGTAGCATCCAGAATGAGGCTTCAAACGGAAGGAAGCACCGTCAAGAGTTTTTCACCTGGTCTCCCTGACTCCAGTTTCTCTCCATCCTCCACACAGCTGCCAAAGTGATTTTCCTAAAGTGCAGGTCTGACTATATCACTGTCTTACTCAATAAACTACAATGGCTCCTTATCACCTCCAGGATCATATCTTAACCCCTCTGTCATTTCAAACCCTTCATAGTCTGGTACATCATTCTACACGTTACTCCTCTTCAGATACTCTAGGGCTGAGCCTAGCTGGCCTTCTTACAATTCCTCACACACAAAGCCCCATGTCTCATCTCTGTGCCTTTATACTGGTGTCCCCTATGTCTGGAATGCCCTGCCTTCTCACTTTCATCTCTTAGACCTCTTAGTTTTCTTCAAGACCCAGATCCAGGGCCATCTTCTACACCAGCTACTAATGCCTTCTCCACCTCCAAAACCTACCTACCCATCTAGCTAGCTAGCTAGCTATCCATCTCTCTCTCTCTCTCTCCATCCATCCAAACATCCATCCATCCATCCATCTATCTATCCATCTATCTATCTATCCATCCAACTAACTATCTAGCTATCTATGATGATATTGTATAGTGTTTAGAAAGCTGACCTCACAGCCTAGGGTTCAAGTTTCACCTATGACACATACTGGCTGTGTGATTCTAGGCATCTTACTTAACCTTTCAGTGTACTAGGAAAATCCAGAAGACTCAAGGTTGCAGAGAAGGTGCCAGTCTACATTGAGAGAGGGAGTTATCACCCATATATATATACATGTTGTCTCCTCTAATAGAATGTTAACTCCTAGGTGGCAGCAATCATTTCCTTTTTTCTTTGTGTACCAGCACCTAGCTGGTACACATTAGGTGCTTAATAACTGCTTGTTGGTTGATTGGCTGGAAGATACTCTTCATGGGTGAGTTCCCTTAACAAGGGTTAGTATTGTGGAAATCTTGCACTGTCATTTTCTTCTTAGAGCCTTACCCTCTGTTAGGGAAAGGTGTGATCCCATCTAGACAAGGAGAGGAGTCCACTGTGCCTCTTTCAGCCAAGCAAATACACCAAAAGACCAGTGGATCCCTTTAATACCATACAAGGCTGCTATGAAGCCATTTAGCCACAAGGGGCAGCAAAGCCCCATGACAGTGAAAACTGGACACGCCTGTTATCAGTGTCCTTAAACCCAGAACTGAGCACAGTCCTCCACAAGGGGATGGCCAAAGCAGAGTACAGTGGGATTGTTACCTCGTTATTCCCAGAAGCCATGCTTCTCTTAATGTAGCCCAAGATAACATTTACTTTTTGGCTGCCATATCATACTGTTGACATTTATTGGATTTGTGGTGTATTAAAAGCCTCAGATATTTTTCATTTAAAATATGCTGTATAGTCATGCATCCCCCATATTGTGCTGGTGAAGTTGGTTTTCTTTGTGCCTAAGTATAAGACTTTACCTTTGTCCCTACTGAATTTCATCTACTTAGATTTAGCCTGGCAAGATGGTTTTTGGATCTCACTTCTATTATTCCTCCCAGATTGGGGCAAAACATCTGCAGATTTGATAAGTGTGTGCCTTTACCATTTACCCAAGTCACTGGTAAGGACAGGAAATAGCACAAAGCCAAGTACAGAGCCCTGGGGTAGTCCACTAGAGGCCCATTGACATGGAATCATGTCTCTTTGAGCCCAGCCGTCCAACAAGTTCGAAATTCATGTAACTGTCTGTCTAGTCTACATCCTGCCCTCATCTTCTCCACAAAAATACTATCAGATGATCAACTGCGAAAGACTCAGCTACTCTAATCAATATAATGAGCCAAGACAATTCCAAAGAACCCAGAATGAAAACTGTGATCCACCTCCAGAGAGAGAACTGATGAACTCTGAGTTGAAGCAGACTTTTTTCATTTTCTTTCTTTTTCTTGCCATTTTTTGCAATATGGCTAATATGGAGATAAGTTTTGCATGACTTCACATGTGTAATTAATATCATATTGCTTGTCTTCTCAGTGGGTGGGGGAGGGGCTAGAGGGAAGGAGAGAGTTTGGAACTCAACATTTTAAAAAAAGAATGAAAGAAAGAAAAGAAAGAAAGAAACTATCAGATATTGTATCAAATGCTTTTCCAAAGGTAACTAAGGGGTGTGGGATAGGGACAGGGTTGGAGGGAGCTTGAGCATCCACTTCACCTGGAATCAGGATGAGGAGAAGCCTAGCTCCAAGTCAGCTTGCCAAGAGAAGTTAGAGGGTGGTGCTTGTGATTGAAGACTAAAACCTTGAGTCAGTGACTCCCAAGAGACAGAAACTGAGCAGTGAGACAAACAGGAGCATTTCCTAACACCTTTTTGGAAAACTCAGCTTCAGCTAACTGGACCCCCTGCCTGGACAGCAGCCAACATGAGGTGTTTATCACAGAGTTTCGGAGTCACCATCCCAAATTACCTAGGTCTTCTGAACCACAAGGCTTTGGACATCAAGTGAGCAGGGCTCTTATACCTTCCATGAGCCATTAGAGGAAAAACTCTGGTCTTTTATGAGTTGCTTTCTCTGAGTGTGCATGATCAGCTGACACTCTATAGCAGGCCTGCACAACTTCCGGGCACTTACAGCCCTCCAGCTGCTTGCAACAGGCCAAAGGATTTCGGGTGGCCGTCGAAAAATGGAGAGGAAAACATCCTCTGTACATGGCGTGCAGCAAGCGACCCAAGGGCCACAAGAAGCTGTGCAGGCCTGCTCTATATGGGAGCTGATCCTATTCTGAGTAAAGTCTCATGGCCCCACTAGAGGAAGGATGTCAAATTCCTCTGGAACTGTATGACCAGCTGATGCATCCCTGGCAGCCTTGGCTCTATCAGGAAAGACAAAGTGGGCCTAGGCAAGACCCTGCAGCATATCACTATGATGTGTGTGGATGCCCTTGAGCTAGAGTTCTAATGGCAAGCGGGTGGTGGTTTCACCCTCCAGCCTGGTGAAGAACTGGCACAATGAAGTACTCAAGTGACTGAGAGGAAGGCTCCAACTCCTCACCATTATTGAGAGATTAAAGGAAGAGATTGATTAAAAACAACGAGCTGGCTTCATTCCGCCTCAGTGGCTGAAGGGAAGTGTGGGTCTGGCGATCTGTAATTAGGGCCAGAGACTCAAGATCTCAGTGAAGCAGCCTGGCCAGGCCCTGAGCAGCTTAAACACCAGCTGGCAAGGGCTCATCTCAAGGATCTCAATTCAGTACTTCCGTTTGTTGCACTTTGTGAATTTGGGCATCCCTAGGACAGCTTATGAATTCAAAAAGCACCTTGAGTCGATGCTTTGAAGGGGCAGAGAGGTCAATAGAAGTGAAGCAGCCAGTCAGGAGTGTGGGGAGTAGCTGGGAGAGCTTGTCAGCATTGGAAACAGGTGCCTGATTTAGAGAACCGTGGACATTCTCTCCATGTACCTGCTGGGAAAATGGAGGATGTGGTCTGTTGCAGGTTGACTACTTTGCAGGCTGAATTGTACAAATGATTTCTCAAAAAAGCCAAACTTGTCTCTCTTGTCTTCAAGCAAGTCACTAAAGAAACTGTGTAACCTGCCCTCCCCCCGCCCCCTCTCTGTTCCCTCCCCCCCATTTGATCTAAGGGAAGCATATGGACCCCCTTCACCTCATTTCAGGAGCCCTCAGACTTATCCCCCCCCCCACAGAGTTGTAGCTGCAGCTTTCAGGGGTATTGTTGGACCTGGACTGCATTCTGGCTGTGATCCAATGGGCCAGCAGTGACAAGGTCTCCTTGGTGTCTTCAGCGTGGAGTGTCACTGGAAAAAAAGAACGAAAGGGCAAGGATAGCAAGGGAATTAATGAAAAAGTGAGAAGGAAAGAGGCCTGACAGTAGCAGATCTCAAACTGTGTTACAAAGCCGTAACATTCTAGACAGCTTGATACTGGATAAGAAACAGAGAGCTTCATCAGTGGAACAGATTGTATACACGATATACCGAAGCAAACAGGCACAGTAACCTAGTGTTTGATAAGCCCAAAGATCCCCCCCTCCTCCCGAAAGACTTGGGAACTCTTAGCACAAAGCCAAAGGACTCATGACGAAACCAGTTTTCCTGCTCCTGATACAGAGATAACAGGCTCTTTCTTTTCTTTTTCCTTCCCTTTCCCCTTTCCCCTCCCCTTCTCCTTCTCCTTCCCTTCTCCTCCCCCCCCCCCCCTCTCCCCCCCCCCCCTTTCTCCTTCCCCCTCTCCATTCCCCTTCCCCCCTTTCTCCTTCCCCCTCTCCATTCCCCTTCCCCCT
>NW_020954597.1:1513788-1591954 GCF_900497805.2 Vombatus ursinus | reverse complement strand
TCTCTCTCTCTCTCTCTCTCTCTCTCTCTCTCTCTCTCTCTCTCCCCTCTCTCTCTCTCTCTCATCTCCCCACTCTCTCAGCCCATATCCAATTTGTTGTCAAGTCCTGTCAAATCCACCTTTTGTCTAGACGTTCTTCTCACTTCTGACACTGCCACATCCCTGGTGCCTCACCTCACATTTGGAGTACCAGGATAGCCTTCTGCTTGGTCTCTGCCTCAAGTCTCTCCCCATTCCAGTCCAACTGTGTGATGAACTCCAGTGACTCCTTATTGTGTACTTCTAGGATTTAACAGAAACTCCTCCATTTGGATTTTAAAGCCCTAAATCACCTGGCCTCCTCCCACCTTTTCAGTCTTCTTTCACCTTTCTCGCCTCCACGTACTCTATGATCCAGTGACATCGGCTCTTTTTTGATCCTCACATGTGACACTCTATTCGGGGTGGGGAACCTGTGGCCTTGAGGTCATATGTAGCCTTCTAGGTCCTCAGGTGTGGCCCTTGGACTGAATCCAAACTCCACAGAACCAATCCCCTTAACAAAAGGATTGGTTCTGTAAAACTTGGACTCAGTCCAAAGGCTGCACCTGAGGACCTAGAGGGCTACATGTGGCCTCAAGGCCGCAGGTTCCCCACCCTTGCTCTGTGGCCTGACTTCAGGCATTTTTACTGGCTGTCCCTCATGCTTGGAGCTCTCATCTGCCTTGTTTCTACCTCCTGGCTCCCCTGACTTCCTTAAAATCTCACCTTCTGTAAGAAGCCTTTCTCAGCCCCACCCTTAATACCAGGGCCTGCCCTTTTTTGAGTATCTCCAATTTATCATATCAATATACATACATACACACATAAATATAGATAACTCTATATCCATATTTGTGTAGATAGAGATATCGGTATCAATTTCTCTATAGCTGTCTATCTAGATATAGTTTGCACATAGTTGTTTGCATGTTGTCTCCCTCATTAGACTAGATGCTCCTTGAGAGCAGGACTGTCTTTTGCCTTTCTTTGTATCCCCAGTGCTTAGCACAGTGCCTGGCACATGACTTAAGCAGGTGCTGAGACTCCTTCCAGGTTCCAATCTGGAACCAATGGCTGCCCAAAGCTACCTTGTTTCTCTGTGGGATTTACCTCAATATTTTAGTTAAATTATCACCCTTAAAACAGGAGTGTGCTGGTAAACGTTTAACAACCAACTCTTCTAGAGAAAAATATACACAGGAGACACTTTTAGATTTAATTTGCATTCTTAACATTTTCTCCATCACTTTCTTAAGCATACAAGTCCTGACTTGTAGAGTTTGCTGATCTTTGAGGTGTACATGCTCACTCTGAAATTTTAACAACTGATTGTGCAGCCGAGTTCCAACACCACCCTATTTGAGACTATTAAGAAAGACTAATGGAAGATTAATGAATAAGCAACTTTGGGAACATCCAGTGGAGCTGCCGCTGGGCTCTCTTCGAAAAGCTGTCTGGTGACCATCTCTGAAATGTCCTTGGAGGCAGGGGACTGGGGAATGAGGACTAGCTCTAGAGGCCAGATGTCTGGGCTCCACTGCCCGACTGGGCAGTAACTGAGAACATGGTGGTGTTCTCAACAATAATTTTAGAAAAACTGGCAAAGATGACAGAGTTTGAAGTGAAAGATCCTGAGTTCAGTTTTGCACATATTAGGTTTGAGATGTCTATGGTACAATCACTTGAAATGTCCAGTAGGCTGTTGGTGACTTGGGCCTGGAGCTCAGGAGAGAAACTAGGGTTGGGGAACCTAGATCCTGTCCAGCCACTCAGCCCTTTGCCCCATTTCTTCCCACCCACACCCACACCAGTCCCTCTGAACTGGCATTCCAGAAAAATGTCCCTACTTAATCCACTCTGTTCTTGATAAGTAGATGGGGGGGAGCAAACCCAATAAACCCATCATATCTAGCCAACCTCAGATGGCCAGAGCAGACCATGCTTTACATCCACCCCAGACATCTGCCTCTGCCCCCTCTCCCCTTTCCACCTCTTGCTTTGGGCTCAGTGATCAAGCCATATTACCACACTACCATTGTGGCTAGAAAGGGCCTATCAGATGACTGCGTTGCAGATCAGTTCACCAGCCCTGAGAGTCTGAGTCTCTCTGTCTCTCTATCCCTGTCTTTTGGTCTCACTGTCCCCTCCTCTCTCTCTTCATGCATTCACCTGAAGTACAGGGAAGACAGTAAGGCCTAAGAAGACTGGAAAGGTAGAAAGGGGCCAGGTTATGAAGGACTTTCAGTTCCTAACAGAGGAGCTTATATTTGACCCTAGAGATGATAGGGAGCAACTGGAACTCATTGACAAAGGGGGGGGGTGACATGATCAGACTTTTTAGTTTAGAAAGTTTAGTTTTAGAAAAATTTTGGTTTAGAAAACTCTTGGCAATTTCCCCCTACACTTTAGAATTCTTGACAATTCTGCTTCTGCAGCATCTTTTGTGTCTGTCTTCTCCTTTCCCCTTCTATGGCCTCCGACCCAGTTGTAGACCTCACCACCACCACCCCAGCTAGACCATTGTCAGACTCCTTCCTGGCCTCCCTGCCTCCAGGCTTTCCTTCTTCCCTTGTGTAAACCTCTGGGGATTACAGTGCTTGGCTCTGTGCCTCAAATCAGCCAGTCCAGAGGAGGAGCTAAGATCTAGGGGAAAGAGAAGGGCAGGAGCAGACATAGGAAGCAGACTCCCAAATGAATTGAAAGCCACAGGGACTGTGGTTGAAATCTAATTGGGAAGAGATGGAGATGAGGAACATTGGCTTCTTCACCAGACCCTACTTATTAAAAACAGAGGACCCTGACATTTCTCCCCTACACCCCCCACAGCTTCAGAGAGGCAAATTTAGGATAAATCAAAGGTCTGCTTACTTTGCAGAATGATTAAGACATTTGTGGAACTTCCTACCCCAAGAGGTAATACAGGCTGAAAGTGGAAATTTAACACCCCCTCCAGATTTACTCCCCTCAATGGGTGCTCACACTCACCGACTGGGGTTCCCAGAGGAGACTACAACCCCCCCCCCCCCCCCCCCCACCCCCGCCACAGAGGTGATCTTGAGGAGTTGTAGTTTCTCAAACTGGCTCCTTAGCCCCCACCAGTGGCCTACCCATTATTAATCAATCACTTGACTTGCATTTTCTTTTATCAAAGTGTATATAGCTAGAATATATAGCAAGAATGTAGGTTCAGTCCCCTGCCTAAACCAAGGGTGCCCTCTCCCCTTTCGTACACAAGGTTCGTAGGGAGAGTTGGTTCAAACTTCAAATTCAGTGATAGTGAAGCTGGCCTGTGGCTTATGCACATGGCCAAGGGCCACCCTCTGATTCTGGCTGAAGAGGCCCTTTCCTTCCTTTGTGAAAGCTTCATGAATGGCCCCCGAGGGTAGTTCTTTGCTGGGCTCCAAGGATTGAGACCTTTCGAGTTCTCTCTCTGAGAGAACTGAAAGGGGTCACGGTCCTTTAAGTTGCTACCATCCTGTGGTGCCTCCTTTCCACATCTGTCTGCAGGTACTTCTTCTGTGGTTGGTTGCTACTGCTCTGGTGGACCCTGCTACTGCCTCCAGGGCCGTAGGCCTTCTGATGGATCTCCCAGACTCCCACAGTCACCTGGGCACTCCTATCTCCAAATACCCATTTGGTTAAGATCAGCAAAGAAGAAACCTTTTAGAAGGAAAGACAGCATGGGTGCATGGCCACAGCTGCTAGCTGTGAGGTAGGTCACCCTTCCCCCTACAAGGCAGCCCATGCCAAGATGAAAAAGAGACTGAGAGTGCAACTTGCACCTTGGGTATGCAGACTCACTTCAGGCTCAGCACCTCCTGAGTGCTAGCTCAACAACCTGAGGATTAGTCATCAGGCTTCTCAGCCAATTGGAAGACTTTCCATCATTGCACAATACCAGGTCCCATCTCCCCCCACCCCTCATGGCTTGAGGAATTATGGAACTAGTGGGGGAGGGAGTGATTGTCTAACTTACTTGTGACTGTATGCTACTGATACATACCCTTCACTTTCCTACCTCCATGCCTTTACCCCTATGGTTCCCTGTGCCTGGGATACTCTTCCCCTCACCCCTCACCCCTCTGCCTGCGCAATGACTGAATAACTTCAACCCATCATTTAAAATCCAACTCAGATTGGATTTTGCCTCTTCCAGAAAGACCTCCCGCTCCCCACTTCAGTAATTAATGGCCTGTCTTCCTTGGGAAGTCACATAGCCCTTGGCTTCTATCTCATTTATACGCTTACTATGCACTATTTGGCTTGCTGGTTATTTATCTATGCATGTCTCATGTCTTCCTACTAGACTGCCTCAACGTCAAGGCAGAAACTACTTTTTGTCTACTGTTTGTATTCCCGACCCCATCATAGTCTTTGGAACATAGTTGGTGCTTAATCAATGCTTACTGAATTAATTTAAACTGGGAAAGGCCCTTCCTGGGACCACTTCCCAGTCATAGTGTGGGCGGAATCAAAGCTCTAGGCAGTATATCACCTAGACCTGGACAGGAAACCCCCAGGAAGGTCTATGTGTCTCTTCTCACACTCAGTTCTTCTCCACTTTCAAACAGGAGAAAAACTCCCATAGTAGGGAGTTCCAGAGTTTGGCAGAAAGATGCTTTAGGAATTAAGAAGCTCAGCCTCCCCACTGGCTCAGACGATTTGGAGGCTGAGGGTCCAGCCTAATGCTCCCCTGCCTGATTCCTCTGTTCCCGAAAATCTGACCTCCCCAAGCTCCCCCTCCCCACCAGACCATTCAGGGCCTCCTTCGCTAGAATCGCTCCCTCTTCCTATCCTCTGGACCTAAGTCATACCCTTCCTTGTCAAAGACTGTAATGGCAAATACAGTAACCCAAGCACCTCTTCATTCTGGAGGATCGCTTCGGCCTTGGAACAAACCTCCTCAGTACCCTCTGCCCCCTGGGGCTCCACCCTCTGCTCCTGGGACCTCACCCTCTGCCCCCGGGGCCCCACCCTCTTCCCCCTGGGGCCCCACCCTCTTCCCCCTGGGGCCCCACCCTCTCCCTCCCTGGAGCCCCACCCTCTGCCCCCCGGGGCTCCACCCTCTGCTCCTGGGACCCCACCCTCTGCCCCCGGCGCTCCACCCTCCACCCTCTGCTCCTGGGGCCCCATCCTCTGCCCCCGGGAGCTCCACCCTCTCTCTTATTTGGAGAGTAGAAAATGGCCATCGTAGAGCTCCTTGGAGACCCTCCATTTAAGGAGGGCGACCAGGCTAACTCTCTCTTCTTTTCCCACCTGGCTGCCCCAGTCTTGCACCTGGTCCCTTCCTTCTCTCCCTCCCTCTCCCCTCACCCCCTTTTCAGTTTCCGTTTCTGTGTTGTCTTCCTCCATTCGATTCGAAGTTCCTTGAGGGCAAGCTCTGCCTTTCTCCTTGTCTTCTCAGCCCTTAGCCCAGTTCCTGGCATCCTATAGGCACTTAATAAATGTTTAGTGACTGACTGACCTACTTACTGACTGTGGGACTTAGGATAAGACAGCTCACTTTCCTCATCTCTACCATGTGGGTGACCAAAATCTCTTCCCTTACAAACCTCTCAGGGCTGGTGTAAGGACCCCATGAGACTGGATGGGAAGTTACCATCAGTAAAGACATCTTCTCCATGGAGCTTTCCCACCAGAGCTCAGCTCTTTCTCCACATACTGACCTACAATGCTATTCTCTAGGTCTCCCCTAGTCAGGACCGCTTAGTATTAGTGCTTGATGCATGTATGCATGCATGTGTGTGTACGTATGCATGTAAGTGTAGCTTCCTGTTTCCCCAGTTGGAACGGCACCTGAGAACAAGGACTCTGTCTTTTTCCTCTTTAAGTCTCTACCATCTCGAACGATAGTGTTCCTGTAGTAGATACTTAATAGAAGTGTGTTAATGCTTATAATTAGAATGTGCCAGCATCAGGGAAAGGAGAACAGGGAAAAGTCGATTCGACTTGTCAGAACTTGGGTCTGGAGAAGCTCTGGGGAGTCATTCTGGCCACTCGGGCTCTGGTCCCGACGATTTGGTGTGGGGGTGGTTCTGTGGCTTCCCCATACTCTGCCCTTAGTTTGTACAATAACAGAAGCCTTCCCGGAGGGGCTGGGGTGGGAGTGAGGGGAGAGGACAGGAGGTGAGGGGGCACTCAGAGGAGCTTCGGGAGCCACCTCCTATAAGTCGGCTGGCTCTCTTTCGGATAGCTCCCACCCTAAGGTCCTTCGGTGGATAGCTAGGAAACTGGGCGCGGCAGAGCGGAACGGGGCGAGCCAAGGGCAGAACCAACCTCCCCCAGCACGGACTGCCCCCTCCTGAGCTTCCGCAAGTCCCGCCCTGGTCAGAAGCCCCGCTGGGAGCTGTCCTTCAGCACCACACGCCGGCCCCAGCTGGGCTGGGCACTGAGGGAGGCGGCCGTGGTGGTTGTGGTGCCGGCGGTGGCGGTGGCGGTGGCGGCAGCGGCGCTGACAGGGCCCAGGGCAGGTGGGGCTGAGCACTGAGTCCAAAGTCCCTTAAGGCCCGGGCCCCGGGAGGAAAGATCAGAACGCTGGGGATCTCCTCCACCCCGCAACCCCTCCAAAAGATTGGGGCGGGAGCCCGGGTTAGGGAAAGGGGCAGGGGCGCGGATTTGGACCTGGGAGAGGCGAGGTGAGGGTGGGGGGTCGCTGGGGCCCCGAGCTCCTAGGGCAGCGGGGGAGGGGTGTGGGAGGCGGGAGGATGCACCGAGGCGCAGAAGTGAATGCAGCTAGGGGAGGGCTGGAAGCGTCCTCGCCACCAAGGAGTACAGGCTGCAGCGGAGAGGGGGTGGGGATGGGACTGGGGGAGGGGGAGGGGAGAAGGGGGGGGAGGTGGAAAGCGACCGGCGCAGGCGCATTCGGGGCCCCCTCCCCCCTCTCTCGATTTGCTGCCCCTCTCTCTCCCCGCCTCCCTTCCCTCCCCCCTCCCCGGGGTTCTCAAGGTGTTCTCCGCACAGCGGAAGATGGCGACAGACTGAGCGGGGATGGCCAGCGCGCGCCACGGGGCCGTCCCGCTCGGCGGCAGCGGCCAGAGCCGGAGCCAGAGCCGGAGCCAGAGTGGCGCGCACGGCAAGCAGTGGGGAAAGGCGCCCTGAAGCCGCGCGCTCGGCCCGGAGCGAGTACGGAGGGGAGCCGGGGAGCAGCCAGAGCCGGAGAACAGTTGCTGGAGCCAGGGAGCAGCCGCCGGAGCCAGGGAGCAGACGCCGGAGCCGGAGAGCAGCCGCCGGAGCCGGAGAGCTGATCAGGAGGCGCAGGCAGCCCGGGAGCGCGGGGGACGGCCGGGGCCGGGGCCGGGCTCGGACAGGGGCACTGCCAGATTGAGCCAGGTAGCCGGCGATGCCCGCGGCCGGGCCCGCGGAGTGCTAAGTCGGGCTGGGCCGGACGGGAGTCGGGGCCCGAGCGGGAGCCCGAGAGCAACCGGAGCCGGGGCCAGAGTGGGAGCCGGGGCTGGGGCCGGGGCCAGGGCCGGACAGCATGAGGAGCTCGGGGCCGCGGCGGCAGCTGTCGCCGGGGTACCCCCCGTGGGTCCCTGCCCGGGCCGGGAACATCGCCTAGCGGGGCGCGAGGGGTGCGGGGACCGGGCTTGGGGGCCCAGGCGACCCACCCCACGACTCAGGCTCCAAAGGGGCCCGGCCCTGTCCGGCCCGGTGTCTCCCAGCCATGCGGCCGCCCAGGTAGAGCCCGCCCGGACGGCTACAGTAGGAGGAGCGTGGAGGGCCGCCTCGCCGAGCCGAGCCGGGCGCAGCGCAGTGCCCTCCCGCCTGCCCGTCGGTCCACCCGCCGGTCCCATCCCTCGGGTCAGGCTGCCCGCCGGTCCTCTTGCCTGTAGGTTCCCCTGACCCCCCTGAAATATGATCAGGGGCTCGTGGACGTGGCCCCGGAGAGATGCCGCTGCGCTCACGCTCTGCTACTGTTGCCGCTGCTGCTGCTGCTGCTGCTACAGCTGTTCCAGCTGCTGCTGCTGCTGCTGTGGCTGCGGCTGCTGCTGCTGGGCTCCCCGGCCCCCTCGGGGGGCCACGAGCAGCGACAAGCCGTGGGCCGACTCAGAGCGGGCGCAACGATGGC
This sequence comes from Vombatus ursinus, assembly GCF_900497805.2. Lineage (NCBI taxonomy): Eukaryota > Metazoa > Chordata > Mammalia > Diprotodontia > Vombatidae > Vombatus > Vombatus ursinus. Next base: position 1,583,865 of record NW_020954597.1, on the reverse strand, counting down.
GCCTGTCACTGGCTTCGCTGCTCTTCTTTACGGTGCTGCTCTCTGACCGTCTGTGGCTGTGCGCTGGCGGCCGCCTGAGGGCCAAGGAGAGGAGCGGCTCGGTGAGGCTGCCCTGGGGGGCTGCCGGCCCAGAGCCCCAGCCCCGGCCCGAGGCCGATACTCCCCCAGCCATGCTGCTACTGCTGCCGCCGCCACCGCCTCCGCCGCCCCCGGGGGGCAGCTGTGGCTCTCTCCTGGGCAACCTGACCCAGGCCGCTGCAGCCCCGGGGCCGGGCTGTGGCAGCAGCTTCAACGGAGGCGGCGGCGGCGGCGGCCAGAGCAGCAGCCTCGACGGGGGCAGCAGCAGCAGCAGCAGCAGCAGCGGTGGCAGCCGGGCCGGCAGCATCGACGGGGCCGGAAGCAGCGGCCGCAGTAGCGGCCACTGGGGCAACAGCGGCGGCAGGGGCCCCTCTGGTCCCGAAGCGGCCTGCCTGGAGCCTCAGGCTCTGCAGAGACTCGTGGGCGCTGCGCCCCTGAGGCCCCTCATGTCTCCTCTGCCCACCTCGGGCAGGCCCCCCGCCTCCCAAACGAACTTGCTGCAAGGCCACTTTCGGAACTACACCCTGGCCTTTTGTGACTCCTACTCGGTGGCAGACCTGCTGCTGGGCATGGCCCCCCAGGACAGTCTGGACTGCAGCCTGGACGCCCTGCTGTCCGACTTGCTGACCACCGGGCCCGGGGCCTGGGAGGCGTGTTTCAGCTGTGTCCAGTTGTACCAGCGGCTGGACGAACACGCTCAGGAAAAATACGACGAGTTTGACTGCTTGCTGCAGAAATACTTGCAAGCGGAGGAGTATTCCGTGCGGTCCTGCATAGGAGACTGTAAGGTAGGGGCAGGGGACGAGGGGCGGGGCCCCTGGGAGCTGAGCTGCCGGCCTCCAGTGGACGGCGGGCTGCATTAGCAGCGCCAGCAGCAGCAGCACAGTGAGGGTGTCAGCCCGCCGCTGCCGCTCCCCCGCCGCCGCCGCCGCCACTGCCCCCCTACCCCAAGCAGGCGTCGATCCCCTTCCCCCTTCCCTCCTGCCGCCGTGTTAGATCTCTAGGCCACCCGCCTGCGCATCCCAACCCCCCCCCCCTCAAATAAATAGAGGCGCTTCGAGGTTCAGTGATTTAGTCAGGGTCACTCAGCTAGAAAGGGCCAGAGCTGGGATCTGAAGCCGGGTCTTCTGACTCGAAGGAGGCCAGGGTCCTTGCCAGTGCTCCAGGAGCCATCTCAAGACCTGCTCTCTCTCTCTCTCTCTCTCTCTCTCTCTCTCTCTCTCTCTCTCTCCCTCTCTCTCTCCTTCCGTGTTCCCACCTGTCAAAGGCTTGGAGTTCCTAGATGTGAAGTCCTGTAGGGAATAGCAGGATCCCTGAGCCCTTGGCAGCTGTGTCTAGCAATTGAGAGTCGGAGGGGCACTGGTCAAGTGAGGTGGAGGCCTGGAGGGCCCCTGGCCCCTGTCTCTGGCCTTCTCACCTCTGAACCAGCCCTGCCCCCTGATTTCAATAGGGTCTTCCTAGAAGAGCTAAGGGGAATGGGAAGCCAAGAGGTATCCAGATCAGGGGCTGACCACTTGACATTCTGACTCTTACCCCTTTCTTGCTGCTGAAGGCCAAGAACAGGGCTCTAGGGAGGGATGGGGAACGACTACCTCAAAAGGCATGGCCACTGGTGACCTGGGAGGCCTGGGTTGGACATCAATGGGCAAGGAAGGCTCCTCAATGGCTCCTAGGGATATTGACTGAGATTCGCCCCCTCACTCCCATGCTCCAGGAACCCCCAAAGCCTGTTCCTTCTGTCTGGCTTCTCTCAGAAGAAAGTGGGTGAGACAGAACCTACCTGGTCTCCTCCAGCTTTATTCATTAAAAAAGCTCCCTTACCCAGATTCCCCCCAAGTTGGTCTTTGGTGAGAGTAGAGGGAAAGAGGAATCAGAGTTGGAGAAGGGCTGAGCTGAGCTTCTTCTACATTGAACTAAACTATATGCACTGAGAGAGCCTGATGGTAGGCTAAGCCTGGACATCAAGAGGATGATGGGGGATGTAAGCTGAATCTGGATCTACTGAGCTGCTCAAATCTTTGGCAGGAATGAGGGGGAGGGAGGGGACAGTCAGTATAGTCACAGGCTTAGGTAGTGAGGGTGGGCAAGGAGACCAGGGCAGATGGGAGTCTTCCCTCCTCCTTGCGCATCAGGAGCTGGATGGATTCCTCCTACCAAGTGTGCATTTGTTGCTAGAAAGTACTTTCTTCTTCAAGGCCCCATGGATCCAATGTGCCACCCAATAGATGCTCTAACAGTTCTGGGGCAAGAGGATGGATGGGATGTTGGGGTGGGGGAGAGGTCTTTGCTCCTGACTTTCCTTTCTCCAGTTACTCTCCCTCCCTCCTCCTTCAGCCTCAGCTGACTCACTGCCTCACTCACACTATCAAATGAGAAATGCAACCCCTTAAAGTCACACAGCCACCTAGGGAAACTGACTCCCCCCTTCCAGGCAATGTCAGAGGGAGACCTCCAGATCTGGAGATTGGCGTGTGAGCAAGCACACACACACACACACACACACACACACACACACACACACACCTTCAAAAGTGTCACAGAAGCAGACAAAATGTCACAGAGACCTCCAGATCTGGAGAATAACACACACACACACACACACACACACACACACACACACACTCATCCCTCCAAAAGTGTCACAGAAGCAGACGAAATGTCACAGAAAGACACAGACATACCCACACCCACAGTGCTATCCACACAGGCATAGACAGAAGCGCTGTCACATACATACATACATACATACACACACACACACACACACACACACACACACACACACAGACAAAATTTGTCCCAAAGAAGAGGCACACAGCTTTGGTGTCAACCACTAGCACATAACCACGGACCATGTCAGAATGTTTCATGTACTGATGATGTATCCTGGAGACAAAGCCACATGGCTAGCCTGGCAGAGAAATTGGTCTCCCGCCCCCAAGCCCACAGCATTGATTTTTAAAAAATCAAACCCCAGAATTCATTCCATAAACAAACATTTATTGAGCAGCTGTTATGTATAGAAGACTGAGCAGGCTTGAAGGGAGGTGGAAGTCATCATACAAGAATAAGTAAGACAGGGCCCAGGGTCTCAAGGAACTTAGAGTCTGGTAGAGGAGATGAGACATGTATACAACTCTGATACAAATTAAAGTGTAATAAGTCCATAAGAGATCTCAAAATTGTGAGACTAAATGAGAGAAGTTCACTGCTAGATGGGGGATTGTGGATCTCCTGGGGCTCCTGGAAAAGCTGAACCTTGAAGGATGGGTAGGATTTCAATAGGTGGAGATGGTGGGACAATGCAGGGCACTTGGGGAGGGGGCTGAGCACAGGTAGATCTCTGCTGGTGCCAGTAAAGAATCCCATAGAGTTTGTCACATTTATGGAATTCACGTTGCTTATTTCCACTGGGCTGGAACCAATTACCATATTTTCATAATTATAACTTCAAATAGTTCAAATTCAACTACATGCAGTCATTTCAAGGGATTCATTATTAACACTAATTTAGACCTACCTGTACTCCCAGATGGGAGATGGATGGGCCACTGAAAACTGCCCTACAGGTTTCTATTTATCTACTCCCCAGCTCCAAATTCCCAGTTTCCCTCAGAGTTCCTGCTGTCTCACTTGCTTTCCTCTTCTTTGATTGTCCCTCCCCCTTTATCTGCTGCCTTTCTCCTGAAAGTGGGCTTAAAGATGTTTAGCCAAAGTCCTCTCCTCTCCTCTGCCACCCCCACCCCATGTCACATCCCTGTATTCCAGGGCATAGGACCTAAACCACTCCAAGACTCCAAGATGCAAATCCCTGGGGGCTGTTACGTGAACCTTGGGGCTGATTTCACGTGTTCAGGTCCTCTTACTCATCCCCAGACTCAGCCTCTGTCACTTCCTCTCCTAGTTGCCCTGGGAGATCACATAACCTCTCTTTGGGTCTCTGGGGGATGAGAGGACAGTCAGCCCTGAGGCCAGGAAGCTTTTTCTCCAATGCCAGCCAAGCCTGGTGCTCCCTGCTTAAATGACTGAATCCCTGAGGCCCAGCCATGTTTAGTGCTTCTGAAGCCCTTCTGCCTTCTCCCTTCGGCCCTTGTTTCAGGCCCCACCAATCATACCTCACTGCTGCCTGTGACACCTGCTAATTTAGGGCCAACTGCAACATCTTCTTAATGTGATACTTGCTTCCTTTCTTAAAGCAGAAAGGAGATTTACCCAGGCCCTGGATCCCACTGTCTGAGTACCCCCTCCCCCCAACCCTCCCCCCCCCCCCCCAGCCATCCTGTGGCCTTGCCCTTCGATAGCTCTGTCCTCAGCCCTGTGACTCTGTCTTAGGTGTTTCTGGGAAACTGGCCTCAGCTGGGGGCCACTATATTTTCTCTGTACTCTCTTACATGCAAGGCAGCTTTGTGGCTGTCCATCTAGGGCCCTGATATTGCCCCCGGCGGCAGTTCTGGGTCCAGAGTCCTTCCCTTAATCCTCAGTCTCATTTCTGCTCCAGACCCTTAAATGCTTGATGGACAGGGGAGGCTAGGTGGCTTTAACACTTTTGATTTGGAGGAATGAAAAGGAAGCCTGGGAGGAAGTTGCCTTCAGTCCTCCTTCCCTGCTAGGCTAGGGTCAGAGAAGGAGCAGAGCAGATCTGCCACCTGGCGCCCCAAGACTTACTTACCCAGGCTAGCTGGCCCCACTGTTATCACATAGATGCCTTCTGCCTCCCCACTCCAAGCAAGATTCCATGGCCTGGAGCCAAACACCCCTGGCAATGGGCAGAGGCGAGATAGGCTCGGCCTCTCCCATGTACTTGTATGCCAGCCTAGTCTAGGCTAGCAGAGCAATGGAAGCAAATCCTGCCCTCTGCCCTGGTTATGCCACATCTGGAATGTAAATTGTTTTCAGATCTGGGTGCCACATTTTAGGAAGGACATTGACAAAGTGGAGGGCACTCCAAGGAGGGCAAGCAGGCTGCCTATAGAGACTAGGAACCATGCCATAGCAAGATCTCTGGAAGGAGCTGGGAATGCTTAGCGTGAAGAGAAGACTGGAGCTCGGAGTGGGGACATCATGAGCTTCTGGTGAATGTGAAGCACTGCTCTGTGGACGGGGGCTTAGCTTTGTTCTGCTTGGCCCCAGAGGGCAGGACCAGGAGCAATGAGTAGTGATAAGAGACCAAGATTTCAGCTTGATGTAAGGAAGAACTCTCGAACAATGAGAAGTGTCCCAAATTAGGACGGGCTCCTTCGTGCCCAGACAGTTTGAACAGAGACTGGCTAACCACTTTCAGGGGATGCTGTAGGAAGGGGTTCCTGCACAGGTACTGGTTGGACTAGAGGTCCCTCCCGTCAAGAGACTCTGGGATTTCAAACACCCTCTTCTCTATGGCAGTGCCCTGGCACCATGCCTGCTGGGCACCAGGAGTGCATGTTCTGATTAGAATTTCAAAGCCAGCTTCCTGCAGAGATTAACCCCTGTCCTCTTGTCCATCACCTCCTGCTGCACTACAGGCTTCAAGACACCAATGAGCAGAGCTCTGCAGGGGGCCTCCTTTACCCTGGGGCTCTTGCTGGCCTAGGAGGATACCCTATTTCCCCAAACCGCATGCAGCTACTGTTCAGGTTTCCTCCAGCAAATGGTGCTTGTCACTTTCTCTCCAAGGGGCTAGCTTTGGAGAAATTGGCCCGTTAGTGAGCGAGATTGCCCCAGTGGCCTCAGCTGTCCAGGTTATGGTTCTTTCCCACCTCCTACTCAGGGTGCTTCTGGTCTGTCTCCTGCTCTGGTCAGCCTCCCAATCCCCTACAGGGGGAGCCTGGACCCATCACACCTCTGCCCTCCACACCTGACAGCCTCCTGGGCTTCCCGTTGGAGGAAAAGGGAGGGGAGGGAGAGAGACTTCTGGTCCAGGTGCCTCTTACCCCTTTGCACCAAGCGTCAGGGCTTCATAAGCAAATTGCAGGTCAGAAGCTGGTAGAGCAGAAATTTTGACTTGCTCCTATCACCTCTCTGGCTTCCAACACCCTCTAGCACCAGGGGGCTATTCCTGGGGCCTCTTCTCTGTCTCTTTCCTTTCTATGTATGTCCCTTTCTGTCTGTGTTTCTCCCTGCCTCCCCTCTCTCTCCTCTCTCTCTTTGTCTCTGTCTCTCTTTTTCTGTCTCTTCTGTCTCTGTCTCTTTTCTCTGTCTCTCTCTCTCTTCTCTCTCTGTTTCCTCTGTGTGTCTCTCTCCTCTCTCTCTGCTCCTCCTCCTCCTCTCTATCTCTCTCCTCTCTGTCTCTCTCCTCTCTGTGTCTCTCTCTCCTCTCTCTCTCCCCTTCTGTCTCTCTCTCCTCTCTCTGTCTCTCTCTCTGTGTGCCTCTGCCTCTCTATTTCCTTCCCTCTCCCTCTCTCTCCCTTCCCCTTCTCTCCCTCCCACTCTCCCTCCCTCCCCTTCCCCCCTCTCTCTGTCTCTGTCTGTCTCTCTCCTCTCTCTTTCTCTCTCCCTCTCTACTCCCATCCCAGAGGTAACCTTTTCAGTAGGGGCAAGATGGCAGCTCAGCTTGGCCTCCTCCCTCCTGAGCCAGCATTTTCAGGATGGTGGATGGAATTTGGAATGAGAACCAGTGCCAGCCAGGGAGAGATGTGGGAGCAGAACTACAGGGTCCTTACTTATGGGCTCAAGGAGGGATGCTATTCATGGAGCTAGGAGGGCAAGGGAGATGATAGATTGGTCCTTTCCCTTCTAGAACTCTAGAGGGTTACAAAGTGCATGCATACCCCTGATCTCATTTGGTCCTCACCACAGTCCTTGGATGGAGACCAGATAGTTTTATCTCCATTTTGCAGATTTGAAAACCAAGTCTCAGAGAGGTTAAGGGATTAGACGTGTTCTCCTGGACTCCAGAAAGCAGAACTAGAAGCAACTAGTTAGAAGCTGTAGGGAGACAAATAGATATGATCTTCAAAAGAAAAACTTCTTAGCAATTTGCAGTGTCCCAAAGAGAAAGGGGCTGCCTAGGGAGGAGGTGGATGAGCACTTAGAGAGACAGTCTGGACAGCGTCTCTGCCCCAGCTTCTCCTCTTTTGCTCCAGTCTCGGATGCAGGGGCCCTTCTTCTTTCCCAGGCCGACCCTCTATGTGTACTCTTGGGCCTGGCTCCTGCCAGCATCTTTCCCATTTGGCCCTCCTCATTTCTCTTCTATATTCCCTCTTCTTCCCTGCCACTTGCAAATGTGCCTGGATGGCCCTCAGGCCGAGAAAAACCTGCACTGGGCCATGGCCCTCTCTTCATGATCTTTTGTGCTCGCCCCTTTCACAGCCAAACTCCTGAAAAACAGAACAAAACAAAAAGCTGTCCTCATTGCCCCTACTTGCTCACTTCCCCACCCACTTTTCAGTCCCTTGCCATCTGACTTCTGAGCCCAGCACTTAAATTCAACTGCTCTCTCCAAGGTTAGCAACAGATGTCTTAGTTGCTAAATTTGATGGCATTTCATTAGCCCTCATTCCTTATGGACCTTTCTGCAGCTTTTGACACTGTTGACTACTCTCTTTGCCTGCAAATCCTCTCCTCCCTTTCTCCCTTTTTGTACCATTGTTCTGCTCTCTGTGTCTCTCTCTCTGTCTCTCTTTGTCTCTCTCTGTGTCTCTTCTCTCTCTCTGTGTCTCCTCTCTGTCTCTGTGTTTCTTCTCTCTCTGTCTCTGTGTGTGTCTCTCTCTCCATCTCTGTCTGTCTCTGTTTCTGTCTGTCTGTTTGTCTCTCTCTCTCCTCTCTGGATCGTTAACTCTCTTTTTTCTTTTCTCTTTCCCTCTTTCTCTCTGTCTCTGTCTCTCTCCTTTCTGTGTGTCTCTCTCCTCTCTCTGTCTCTCCCCCTCTCCTTTCTCTCTCTCTGGCTCTCTCTTTTCTCTGTCTTTCACTCTCTTTCTTCTTTCTGTCTGTCTCTCTGTCTCTCTCTTCTCCCCCTTCCCCACTTTGTCTCTCTCTCTCTCTCTCTCTCTCTCTCTCTCTCTCTCTCTCTCTCTCTCTCTCTCTCCTCTCTCCCTGTCTTTCTCTTCTCTCTCTCTGTCTCTCTTTCTCTCTTATCTCTCTCTGTCTCTTTTCTGTGTGTGTGTGTGTGTGTATGTCTGTCCCCTCTGTTCTCTCTCTCTCTTCTCTCTGGCTCTTTTCTCTCTTCTCTCTCTCTTTTTCTCTCCCTTTAGCTTTTTCACTCTCTCTGTCTCTTTCCTTTCTATGTATGTCCCTTTCTGTCTGTGTTTCTCCCTGCCTCCCCTCTCTCTCCTCTCTCTCTTTGTCTCTGTCTCTCTTTTTCTGTCTCTTCTGTCTCTATCTCTTTTCTCTGTCTCTCTTTCTTTTCTCTCTCTGTTTCCTCTGTGTGTCTCTCTCCTCTCTCTCTGCTCCTTCTCCTCCTCTCTATCTCTCTCCTCTCTGTCTCTCTCTTCTCTGTCTCTTTCTCCTCTCTCTCTCCCCCTCTGTCTCTCTCTCCTCTCTCTGTCTCTCTCTCTGTGTGCCTCTGCCTCTCTATTTCCTTCCCTCTCCCTCTCTCTCCCTTCCCCTTCTCTCCCTCCCACTCTTCCTCCCTCCCCTTCTGCCCTTTCTCTGTGTCTCTGTTTATCTCTCTCCTCTCTCTTTCTCTCTCCCTCTCTCTCTAAGTTGCTGCCTGTCTCCCTCCCTCCCCCTCTCCCTCCCCCCTCCTCCTCCCTTCTCTCTTGGTTCTTCCACCTTCTCTCTCCCTTCCTCCCCATTCTCCCTCCCTCCCCCTCCCCCCTCCCCTCTCCTCATCCTCCTACCTGACTGGCTGCTCTTTATTCTCTTTTGCTGGATTATCATCCATAGGCCACTTCCTAATCACCAGTATCCCACAAGATCCCTGAATCCTCTTTTCTTCTCTCTACATTCGTTTGGTGATTTTTGTCAGGTCACATGGGTTCAGCTGTGTCCTATTCATGTAGATGGCTCTCAGATCAATGTATCCAGCTCTTATTTCTTTCCTGAATTCTGGTCTCAGATCAGCAAATTCATCTTGGATAGCTCCACTTGGGCGGTCTGGAAGCATCCAAAATTCAGCATGTCCCAAACAGAGCTTCCTCTCCGAACAGGCCTTTCTTCCAAAGCCCCGTTCTGTGTCTAACACTGATTCCGAATCGGTGTCTTCCTGGCCAGGGCATCATCTACATTTGCAGCCTATTTCAACTGGAAGCTTCCCCCCCCCCCCAATATCTCATCAGTTACTAGGTCCTGACCTTTCCACATCTACATGGCTCCTGGCTTCCTTCAGTCTGGTCACACAGCCCAGGCTCTCATCTTGTCGCCTGGACTATTGCAGGGACCTCCCAAGTGGTCTTCCGCGGAAATGCCTAAAAGCACAAGGTCTGACTGCCACGCCCCTGCTCAAGGATGGATCCCTACTGCTTCTAGGGTCAATTATAAACTGCTCAGTCTGCATTTCAATCCATTCCCAGTCTGGTACCCTTCTGCGTTCACCTAGCACCTTGGCCCACTTCAGCACGCTGCATTCTGCCAAGCTGATCTGTCTGCTGTTCCCCGTTAGGTGACGCTCGGTCTCCTGACTCTGAACGATCCCACAGGTGTTAGCTCGAAGCCCCCAGGGGTGGAATGCACGCCTCCATGACTTGCACTTTTTATTATTCTGAGTTACTTCTTTAGGGTCAGCTCAGGCAGCGTCTTCCACCGGAAGCTTGTGGTATTACCGCTAGCTGTTGGGGGCTTTCTCTCCTCAAATTGGAGTGTGTTCATGAGCTGTTTACAGGCGGTGGCTCCCTCCCCCAGAAGACTGCAAGCGCCTTCAGGACAGAGGACTCTGCTTCAGTTATATCTTAGGGTCTGTAGTGCTCAGTGCCGGAACGCGCTCAATAAATACTTGCTGGAATGAATTGAGGTAGGGATTGAACTAGTTTTCCTCTGAGGGACCTTTTACTTCTCTGATGGTTTCCCAGACCAATGTGCCTTTCTGGCATTGACTAATTCTGAGTAAAGGTCAGAGGGGAGAGGAGGCAGGAGGAGGGAAGTGAGAGGAGGCAGGAGGAGAGAGGAGGTGGGAAGAGTGAGGGGAGAGGAAGCAGGAGGAGGGAGGGGAGAGGAGGCAGTAGGGGAGAGAAGGTGCGAAAAGTGAGGGAAGAGGAGGGAGGAGAGGCAGGAGGAGGGAGAGGAGGCAGGGGAAAGGAGGCAGGAGGGGGAGAGGAGAAGCAGGAGGAGGGAGGGGAGAGGAGGCAGGAGGAGAGAGGGGAGAGGAGGCAGGAGGAGGGAGGGGAGAGGAGACAGGAAGGGAGAGGAGGCAAGAGGAGGGAGGTGAGAGGAAGCAGGAGGGGGGAGAAGGCAGGAGGAGGGAGGAGGGGAGAGGAGGTGGGTGAGGGATCTAAAATGAGCTGTGATCCAAGAGCTTCTGGGCACTGCACCTGAATGGGATGGTGGCAGGAGCTAAAGGTATTCTAGACCAGGGCTTCTTAAATCTGTTCTACTCCTGACTCCTGCAGTGATTCTTAAACTGTGGGTTGCAACCCCATATGGGGATCTAGACTTGCCCTGTGGCTGGGCCTGGGCAGACCTGTGGTGGCCCTGCCCCTTGGGCTCACCCTTCTCCCATCCTACAACATAGTCTCAAAGGCCCCTGCCTGCTGGTAGTGTTTGAGTTGAAACTAGAACGCAGGTGTTCTAGTTTCCAGAATTGTGCAGTAGTGGCTTTTGCACCCCCAGAGACTTGGAAAGAAGAAGGTTTTGCCCCAGCTCCAGGGCCCCTCTGGGCAGACTGGCAGGAATTCCCCCCCCCCCGCCCCACACATGTCCAGTTTGGGGGACCGAAAGTATTCCCTTTGCCCGTGGTCAGAAGGGCTGCTGACCTCTGTTCTCCTGCTCTCTGCTTCTCAGACCACTGTTCTCTCGATTTCTTACATTTGTGAGCAAAAGATTATTCTGCACAAGCAGCAAATGTTAAAGCCCAGCCTAGATGGCGCCCTTTGGTGTTGTGACCAAGGAAGGCCCCCTACTAAGTGAACTCGACAATCAATGGTCATCACCTCACACGATGAATAAGCCTGAGTGGAGAAGGGAGTGCCCAGGAGCCTGCTTAGCTTTGTGCCTTGATGGCCACCAAACACGGCTGACAAAGTCATCACCACATGAGCCTGCCCAGAGAGCCCAGGGCCTATCCACAGGCGGCCACCACTGCTAGGCCGTGGGAGTGACCTTAGCGGGCAGGGGAGCCCTGGAAGCCATGTCTTTTGTTAGTCCTTCATGAGAAAGTGGGAAGGGGCTCCACAGCTGAGATAGCTCTCCTTAGCCACTACTCCCCTTTGGGCTCCAGGACAGTATGAGCCAAGGGCTGTAGCTGAGGAGCCTCCATGGAGCACCCCAGAGCTTAGCACTGGCCAAGACACCTTAAGGATTGCCAGGTTCAAGCCCGTCACTTGCATCTGAGACCAGACAGAGGGAGGGATTTGTTTAAGGCCAGGCACTAAATCAGGGGCAGAAGCAGGATTCAAATCTAAGTCCTCTACTCTCCATGTTGAAGCTCTTTCCATTTCGTGAACCTTGTGAGTAGGGTTGGAGATCCAGAGGTCAAGGTCTGTAGGATGAAAACTAATAGTTAAAGGGAATAGGGCAGAAAATTTACCTCCACAAGGGTCACATGAGAAAAGGACTCATTGTAAGGAGGCCCCATGAGAGACCAGCCACCAGAGGTCATGCCATGACATGCTCCCAACCTGCAGCTCCTCCTAGGTCAGCGGTGGGCCAGCCGGCCCATCTGGACCCCACTGTGGCCCCAGGGCTGCTCAGCTACTTGGGGGGCACAGTGGAGTGGGAGGGAAAAGGCTCGTCACCCCATGGGATGTAAAACCCAGGTCAGATCAGCCAGTGCTCAATAGGCATCCCAAGGGGCCAAGAGGTGAGCTGCTGAAAGCGTTTCATTGGGCAGGAAACAGCGTGAAGGAAGTAAGGGGACATGGGGAGGAGCAGAGTGCAGGATTCTTGAGTCTGCTAACCACCTTCAGCATGCTTCCCTCGCCTGCCTGTACCGACAGGGGCTGATTGGGTTCTGCCCCAGTCCCCCAAGCCGACTGCATGAGCCACAGCAGCAACTCTAGAGAGCAGCTTCTGTGCAGGACACAGAGCCCCTCCCTCGGCCTCCACCCAGTGGAGAGCACCACAGAGCCTCACCTCTGAGATAGGGCTTTCCTTACACTTGTGCCCACTAACTGCAGAACTTCCCCTCTGTGGTGCCCAGTGGCTAGGAGCCCTTGGGGTCTGCATTTCTCTCTGGACAGAGCTGGGGGTCCTAGCCCATGAGGGCCAAGCATACAGTACCTGCCCGTGGGGCCTTTAGAACCAGAAGAGGCATGAGTGACATGCATGTGAAACAGGCTAGCGGGTAGGTGGGTAGACAAGTCAGTCCCTGAGCCCAGCAAACTGTCAGTGAATGTGCCCAGCTTCCCTCTGCTACCTGGCATCTACCCTTGGCTCATCTCACATGGCTTAGTGAATGGAGGATTGGACTTGGAATCCAGAAGATGTACTCACATGCTGCCTTAGACACTTCATGGTCATGTGCCCAACCTTACTGAGGCTTAGATTCCTCATTTGTAAGGTGAGGATGATAGGACCTACCTCACAGGGTTGTTGTGAGGAACCGAGGAGATTACAGATGTAAAGCACTTTGCCAACCATAAACATGAGCTACTGCCATCATTGTTCCTCTCCAGTCGTCTCTCAATCAGTATCAAACTTCCTCTTCTCCCAGTCCCCGTGCCTACCCCAGACCTGCCATGTGGCATCTCTCACTATCAGTTACAGATCACCTGGTCTGGGAACTCTCTGTTGGCCATCGACATCCCAAAGGGAACTTGGGAGGAGCTCGTGGTGGGTGGGTTGTGGTAGTGGGTTATGGGCTACTTGTTCAGGTCCAGGTGAGTCTCCATGGCCTCTGAAGTCACCTTTGAGATTCTGTAAAAGCCAAAAGAAGGACCCACCTGTCAATGGAGCAGAGGGGCCTGTGAGGTCAGAACCACTGGATGGTCAGTGGAGAAAGCCATGAGGCAGCCAGCTCTTCAACAAGCCAAGGGACCAGAGGAACCAGAGGGTGGATCAACAAGCTGGACCCCTAATCCTGGCACTGGTAAGACATGGGGAGTATGAGGCCAGAACCCTGACCAGAAGGGGAGATGAATGGTGAGGTGACCACTTAGCTAGCTCACTGGTTAATAGGAGGCAACTTGGAGAAGAGGTAGAAACCACTCTTCTCAGGAAGGTGATGGATGGAGGGCACAGGGGGAACCTCACTTTAGAGATTTTCCTTGCCAGCTTCCCAGAAATTGTGACCACAAGATTCCCTTGACCTCTGATACAGGGATGCTTTTGAGAATAAACAAAGGACCAGGTGATGTTGCCAGTGGCTCGGTGACACAGATTATCATGGCCCAAGCCCTTGGGCAGCTCACAGTCCAGTCTGGTACACAAAGCTTGCCCAGGGAATCACTGATATAAAAAGAACAGGGAAAGCCCACTACCCCCCCAAAGAAAGCCTGCCCCCCAGGGAAAGCCCACCCTCCCAAAGCCTGTCCCCCAAAGAAAGCTCACCCCCCAAAGCCTGAATGCCAGGGAATAGCCCCCCCAAAGCCTGCCCCCCAGAGAAAAACCAACTCTTCTTGCCTCCCCCCCACCTCACCCCTGCTGTTCCACAACAGAGAGGTTTCCTCTGCCACCTGAGGTCTTTTTCCTTCCTGTCTGTCAAGAACAGCAGCTCTGAAGCTAGAGTAGTATTGCAGAACTTCAGCCAACCTTGACATGGTGAGGATGCTCCCTTGCCTCCCTTTTGCTGCAGCCAGGCAGCCTCCGAGTGGGGCAGCGACCGACCGTCAGGAGGCTGGGCCTGCTGCCTTTTGTCTTGTTGCTTCTATGGCCCACCCGCTCTGCTTCTGTGATCCCCTGGCTGCCATCCCCATTGAGGGAAAAGTGGAAATTCTGCTGAAATAGGAGCTGGAATTAGAGACCTTTCTATTCAGCTGCTGATGCCAATAGGGTGGACATGCTCCTTGAAGGCAGGGACTGTCTTTTCCTTGTCTCCATATCCCCAGCACCTAGCAGAGGGCCTAGAATGCAATCGGAATTTGAGAATTGATTGGTGAATGAAGAGAAGACTGTCTAAAGAGGTGGGGAGGGGGCAGTGGAGCCATGCAGGCTGACAGATGGACTTTGCGGCAGTTTCTCCTCAGGTGCCTGAATAGGGTGATACTAGAGGTCTGCAGGACCTGGAGAGGTTACGGCTCCCTTTTGTGGCATTTAAGGTAGCAGGTTAGCCATAGTTCAAATCTGGGCTCTGTGTGGCAGTCTTTAGACCTTCCACTGAAAATACACTGCCCCTTAGGCCAGCCCAGGTGACTGGGAAGGAAAATGGTCACCTCTGAAGCCATATTAATGACAGAAACCTTAGGAGAGGCAGACAAGGGGCCTGAAGACTTACTGTGGCCCTTACCAACTAGAGGTCCCAAGGGCATAGAAAAGCAGGAACGGTCAGCTCCTCCATCAAAAGATGACTCCTGGCGAAGAGATTTCTGGGCTGACCAGAGAAGTTTATCCTGGAAGGGGAAAGCAGGGAAGTGGGCTGGATGAATCCTATGATCTTGGTAGCCGCTGCCATGTGGGCTAGAGGGGAGGAACCACTATCAGAGAAGCTGTTAGTTAGGTGGGGCATGGCTGCCAGAGGTCAAGATGGCTCCCTGGCTGGTAGCTAAAGCCATTGGGCTCGACTCTAGGGACCCCGAGTTAAAGCTCTCTCTGGTTCTTTCCATGAGTTTGGGGGGGGGGCTGCATGTCTTCCAGAATCCAGTGGCTATCTCCCCATATTTCCCCTTGCAAAATGTTCCCTCCAAGGCACAGGGTCAGAGGCCTGACTCATGGACCCCCAAATGCCTGCAGTAAAAGCAGAGGGCCAGGTTGATTCTAAAGGATTTAGAAATTGCCCCAGTATCACACACGCACGACCCTAAAAGATGCTGTCAAAGAGCAGCTGACACCTTGATGTGGATGGACGGAGACGAGTCGTGTGCAAAGGGAGCCGTCTCCCACCACTGAACCTTTACACAGGCCATTGATTGCCTATCCCTCCTCACCACTACCTCTTAGAGACTCAAGTTTCCCTCAAAGCTCAGCTAGCCCCCCCGATCCCTTCCCTCCCCACCTTCCTTAGTGCCCCATCAAGTGTATCTTCACTCTGCAGTGATTCAGCTGGCTGCCTAGTTATGGAAATCCTTGAGGTCAGAGACTGACTTTTATCTTTGTCTCAGTGTCCCTAGGGTCTGCCACAATAGTTGCTTATCAAATGCTATTTGAACAAATAAATGGATAGATGGAAGGATGGATGGGCGAATGAATGAATGGAGGGGGTGCCCTTTGTGAATAAGACTTCAGTGCCAGTTGCTGGAGGATCCAAAGGGATCCCTCATGTTGGCCACTCAGGTAAGGAGAAGATAGAAAAGTCACTGGCTGTGGGTGTTTTTCCCTTGGTCAGGCTCAGTGCCAGACTCACTAACTGAGCAGAGGAAAGAGGGTCATGGCTTCATGCCCTCCGGCCTCTTAGGCTAGCAAGGCGGCACTGGACTGTGGGAGGCTGGCTGCATTGGGATTCTTACTGCCATTTACGTGGCCATCTGGCTAGTGTTGATTTGGCCACTGTCCCAAGGGATGATCAGAGAAGGAAAGGCTTTGAACATCAGAGATTTCTGCTGGAGTTGGGAGACCAAGGAGCTCCCTTTCTGGTGAAGTGAATGGTGCAACCTCCTTTTAACCTTTGATTAGTGAATGGAGGATTGGACTTGGAATCCAGAAGATGTACTCACATGCTGCCTTAGACACTTCATGGTCATGTGCCCAACCTTACTGAGGCTTAGATTCCTCATTTGTAAGGTGAGGATGATAGGACCTACCTCACAGGGTTGTGAGGAACCGAGGAGATTACAGATGTAAAGCACTTTGCCAACCATAAACATGAGCTACTGCCATCATTGTACTGTGAGACCAGGGCTGCAAGATATATCACTCTCCTCCCGACCCGGCCCCGCCCCCCCGCCCCATCCATAGACTTATGGAAAGGTTCAGTGAATGGGGAGAACAAGAATGGTTGGCTGGGATGCCAACTTCTAGATCTGCTGTTTGCTAAGACAGAACTCAGCTTGTCACAAGTTCTTTCCCTTTCAATTGCTGGGGGCGAGGTTCTCTCTCCATAGGCCCCCCTGGGAGGGCCCTGTTCCAAGGCTCTAGTCTTGGGTGGATGATGGATGGGCATGGGGCAAAAGTGAGCAGGAGACATGCAATGTGCCTTGAACATGTGAGCCTCTGCCTAGGGAGAAACAAAGCCGGGGGCAAGCTGAATGGTCTCAGCTCCTGAGTGTCAGGAAGACAGCCTTGCCAATCATACCTTCTGAGGCCCCAGCAAAGAAATGAAGCTCTGTGGGAAAGCCCTTAGGGGAGAGCAGACCAAGATAGCAACTCCTCCACTGGCAAGCGAGGGCAGGGGTGAGCTCGAAAGTGTCTTCCAACTCTACCGTCCAATAACAGGTCTGTGGAGAGCAAATGGGAGCTGTGGGGCAAGCTGTGGGAGACATGGGCCTTTCCTTGGTGTCAAAGGGCAGAACCCAGAGCCATGGGTGGAGCTGCAGAGAAGTGAATTAGAATAGCTGAAATCTTCCCAGAACCCTAGAGCTCACTGAAATGGAACAAGCTGCCCTGGGAGATAACCAATTGCCGTCAATGGGGGTCTTCCAGCAGAGTGAATGACCACTTGTCAGAGATTTTCGAGGATTCTGGTGCAGATCCAGGATGGACTGGATGGCCGCTGGGGTCCCCACCAACTCAGAGAGTCTGGGATAAAGCTTAGCTCCCACAATAAAGCCCAGGAAAGGTTGCACCTGACAGTATGGCTCAGTGGATAGAGCTTAGGGCCTCGAGGCAGGAAGACCTGAGTTTGAATCCCACTTCCTAACCATGCACCAAGTCCTGTGAATGCCTCTAAGCCTCAGTTTTCTCATCTACAAGATGGGGACAAAATACCAGCAAGACTTACCCCCAAAAGGTTGTGGCAAGGATCAGATTTTCATGCATAAAAAGCACTTTGAGAACTTGAAAGCACTGTATGTGCAGACTGCTATTATTAGTCAGTCAATAAACATTTAAGTGCCTACTATGTGCCAGGCACTGTGCCTCCTCCTCCTCCTCTTCCTCTTCTTCTTCCTCTTCCTCTTCCTCTTCTTCTTCTTCTTCTTCTTCTTTATAATTACTACTACTACTATGCTAAAACCTTATTATCCCAGGGATGAAGGAATCCTTTGTGTTAGCTGCTTCTGTGTCTGGAGGCAGCAGAGATGGGGGTGGGAGTGGGGAAGTGGGGAAGGGAGGCAGCTGAGACCTAGAGAATCCAATGTCCCTCAGAGAATTTTGGGAGCCCAAGTATCTGGATGAGTTTGGCTCTTGCTGGTAAAGCCAGTATACTATGGGTGCTAACTACATTTGGTGAGCCTTGGGTAATTACCGCTGAGCATTCCCCAGAATGTTTACTTGGATATAAACCCCACAAAGCCAAACCTAGACACCCATTCAGGAGAGATCAGGGCCATACTTTGCCCCCATTCCCGTGGTCTCATTTGGTCTAGGTGGTTTTGTCTTGAAAAACATTGAGTGGGAGGTCCCAGATATACTGGGAACTTGAAAAAAGCAACTCTTCCAACAGCCTCAGGGTCTTTCTTGGGCCTCCTGGACAAAGGGCTGTATTAGGTCTTATGGCTCCTATAAGAGACTCAATCTGGTAGCTAAGTGTGTTGTTTTATCTGATCCCCCCCCCCCGATGGATGGCCAGCCTCCCAGAAGTCCTGGCATGTCCAGAGTGCTTTCTCTGCTGTATCTATGGCCACGTTACTGGTAGTTGGAGTTGTCCTCTAAGGCCAGGGCAAAGACTCCATTCATTATCCCCTAGAGCTTGGATGAAGCTTTTTTCTATCATCACTTGGAATGGAGGAATGTTGCAGCACTTGATAAATAACCTGCTGAGTGTAGTGGGAGACTTCATTTGCATGGAAATATAATAGAACTCTTTTTAGCCCCCACAGGGAATTCCATCTGAAACATTTGTACTCTGTCCTCAGAGAAATTCAAGTGGGTCCATGTAGATTGGCCAAAGTGGTGCCAAATCATAGACTTGAGAACCCCAAAGTTGGAGAAGACCTCAAGACCTGAGCCACTGAAATAAGGAGTCTCATCTACACTGTCCCTGAACAGTGACCATCCTCTTTCTGCTCAAAGACCTCCAATGACACTAACTTTCAGGGAAGCTCTTTCCACTTTGGGACAGCTCAAATGATCCCTAGGGTTTGCTTTCTACTGAGCAAGTATCCACCTACCTGTAGGGCCAAGACAAAGAAGCCTCATCTCTTTTCCACATGAAGAATAGGAATCATCCTTCCCCAAAGTCTCCAGGCCAAACTCCATCTCCCAGTCCTTCTCCTGATCCTTCGATGGCCTGGTAGCCAGTCCCCTCTGGCCCTGGATGTGCGCCAGTTCATCAGTCCCCTTCCTCAGGGCCCAGAGCAGATTACCATCTGGCCAGGGCAGAGGATGGTGCCATGATCACCCCTCTGCCTTCGGACACTAGACTTCTATCGGTGGTAGCCTATAATAACTTCTCTGAATGCCATGTAATGCTGTTTACTCATATTGAACTTGCAGCCCACTCACATATCCCCACATCTTTTTTATAGAAGCACTTTCCTCTCTAGTTCTCCCCCATATTATGCTTTTGAGATTGTGTCTCCCCCGCTTAAGCCATGTGTAGGACTTTACACTCATGCCTACTGAGGTTTAGCTAGCTCTTTCTAGCTTCTCATCATTACAACCAGTCAAGGTTAGGTTTTTGGTCTTGTTCTTTCCTGCTTCATTCATGTCATCTATCTGTCTATCTATCTATCTATCTATCTATCTATGTGCCATCTCAACATCATCTAAATCATTGGTAAAAATAGTCAATGGCCCCAAATAGGCCAAGGACATTGACAGATGACTCAACACTCTTTGGAGCTGACCTGCAGGCCAGTTTGGGACTCACCCCTCTGGGCTGTCATCCAGGCTCCATATCTTCATCTAGTCCTCAAGGCTATCATGAGAGTCTCTACTCGATACTTTGAAAACTCCAGATATACTGTGCCTACCCTATTCTCCAGGTCTATTTGACTAGGAATGCTTTTCAAAAATGGAAATGAGGCTAAGAGGTATGATTTGTTCTAAAACCTAAGTGATCCCCAACCACCCTGGGGACTCAGGTCCACTGAGGGGGAAACAGGGAAAGCCATAAGTGTAAAGGGGAGAGGTGGTACAGAGCTAGAAAGTCCCCCAAACCAAGAGACAAGTGCCACATTCTTAGAACCAGTGGGCATCACTCCAGATTTATATCCCAAATGAGATTCCTGGTACCCTTGTTCTAAATACCCTCTGAGTCATAAAGGAACCAGGGGAGGTTTGCTAGGAGTACCAGGAGGCCTTGGACCAGTCACAGGCCTGCCTCTTGAGAGGTTCAGTCTTGCCTGGCTCAGGGTACAGCAAGGTTTGATGTGATTGTAGAACTCTCTGCCATTGGTAAGGGGGCAGGACTGACACACTAAAGAGAGGGGAGAAAATATCATTCATTCAGGAAACTAATACTGTCAGAGTACTACCTGGCAATTGGCCAGCAGGAATGCCCAATCCTGGTCTGGGCCCTGGACAAGCTTTATCTTCCCTTTGGTTCAGAGTAATCTTTAACTCTGCATAAAGTTCAACGTATCAACAAGCATTTATTAAACACCTACTATGTACAGACACTGTGGTAGGAAATGGGGCAGAGACAGAAGTGGGGTATGAGGGACAGCCTGTTCGAGCTCACTGAGATGGGAGATGGCATTTTGGGAGTGGAAAAGAACCTGGTGGTTGGTTTGGCTGAAATGAGTGTGTGAGAGGGAATGCTATGTGGTAGGGGAGAGCCAGACTGGGAAGGGATTGAATGCCCAATGGAGGCACTTGTGTTTTATTTCATGGGTCATTCTAAGGAGCCACAGAAGCTTCTTGGGCAGGGGAGTGACTTGCTTTAAGATGATTCAGGCAGTTATGTGGTGGATGGATGGAGAAGGACTAGAATAGGAATCTGGAGTCCAATGAGGAGGTCATTGCAATAGTCCAAGCCAGGGCTGATGATGGCCAAGGCTATGTGGGGCCAAGGTGCACTGTGGGACTGAATCAGTTCTGGGTCTGTATGGTGATCAGACCTGAGCTTGGATCACCAGTAGAGAAAGGTTAGTGACTGATTTCTAAGAGCCCAATGCTGCCGCTTTGATCTCTCCCAAGCCTTTGATGTGGCACTCAGCAGAGGCCAGCCTCTCCACATCACTTCCTCATATCCTTGCTTCCCAGGCCACGCTTGACATCATGATTCACCTGAGTAGGGCCCTGGAACCTGTTGCTTTATCGTTTAGTCAGGCTCTCTCTACTCATCTAGAAGCTGTCCAGCTGCTGCCTTCTGGGCTAAAGCCAGGTAGATCACCAGAGAAAGGCAGGAGCTGAGGGAGGCTGGGCCTGAGCCCAAGACAGGGGCTCGGGCTTGGGTTCTCCAGGCTCTGTAGGCTCTCCAGCTACCTAGGCCAGGCTGCAGTTTGTTTCTTCTTTGCCGAGAAGCCTGACAGCTGCTCCTTATTTTCTTTCTATTTAAATAAATATCCATCATCTGTTTAGTTTTACTGAGTAACATCTAGAATGTTAGTTTCACCTAGCTCTCAGAGGGCTCCTCACATCACATTGGCCATGGGTGACTGTGGTAGCACCACAGCTTTGATCCTGACTACCTCACCAGTAACGGAGGTCAAATGGGGAAAGGGGTGTGTGTGTGTGTGTGTGTGTGTGTGTGTGTGTGTGTGTGTGCATGTATGTGTGTATATGTGTGTGTGTGTCTGATGGGCTGGGCAAGCAGTGTATCTTTATGTGTGATAGGCTGGCCCACTGACCAGTGTAGCCGTATATGTGTGTGTATACGTGTGTGTAGGGGGGTGCTGACTTTGGCCCCTGGAGCTGAGGCTCTCTCAGAATTTCAGGGGGCTGTGAGCCCCTGGGTATTGGGCTCATCTTTATCTTGCCTCATAAGATATTTTACCAGAGCCCAAATGCGATTGGGCTGTTGGCCCCTCCCTAACCCATGTAATGATGTAGGAGGAAGTCAAGGAACAGGGCTTGAAGTTGAACTCAAAAGCACCTTCCTTGAAGTTCATTCATTCATTCAGCAAACATTGATTCAGTTCTGGGGGTTATGGTAGAATTCAAGCTCCAATAAGGCATTGTCCCTGCCCTCAGGGAGCTTGCAATTTGGTAGGGAGATAAGACAAGCTCAGAGTAACTCTGATGGACAGTATTACAAAAAGGCATTGAAATGATCCAGACAAAACTATTGTAGGAGGTCAAAGTGGGGAGGTCCTTAGCACTAGCCTTCCAGAGGAGAGGAAGTGGTATTTGGACTGGAAGAGCATAGAATACATAACAGGGCACATATGAGATTGTGAGGGACCTTGAATGCAAGGCAAAGGGTTCAGAACTCTCCTTGGGAAGCAGTAAGGAGTCTTGAAGAATTCCAAGCATTAGGCTAACGTGCATCTCTGCTTCCGTGATTCTCCCTGTCTCCTGTTTGTGTCCTCCCTGGCCTGGCATAATGAATCGCTCCCCGCCCCGTGTGTCCTGCTCCCAGGAATGTGGCTTTCATTGAGCATCCTTCCTCAGTGTTTCCCATCAGTCAAATGCCCAGCCCTCTGCAGCAGAAGTGTGTCCGCACTTGAGTCTCTCATCCCTGGCTTGGGGCCTCCTCTCCCAGGCTTAACTGTAGTCACACTGCTCTCTGCTGCCTGGAAGGAAGGGCCCTGAGAAGGGAGGGCAGACACTAACCCCGGCAGGGAAACCCAACTGGGAGAAGGAGCTCCATACCAGAGACTTGGCTCCTTCCCCATCTGAAGTCTGACTCCTTTTTTACTTACTCTTTACCTTCTGCAGTCTTACCTCACTGGCTCCCCAGATATGAGCCTGCAAATGGTCTCTTCCCCACATCTCCACTGCTGCCTCCAGCTCATATCTGGTAGGAAGTTAGGGCTCCATGGAAGGCCAATTGGGAGGGCACAGGCGGAGGACCATGGGCCACTGCCATTGTGGAAGTGTCTGTTCTCTCCATGGTGGGACCAAGGACCACTGGCCACTATTGGGTGCACCTGCATTTCTGCTGGGCTATTGGGAGACCCGTCCATTCCCAGGCCAGGAGCTGATACCTCCCACCTGAGAGTCCCCAGCTCAGCTGACCTCACTCACTACCTTCTCTAGCTCCCCAAATGCCTGGACCTTCTGCTATTGTCACTCCCAGCTCAGACAACCCCACCCCATTTCTTTCTCCAGGACAGGGGCTGGGGTTTCCCTAGCTTTTTACAGGAAAGATGGAAAAGTAAAAATAGTGAGGGATGGGGGAGTGGGAGGAGAAACACCCTGAGCGGGGAGGACAGGTGCAGAGGCAGTTACAAGAGGAGGCTCCCCATGGAGCCGCAGCATCTAGGCGTAGCTCTAGTATTTCTGGGTGTGGAGTTGGGGGGTTTGGGGCTGTTCTGCTCTGGTTGTTCGAGCACAGGAGGAGACACACGTTACTGAATTGGAAGTGACCTTGGAAACGATCAGGCAGCACCAGGACTGGCAGTGGGTGAGGAGGAAGAGGAGAGTCAGGAATTGCCTGGAATTGAACTCAGAGCTCTAGGAAGCAGAGGTGAGGAAGGCCTAGGAGAGGGAGGGACCAGCCAGCAGGCCAGTTTGGCTAGACGACCAAGGGGGTCCTGGAAAGGTGGCTGTGGGCAGGCAGACTGGGAGGGCCTTTCCGTGGCCAGCTAGTGGAGCTTCTGGAGCATGGGCAGAACTTCCAGGAATAGCCCATTTCCCAGCTGTGGGGAGGATGAATTGAAGAAAGACTGAGAACAGGGCTATGGAGGCAGGTTGCTCAGTTGGCCCCCATTGCCCATACAATTAATGGTGCTGATCAGAAGTCTTAGGCCTTCAGATTGTGGGGAGAGTGTCCATGCCCATTTTTCAGATGAGGAAATGGAGGCCTTGCAGCAAGAAAGGAGTCAGGCTCCAGGAAGTAGGCAGCAAGCCAGCAAGCCAGCAGGGGAAGCACAGGCTCCTCGACTGGCTAGGTAGGACTTCAGCCCTTCCCGGGAATGCTGCTCCCTCCAATAACTTCCTACCACAGCGCTGAATAGCTCTTTCCAAAAGTTCTGCCTGTAGGTGTCGAGGCTAATATGTGGTGGACCCCAGGCTCGATGGAAGAACTATGGGCCCTGGAGAATGAGCGTATTAAATTAGGACCTCCAAGTTCCTGGTCCTGTAGGAGAGTACGCATAGAAATTATCTGGCTTCTGGCAGGCCGTGGCGTATGGTGCCCATAGCCCAGAAACCTATTGTTCATGTTGGCAGTAGTGGCAGAGACTGTCAGCCAGAGAGCTCTACGTGTCACACTGTGGGCAAGAAACTGATGGGCTGGGATGTGCCCGCAAGAGGTACAGGCGTGGGGCAGCCAGGTGGCACAGTGGATAGAGTCAGGAGGACCTGAGTTCAAATCCGGCCTCAGACACTTGATACTTACTAGCCGTGTGACCCTGGGCAAGTCACTTAGCCCTGATTGCCTCACAAAAAAGAGAGGTACAGGCATGGAGAGGAGACAGGAAGCTATGGCTTAGAGGGATCAGTTGAAGCAACTGGGGTGTGTTGCTTGAATAAACACTACGTAATGTGTAACAGTACAGAATCCTGTTTGGCATTCAGAGGCCTAGCCAGCTCCTCCCTTTCCAGTCTTCTTACACCTTACTCCCCACCCCATCCTCTTAGATCCAGTGACACTGGCCTCCTGACTGGTCCACAAACAGGATCCTCCATCTCCCGAGCCCAGGCACTTTCTCTGGCTGTCCCCCATGCCTGGAGTGTGCTTCCACCTCATCTTTACTTCTTGGTTTCTCTGGCTTCCTTTAAGCCCCAGTTAACATCCCATTTTCCACAGGAAGCCTTTCCCATCCCCTCTAATTCTAGTGCCTTCCTTCCTTTATTTACTGCCTCTTTGTCTTGTATAAAGCTTGTTTGTACGTATTTATTTGCTCACAATCGATTTCTTTTAGGCTGTGAAGTCCTTGAGAGCAGGGCCTATTTGTGTAGCCCCAGCACTTAGCACAGTGCCTGGCACATAGTAGGCACTTAATCCATGTTGATTGACTGACTAACTGAACAAGAGGAGCTGAGGGGAGATGACTGTCTTCAGATTTGTGAAGGCTGGTTATGTGGAAGAGGGATTTGGTTTCTTTTGCTTTGCCCCGGAGGGCAGAATCAGGAGCAGTAAAAGAACATCAGAGAAGGGTAGGCTTTCCTTGTTCTTAGGAAAATCTGCCTGGTAACGAGAACTGTCCAAAAGCGAAATTGGGCCACCTTCACAGGCAGTGAGTTCCAGCATTTATTAAGCACTGACTATATGCCAAACATCATACCAGATTCTGGGCATGCAAAGATGAAATCAAAACAGTCCCTGTCCTCAAGGAGCTTCACTTTCGGGGGGTGGGAGACAACATGAATAAGTAAATTTAAATGTAGGCCAAGTAAAATAGCAAGTACTTTGGGAGGGAGGGAGAGGCAGCCCCCAAAACCAGTAGGCTCAGGTGGGCCTGAGCTGATCCTCCAGTGGAGGGTGGGAGATGAGGAGGGAGTGCCTCCTAGGCATGGGGGCCACCTCTGAGTTCCCCATTGCTGGAGGTCTTCAGGAAAAAGCTGGATACAACTTGGCAGGTATGTGGTCGAAGGCTCAGGTTGTATTCAAGGGGTGTCTGAGGTCCCTTTCTGCTCTCCGCTTTGGGGAGAGGTCCCCTTCTGGCTGCTTTGACCAAGGCTAACTGGGAAGAAGTTGAGGGGAGCAGAAAGAAGGGCTTCTCTCTCCATCCCTGGTTGTCTCAGAAGAACATAGGGACTGAGGTGGAGCAGCGCAGCAGGGAGGAGCGGGGGTAGGGCCGGGCCGCCTTCTCAGCTTGCTTTTGGGGCTAATTGATGTTTCTTCCAGTTACTCCCTGCTTTCCCACTTCCTCGTTCCCATAGCAACAGGGCTGTAGGAGCCAGGGCCTAGGCTGGACTGGGTAAGGAGCTCTGCAGACAATGGACAGCTAAGATCAGAAGAGACCCTCCCCACCCCCCACCGGCACTGTACCCACATTGGAGCAGTGAGGGCCCAGAGAACCTCTTCCTATCTTTCTCCCCTACCTCATCCTCACGGTACCTGCCTTTGGCTGTCAGCATTCATAATCACCCAAACTCTTGCTCTGAGTGTTCAGAAATCACCGGCTGTGATTGGAAAGCCAAAGGGAGCTGGGTTCAAATCCCAGGTCTGTCACTTACAGGTGTGTGACTTTAGGCAAGTCCCTTCCTCTCTTAGGGCCTCACTTTCTCCCCTCTGTAAAATGAGGGGGCTGGATTGGCTACTATCTAAGCCCTATGATGACATCTATCATTCTATAATTTCAGGAGAGCAGGTGGCTAACCATGTTCTTCCTGCACTGTGCCCCCCTGCCAGCATCTCCCACAACCTGGCCTCTGTTTACCCTGACTGGTGAAAGATCCCCTGTGGTTGCCTAGGGCACCCAGCACCCTGTACGTTAGGGAGAAAAAGGCCCTCGGGCATTCTGCACCCAATAGGGGAACCAGGTTGGGGCTGCCACAATCCTGGCAACTGGGGACTTTCCTTGTGGTTGCTGAGTCTTCTTCTAGGATCACAGACTTAAGGCCAAAAGGAACCTTGGAGGTTATCTTGTTCGACCCACTCATTTTACAGGTAAGGAAACTGAGGCCAACGGGGAAGGAATGAGTCCCGGTTCACTCAGGCAGTAAGCAGCAGAGCCCAGATTGGAATGCCAAGTCCTCAGATGCCCTAATCTAGTGGTCTGTATCCTAGACTGTTTCCTTTTCTCCTCTTGGGGGAGGTGAGCCCAACTGGCCCATTCTAGTAAGGACCTGGCCCTGGTCTCACAGCAGCCAGCAGTGCCCATAAGAAAGGTCAAGAGGAGCTGGTAGCTGTGGTGGCGTGAGGGGCAGCTGTGACGATGAGGGCAGTGGACATGGGGGCACCGCTGGCTGCAGCAGGCTGGGGAATTGGAGCAGCTCCCAGCCCAAAGGCAGCCTGCTTCTTCCAATCCCCTCATTAGCTCCTTGCCTGTTCCTGCTTCTCCACCCACAGGCCTGGTGTCCTCCCCAGGCAATCTGCTCACCCAGCCAGTTGCCATGGAGACCAAGGATGGGGGGGGGGTGAAGATTCGGAGAGAGAGGAAGGGGGGTCGACTAATTAAGAAGAAAGACTATATACTCTTCTGCAGGCCACCACTAACCCCCCTCCCACCCCCTCCCCTTGCCCATTAGCAGATGAACAAGCTTATTAGGCTTAATTGCATCTGCCATGGGGCACCTCAGCTGGAGATCTGGCAAGGATAGGCATGAGCTCCAGGAAACTGGGTTGGGGAAGCCCGGAAGAGTCCGTAACCCCCCGGAGCTAGCTTGGGGCTCCATATCTGGTGGGCCAAGGGGCCTCCGTTCCCGGGCAGATGGCAGCATCACACAATCTCAGAATCAGAAAGGAGCCCAGAGGGGCCCAAAGGTCCCCAGAGGGGACCTGAGCAGGAGTCACCTCTGGACATTCTCCACAAGTGGGCACGCAGCCTCTGCTTGGAGACCTCCAGTGACAGAGTACTCACCACCTCCCGAGGTTACCCTTTCCACTTTGTGAGGAAGTTATTCCCTCATTATGTCCACGTTTGTCTCCCAGCAACTCCCCCCCTCCCCCCGCATTGCTCCTGGTTGAGGGGAGGGGACAGGGGCTCGGTGGGTGCAAGCACAGTCCAAAGAAAGAGGATGGAAGGAGCCCAGGGTCGAAGAATTCAGCAAAGCCCAAGTTCCAAAAGAATGGAGGCTACTGCTGATTGGAGTGAGAAGTGCTGGGTCCTCCCAGTGTGAGGAGAGAGGGAGGTACCTCTCCACCTTGTTGGGTTCCCCTCTGGAGAATTTCTGGCCAGGATGGGCCAGCAGCTCTGGGCTGGCACTAGCGTCACTGTGGGGAGACTCCATGTTCGGGGGCTCCCAGAGCTAGGGGAGTGTTGGTCATAGAGAGACAGATAATCGTGCCTAAGTTCACTCGGTAACAGTCCCTCAAAGACTTGAAACCGGCTCTCCAGCTCCGAAGTCATCTATTTCCAGGTTAATCATTGCCAGTTCATTTAACCTTGGAACGAGGAGACGGTGTGGCCTTTGTCTAGTTTGACCTAGACTCACTTTCATAAATTGGGCCAGGGCCTGCCAATAAACAAACTGGCCGCAAGACAATGCAAAGAACTCGAAGGAAGCTTCAGGGCTGCCACTTTGGCTCCTGGTATTAGCTTTTGTTCAGCCACTTAATAGCTAAAACAAGAATATGGCCCCAAGTTCTCTGACAAGAAGTCAGCCCAGAATATTCCCAATCCCCACGAAGATGATGTGAAGTAGCGATTACCATCCACTAATGGGAGGGATGAACCTCCAACTGGGTGTGTTTTATGCCTTGGGACGTTAGCACAGAGCCATCAGGGTTAGCAAGACCTTGGATGAATGAAGCTTTTCTCATTTCCAATCAATGGATCACAAGGCTAGGGATAGCGACCAACCCTACCTGGAAAGCTAATTCCAAGCAAAGGTTTCAAAAATAATGAAGCATATTCATTCACATTGACTTCACGCAAAAAAGGACCCTTTTTAGTGAGAGAAGTTTGTGTACTGTGAAAATAAAAACTAATTTTAAAATATTGGTATTTCATCTTGATCTCACCCTTTTAAATGTCTGCTTTCACTTGTGTTTGATAATGTACATAATATACTAGTGCAATAGCATGTGTGTTTAATTGATAAAGAAAAAGTATACGTATAGGGAGGTGTTCCAACTTTGTTTTGTGGATCGGGGTGTGGCTCCCCAAAGCCTGGAGATCGCTGCCTTAGGAAGCACTGAAGCTGAATCCCCACTGGGTTCTCCATTTGCCCAGTCGTAGTTGACTGTCAGCCAATCACAACGCTGCCGCTGCAGCACGGACTACAAGGTCAGACTATTGTAGTACCTGGCTACTTTCCCCTCCCCTTTCCTGGGGAACACCAAGGCAAGAGAATACTGCAGCCCTTCCCCACCCCAAGCCACATCTCCCCCCCAGCCTAGATCCAGATGAGGCACTGTGGCTCCCACTCCTACTACTAGCCTCCAGTGGGGATTCAGCTCCCTTTAGATGCAACGGGGGGCAAGTCCCTTCTTCTCTCTGCCTTATTACTGAGGTGGATAACCCTGGTGTGTAGCCCTGCAAGCTCCCTTGGCATTGGGCAAGAGGTAAGATGGGCTGGATCCTGCAGCCTGCTTAAGTGCCTGGATAGTCTGGCCCAGTGGAATGAGAGAAATGATAGTCCAACTGTCCCCTGTCCTGATCAGCTTGCATCTGGCCCTTTCTAATAGAATGGTAGGCTACTGGGCCACTGCATTTTTTGTCATTGTATCTCAAGCACCTAGCACATTGCAGGTACTCAATCAATTGTTGATTAGAACACTTAAGGAGAGAGCTGAGGGAAGAAAGCAGAGTGCAATTAGAATTCTGAAGGAAAAACTGGACAGGAACTAGATGGCTTGGAGTGAACAATGGCTGGAAACCCTTGGTAAAGCAATGGATCCCCTGA
This sequence comes from Vombatus ursinus, assembly GCF_900497805.2. Taxonomy (NCBI): domain Eukaryota; kingdom Metazoa; phylum Chordata; class Mammalia; order Diprotodontia; family Vombatidae; genus Vombatus; species Vombatus ursinus. The sequence continues at coordinate 1,555,023 of NW_020954597.1, read as the reverse complement.
AAAGAAGAATGCAGAAGGACTAGTGGAACAACAAGGAATGTTAAGGCCAAAGCAATAGACAAAAAAATTGGGAGAAAAATCAGAGACAAAAACAACTGCCTTGGCAGGCTAGTGCTGGAGACCAAGCCACTCGTCTGTGCCCAAAGGACCTGGGAATGTTTAACCTGGACAAGTGGAGACTGGGGCGGGGGGGGGGGGGGGGGACCAACACAGGATGTCTTTCTTCAATTAAAAAAAGAAGAATTCCAGTTTTTGTAGTGGTTTAGGGTCTGCAAAGTTCTTTCCTCACAGCAGCCCTGCAAAGCAGGGAGCATGAGTATCCACCATTTAGGGCATTGCAAGTGTTTGGAGGACTGACACTTCTTCTGCTTGGTCCCAGAGGCCAGAACCAGGAGCAAATGGGGGAAAGAGGCCGATTCTGACCCTAAGTATCTGAGCTATTCCAAAGTGGAATGCACTGCTCTGGGAGAGGGCGAATTCTCCATCCCCAGAGATACTCAGATAATAATAATAATAAGGAGTAGCTAGCTGGTACAGTGGATAGAGCACTGGGCCTGGAGGAAAGGAGACTTGAGTTCAAATCCAGCCTCAGACACTGACTGAGGTGTGACCTTGGGCAAGTTAGTTAACCTCTGTCTACATCAATTTTCCCAACTGTAAAATGAGGCTAATAATAGCACCTGTTTCCCAGGGTGGTTGTGAGGATCCAGTGAGATGCTATCTGTAAAGCACTTACTAGGCTACCTGACACATAGTAGGTGCTATAGAAATGCTAGATGTCATTGTGACTATTATTATTATTACTAGGCAGCTGCAGTGGGTGCTGGAGATGAAATAGGGGCTCTCATCCCGGGTCCTCACATCATTTCCCACCTAGATACCTGGGTTTCACTCCAATTACAAAAAGTCCACAGGAGGGCGCTCTTTCCCCTTCTATCCCTGCCCCCCCAGGAATGGGGTTGCTTTCAATTTCAACCCCTTTCTGAGTTAAGATGATGCAAAGGTCCCATTGATGGGAGGGGGCGAGGCAGGAGGTGAGCAGGCCCAGAGCACTGGATGAGCTGGTTACTTCCTAGAGTATCAGGCCTTCCCAGTTGCCAACACTACTGACCCTTTTAATCCTTCCTCATCTTTTAATAACATCTGTGGAGGGCTTGAAGGTTCTCAGACTATCAAAGCTGGCTCTCTAGTCCAACCCCAACCCCAAAGGGATCCCCACGGGAACATGTTGATGAGAGGGCATCCTGCCTTCCCTCAAGAGAGGAGGGAGCTGCCACTCTTCAGAGGAAGAACTTTCCTCTGTTTCTCCCAGTTCTGCAAATCTAGGCCCTCTTCTATGTGATGGCCCTTAAACTACCTGAAGCCGGTGATCCCATGCTTTCCCTGGCACTGCCTCCACTTCTCTTCTCCAGGCTGAACTGTGCTCATCTGGCATTATCTTAAGGTCCTTCATCATCCCGGTCACTTCCTTCTTAATTCTTTCAGATTACCAATGTCCTTTCTCAGCTGTAGCACCTGCCTAGAACTGAACACAATACCCCACATGTGTCCTGACCACAGGTTATGACCACTAGGTCTGGACACCAGGCCTCTCTTCACACGATCTAAGATTCCTTCTGATTTCTTGGCTGCCAGATCATAAAAGTGACTCATATTGTGGTCCACTACAACCCCGAGGTCTTCCTCAGTCTAGCCATGACCCATGTCTCTTGTAATTTCACCTGGAGGCAGCTAGATGGTGCAGTAGATAGAGTACTGCCCCTGGAGTCAGGAAGACCCGAGTTCAAATTTGGCCTCCAATACTTTACTAGCTGTGTGACCCCAGGCAACTCACTTAATCCTTTTTTTTTTGTCTCATTTTGGGGAGAGCACCTATCTCGAAGGGTTATTGTGAGGATCAAGTGAGACAATATTTGTAAAAAGTGCTTAGCACAGTGCCTGGCACATAGGAGGCACTAAAGAAGCATGTTTGCTTACTTCCTGCTTGTGAAGGTGACTTTCTGAACCCGAGTTAACAGGGCCAGGGCCCCTAAATCACAAAGCACTTTCCATCTGATCCTCCTAAAACTCTTTGGGGGTACTACAGATAGTATTATAATGTTCCTGAGAAGAAATATTATATATATTCTATATAATTATGTAACATAATTATATATGATTTGTTCTAGTTGCCATTTTACATATTTGGCACCAGATGCTCAGAAAGGTTCAGTGATTTCCTCATGCCAATGCAGCTAATGTCAAAGGCAGGTCTCTCCTGCCTCCAGGGCCAGACCCTGTAAGTGGTCTGTCCAGTACACCGTGCTGTCTTTGCCATAGTAACCCAGTCCTGAGTACAATGACAGGCCTTCAGACTTCTCAGCTTGGAAGATTTCACTGTGTGTCCTTTCAGGGAATATTTTGCTACATGGGCCTCAGGTTGGTTGACTCTGACTCTGTAGGTGCTCATAGACTCCTAATGAGTCCTAGAAAAAAGCTGCCTCAGCTTTGGGCCTCCTTTTCTCCCCTTTCACTCATTTCTCAACTTCAACATCATCATTCAATTGAAACTGCTCCCTGAAGGCACCGCCGAGTTGGTCATTGCTGATCCAACGACCTTTTCTCGGTCCTCATTCTTGACCTCTCTGCAGCCTTGGACGCTGTAGACACTCTCCTCTCTGGCTTTGCATGGTACTGCTTGCTTTGGACTGGTTCTCCTCCTACCTCTCTGAGCGCTCCTTCTTAGACTCTTTTGTTTCCAGCAAAAAGTCACCCCCATCCCCCAACCCACCACCACCTCCCACACCTGTTAACATGGACATATCTCAAATCTCCACCCTGGGCCCCCTGTACTTTGATTGGGTGTCAGGAGTGGGGACAGGGATGGAGGTGGGGGAGGATATCCAACTCAATATAACTAAGTCTAGCTCCCTTGTCTTCCTTGGTACATTCTGAAGATTCTCTCTTTTCTCTATTTCAACTACTTCAGGTGGCATTGAGCTCCTTAAGGTGCTTAAGGGATCTGAGCCCTTTCCTGTTTCCTGGGAAGTTGAGACCCTCTCCTTCTCTGGCTTCCTTTTGCTTTTTTTTTTCCCCATCTTCACCTCTTTTCTTCACTGCTCTCCAGGGGTCCCTGGCTATGACTCTCTGGCTGGGAGAGTGTTTGCAATGACCCACCTTGGGATGCTAGGTGCCCTTGGGGTGACACACCAACCTCTCAGGCTGTGGCACTGGTAATACATTTCCCCTGACGTATTCTCCCCAGACTCTTGGCATATGTCAGCTCAACTCTACCCAACAAAGATTTACTTAGTGCCTACTATGTGCCAGGTTCTGGGCTAGACACCAGGGTTACAAAGACAACAAGTGAAAAAGGACTGCCCCCAAGGAGCTTCTACTCTCCTGGGGAATGTCACCAGAGGCATTTCTGAGGCATCATAGTATGGTTGCTGGGTTCCTGGTATGGGTCCCTAGGTGGTGGGTCTAGGATTGTCAGGTGCCAACTCTGCCACTAACTAGCTGGGTGACCTTGGGCAAATTATTTTACAGTTGAGGAAACTGGCTCTTATATGGAGCAGATATTCTCCAAGATTAGAGATTCGGAGCTGGAAGGGACCTTAGAGACCACTTAATTCAACCTATCTTTTACAGATAGGGAAACTGAGGCTGAGAGGTGAAGTAGCTTGTCCAAGGTCACCTAGCTCATCCTTCCAGCTCTAACATTCTTTGTTCTATGTTCTAAGGTCCTTCTCAGCCCTAATATGTTCTGCTTCTACAATGCATTATCTTATGAATGAGAGACAGAAGGACCCAGGGCACAGCACAGGGTCCCTGGCCCTCCCCTCCTTCTATCATGAAATCCGTTTCCTGGATCCCTTACTCAAACTGTTGTAAATGGAAGGCTCCAGGGAGCTTCAGGGTGGGGGGGGGGGCAGGCTCAGGCTGGGGGAGGGATGGCCCCTGAGGGTGACACTGTCTCCTCTCTCCCCAGGCTGTCTACAAGGCCTGGCTGTGCTCTGAATACTTCAATGTGACCCAACAGAACTGCCATCCCCGGGTGCCATGCAAGCAATACTGTCTGGAGGTGCAGACCAGGTGCCCCTTTGTGCTCCCCGACAATGATGAGCTGATCTATGGAGGGCTCCCCGGCTTCATCTGTGCAGGTCAGGGGGGAGGGGTATGGAGGGCACCAGGTAGAGTGGGGGAGGGGAGGGCAGAGGGCATGGAGAGTGCCAGGTGGAGGAGGGGAGTAAGGGTAGTTGGGGTTGGGGGAGAAAAAAGTCAGGCCAGGGCAGGGAAATGTTTGGATTGGGAGCAGGGCCAGGGCCTCAGCCAAGGGACTCACTGGGTGGCCACTACCTCTTTCCCGCCCCCCCCCCCAGTCACACCCTCATATTAGACTAGGGGACGTAGGGAGAGCTACGGGGAGGAGGACAGGGCTCAGTGTCTTTGGGAAGGGCCAGGCTTTGGGAAACAGTTGCCCAGGCAAGGCCTGGCCAGTGCTCCCCAGCTGCCAAGCCCAAGTCGCCCACTTGTCTGTTGGCAGGGGTGATGGAGAGCCCGCGGGGCCCAGAGGAGGCCGAGTGCTGTGAGGTGGACTTGAAGCCCTGTGCCTCCCTGGGGGGCAGCAAGGGCTCCTCCTGGGGGGGACAAGCATTCCCCGAGCCCTCCCAGCACCAGCAGCTGCCCCCCTCCCACCACCACCTGCTGGCCCCCTCAGTATACAGGCCCTCTTCGCTGCTGCTGCCCGTCTCGGGGGGCTCCTGTCTCAGCCCCAGCAGGATCCGCCTGTGCGTCCTTGTGTTCATGCTCATGCTTCTGCACACCGCGGCAAGCTTCTCCAGCAGCCAGAGTGCTGGGGGCCTGGGCCTAGAGGTGCTGCCTGCCCTAGAAGAGGGCGTGTCCAGAGAAGAATGACCTCCAGGGAGGGAGGGGGGAGAACACACCTCCAGCCAGCACACACCGCCGCCACTGCTCCTGCTGCCACCGCTCCTGCTAAGGGCCCTCCTCCCAGAGGAGGTGCAGGACCAGGTGGAGGGGGGAGGGAGGGGGACCCATAGCCCCCTTAACCTACCCCCAGCCCAAGAGCAGCTCCGAGGTGGGAGGAGGAAGCAGGGAGCAGCAGCCAGCGCCCTCCCCCAAGTCCAAGCCAAAAAGAGGGGAAGAGAGGGCTGGGGGAACAGTCACCCCAGCCTGGAGACCTGTCCCCAGGAAGCAAGCCGTTCCCCTAGTCCCACCCCCAGGCCTGCAGGTATTTGGGGGGGGGTACTGAGGAGAGTAGGCGTTCCCCCTACTATATTTCTTGTGTTACCAGGAAATCCTTATTTCCTGCAAAGCCCGCCCCCCCAACCCCCACACTTCTAGGAGTTAGCTGGTCATGCCCTCCCTTATCTCAAAGCCTTGCACCCTTCCTCTTCCTGGGGCCAAAGTGAGGGAACAGACAGCTTCTCCAGCTTCACGTGGCACCCCACTGCTGAGGAGGGCCAAGGGGGAAGGTTTCTGTATGAGCAAGAGTCCAGGAGTGGAGGGAAGGATTAGCGAGGGAGCCACTTAGGAAGGGGAACAGGGAAGGGGCTCAAGGAGATGGGAGAAGAGGAGTGGAAATGGGGCTTGGCAGACACAGGAAAGGGGAGATTCGGGGCACTGAGTAAAGCCCAGAATACTCGTGGTTATTGGAGAGGAGAGAAAAGGGAAGGCAGACAGGCTATGACGCCTGGGAGGCTGGCCTGTCCAGAAAGCCTGCTTGCAGATGGGGTAGTCTCTGTTCCCCACCCAGCAGCATTGAATAGGAGGCCACCAGCTTAAACCAGAGACCCAGAGAGGAAGCTTTTCGGCGGGAAGGCAGCAGATGCCCAAACACTTTCCCTCCACTTGGGCTCAAAGATATAGAAGCCTTTCAGACTCAGTTTGGAGGGCCATGGAGAAAGTGGCTCAGGATTAGAGTCGGAGGCATTTAGGGGCCCGGGGCCCCACACAGGCTTTTCCTCTTGCATAGCAACCCAATCTTCAGTGAGGGGAGGGACCGGCGCTACCACGGAGGCCTGAGATCTGCCTGGGAGAGCCTCCCACCTGACCTACCAAAGATCAGATTCAGTAGGGCTTTGTGCCAACCACCCATTTAAAGGGCACCTGAGAGAACAGCAACAGCCTGGAGATGTGCCATTCTCTAAGCCTTCAGAGCGTGGAGGAGCTAGGAGCCAGTTCAGTTTCAGCAGGCTCTCAATCAGTTAAGGCCTCTCACCCAAGACCCCTGAGAGCTGATACTGGGAGCCAATGGGAGGGGACCTGGGGATTGCAAAAGGATTGTGGGTTAAGGGGGCCAGGAGTGGATGGGAGTGAAGCAGGTCTGGGACTGCATTCAACTAATGGGCTCAGGGAGGCTTGGGTGTGCAAGGGTGACCTACAGAGCCCAGAGTTGGGGCCCCACCAGGCTCGGCATGAAGCCCCAACTCTGTCCCTGCGTTTCCCGTCCTCAGCTCTACTCCACCACCACCCTCCCTGCCCAGCAGGCTCTGAAATCCTGTAGCTCAGCCCTGGGGTCTAGCCAGCCAGGGAGCTCGCTCTCTTTGGCCCGGTTCTCAGAGATGCTTTTCTTAAAGTATTTGGACGGAGAGTGGAGTGGGGCTCCAGGATAAAGGAGACTCTCAGAAGTGCCCTCTGCAGGTGGAGCCCAGGGCAACAGGCTTGTGGAAACCAATAGCACCTCCTCCCCTAGCCCAAGTGCCCAGGAGATGCCCAACTCGGACTAGCCTAGGTCCTTGGCCATGGTGGGCTGGGGGTGGCCAGGAGGCACCAAAGTCAACCTTGATGTCATTCTTTCTACTTCCCCCATCGTTTGTGAGCTGCCCCCCATTCCCTTTGTCCCTTCCCCAGCTGCTTCCCTCTACCCTCAACTGGCCAGATTCTAACTCCATTTTCTACACTGTGCTTCATGAGTAGGACCTTTCTTGCACTAGTTCCTATGATATTCATTTTCTGAGCCAGTTGCCAAGAACTACCCTTGCCCCACCTGCCCACCCGCTGCTCTCCCCCTCCCCCCCCCGCTAAAATTCAGTTGTCTCCTCACTCTTATATTCTGACTCTGTGTTCAGTCTCTGTGTGTGTGTGTGTGTGTGTGTGTGTGTGTGTGTGTGTATGTACCTGTGTACTGCTTTCAGTTTCTGTTGTGCTGGGGATGGGGGGGGGGTGGGGGGTGGGAACAGAGGCTCCTCAGCTCCCTGTTAACCCCATAAAGAAATAAAATGGTAAGACTTGATGATAACCTTCTGGCTTTGGTTTTCCTCTGTGCCCTGCTGGCCTGGGCTTCTTGGGAAAGGGGGGTGGTTCTGGAAGGGTGCCCCTGAGATGTCTGAGGGAGCTCCTTCCTGCCCACAGAGTCTTCAGGGAGGGGGTCCCCAGGTCTGGGGAGGTAGAAAGGGGCCCCTCTGGCATAGAGCTTGACCTGAATGCAGAGCAGGGCATTGCATTTGGACTAAGAAGACCTGCCCCGGCAAGAAAGATGCTTCTCTACTCTGAGCCTCAAATTCCTAATATGTGAAATGAGGATTGAACTTGATGGTTTCTAAGATACCTTCCAACTTTGTGGTTATGGCTGGCCTGCAGACCCTGCTTGCTAAGGCTTTGGGCTCTCTCCCTTCCCCTCTCTCAGCCTCAGTTTCCTTCCCTGTAACTTGAGGGGGTCACCAGCTCTGACATTCTCTAATCCCCAGTGTTTCTCCCTTCTCTCCTTGCTGAACTCCAATGCCATGGAGCTCTCTTACCTGTTCCTTGGAGCTTCTCTAGGCTTCTGCACTCTCCCCAGCCCAGGACCTCTAGGCAGTACTGATGCTTCTCACATCAGGACTGGAGATACAGCTGTCCTGGGCTGGTTGGGGATAGGGACAGAAGGGGGAGAGAAGCTACATTTCCTGCGTGGGGGCCCGGGGTGGGGAGTTCTGGAGATAGCCCCTCTGGCATTCAGCTGCTGGCCTCCCTTCAGAGCTGCTGGAGTTGGAATGAGCTACCCGGGAAGGAGGGAGTGGGAAGCGCTGCCAGGGGTGGATTCTCCCTGAATGAGGACAAGCACTCAGCACAGCTCTCATTGGACACAGGGCAAGATGGCCTCCTTGACAATTGACTTAACCCTCCCTTAGAGCAGCCGCTCATAAGATTTGAAGAAAAGCCAGAGGAAACCCCCATCAAGAAAAGATTGCCAGGCCATTTGCCCACCTGCTTTTTGAGTTTGCTTTCTTGGACCCAGTGTGCCAATGTCTATAGGTGAGCATACTAGGGAATATGCCACTTAGTGAAAACATATGCATTTGTTCACTTTTTTTCAGTCATGTCTGACTCTTTGTGACCCCCATTCGGGGTCTTCTTGGCAAAGATACTGGAGTGGTTTACCATTTTCCTCTCCAGCTCATTTTACAGATGAGGAAACTGAGGCAAACAGGGCTAAGTGACATGCCCAGAGTCACACAGTTGGTGAGTATCTGAGGCTGGATTTGAACTCAGGAAGAGGAGTCTACCTACTGCAGCGCCACCTAACTGCCCTAAGCATATGCAAAGCCAGTTTTATTAGGTGTCTTTGTCAGTGACTTTGACCGTGACAAACTCTATGTTAACTTTCCCCTCCCTTCACTCTTCCTCTTACCCCGGTTCTTCTTTTAACTGGCTGACTACTTCTCTGGTCCTTTGCCTTGATCCCCATCTTTCTCCCACTTTTTCAATGTGACTGATCCCCAGTGCTGTCTTCTTGGGGTACACTCTCACTGGGGCTTCAGTTGTCCCACATATATATTTCCAATCCTGCCTCCCCAACTTTCCCCCAGAGTTCCTGGGACCTGACTTTCGAACTGTCTTCTAGATAGCTCTACCTGGTGTCGCTTGGGCCCCTTGAACTCAACAGCTCCCAAAATGAACTCGCCCTCTCCTCTTAAGCCCCCTAACTTCTCTACTTCCCTTCTTCCAGGCACCAGGGCTCATAACCTCAGCAGCATCTGGGGCTCTTCTCTCTCCCTCACCCCCTACAGGCAGCCTGTTGCTGATCCTGTCAATTCTGCTTGATCCAATAGCTCTTGGCTCAAGCCCCTTCTCTCCATCCCCACTGTTACTGCCTAAATTCTTTCTGCCTAGATTACTGGAAGAGGCTCCTAGCTAATCTCCCTACTACCAATCTCCCCCCTGTCCACTGCACAGTGCCTCCAGGACTTAGCACAGTGCTTGGCACACAGCAGGTGCCTAATAAATGTTTCTTGATTGATTATTGCATTGCTATGATCATGCTACTCTACCCAGTTGAAACTCCTAGTTACTCTTTGTGTGATCTTGAGCAAGTCACTAATTCTCTCTGAGCTTCGCTGTAAACTCACCTGTGAACTGAGGGTTACTGGACTCAGTGCCATTTAAGGTTTCCTGAAAATCTCTCAGATCCTCAAAAGTTTGAGTCCCTTTCAGCTCTGAGTCTATGACCCCACGAGCCTGGCCCAAGAGACTAGCCAGAGCCTGGTCCTTAAGAAATGCTTACAAAGATTACAAAGAAAAGCATGCTAGACAGTCCTTGCCCTCAGGGAGTTTACATTCTAGTAAAAGGAGGAAAAGTGACGCATTCAAAGGAACTGGTGTGGCTGGAGAGATGTCTGGAAAGTTCTATGGAAAGCCAAGTGAGAGAAGGCTAAAGCTGGCCTGCCAAAGCCCAGGGAGGTTCCAGAGTCCATGATTCTTGTGGAGTGGATATCCAGGTGGAGATGACCTGGCTGAAGATGTTTGGGCAGAGGGCATCCAGGAGCCTTTGTGAGCCGGCTCCAGTGTATCTCATTCCACTTCTTTTCCTGGAGGCTATATTGCAGCAAAACTGGACTATTTTCCACCCCTCTTGTTCGATCCTTGTCCTTTCCTGTCCCATCCCTGTGCCTTTGCTCTCAATGTCTGTGACATCTAGAATATGCTTCCCACCTCTGTCTCTTGAAGTTTCTCCTCTCCTCTAATCACCAACTCAGGCATCCATTCCTCCATGCAATTAGAGTCGATGAAGATTTCTCATTCTCTTAGAGAATGAATGTTCTGGGCTTTCTGCTAGGCACTGGGAATGCAAAGGTAAAACCAAGCCAGTCCCTGCCCTCGACAGACTTGCATTCTCATGGGGAAGAGGAATATAACATGTGCACAGATCAGTAAATACAAAGTAATTGCAGGAAAAAGAGAGCATTGCTTGACCAGGATACAGACCTAAAGTGAGCATTGGACGGAGCAAAGGATCGTTACAGGACAAAGTGAAGGAGAGACTTCTACAAATAAGGGAGACAGCCTGAACAAGAGTGATGGAAGGGGAGGCCAGGGAGGATTCCAGTTCAGCTGCGAGCCCACCAGTAAGTCAATATACATTTATTAAGCACCTATTGTATTCCAGGCACTGAGCTAAGTGGTGGAGAGCCAAAGAAAGTCTGTCCTCAAGGAGCTTCTAGTCTAGAGAGATAAGACATATAAACAGTCGCTTACTGACAGGATAAACTGAAGCGAACCACCAGAGGAAAGGCACCTGCTTCAAGCGAGATAAGGAAAGGCTTCTTGCAGAAGATGGGATTTTAGAAGAAAGCAGAGAGGTGGCCATAGGGAGAGAGGCTTAGGCGGGGGTGGGGAGGGTCGCAGTGTAAATACTCACGGTTGGGGGATAGAGTCTCATGTGGGAGGAACATCGAGGCAACCAGTGTCACTGAATCACAGAGTAGGGCGTTGCTGTGAGATTTAAGAAGGCTGCCAAGGGAGGAAGGGGCCGAGTTTTGGAGGGCTTTAAAAGCCAGACGTTTTCAGTTTGATCCTGGAGGCAGTAGGGGAGCTTTGGGAGTTGATTGATACCTGAGTGGACGATGGCCAGGGATGTGGGTGGGATTTGAGGTGGGCATTGCACTAGTCCACGCACTCGGTGATGAGGCCAGGACCGGGGCAGGGGCAGAGGAGAGAGATGTTACCAAGGTAGAAATGACGGCCCTTGACAAATGACTGACTATGTGAGGTGATTTAGTGAACCTCGAGGCTGCAGGTGACTGGGAGGCTGGGGGTGCCCTGGACAATAAAAAGGAAATTAGGGAGAGGGCAATGTTTGGGGGCAAAGAGTCTAGGTTCAGTTTTGGGGGTTTTGATGAGACACGCAATTCAAGGTGCCTAGTAAGCAGTTGGAGATGCTAGACTGGAAGCCAGGAAAGGATTTCCGGCTGGACAAACAGACCTGAGAATCTTTCTATGGTGATTCAGGACTGGCACTCGGAAGTGAGATGGGGGAGCATTTTCATCCAGGTGAAAGCAGTATCACTACCCCCCCCCCCACCCCCCATGTATCACAGAGCTTTGGCTGGGCTTTCCCTTTGCACTCTCATCTGTCTCCCACCCAAGGACTCTGGGCTCACAGGGCCAGGTTTGATTCTGGGGGATCTGGCACTCAATGGATCAGCTTCTTTCTTGGACTCTTTGCCCATAACTGCACTGCCCCTCCTCCCAGAGTAAAACACCCATAGGCATAGCCTTGCATATCGGTTTCCCCAAATGGGTACTAGTGTCTTGGCATACATGGTCATTGAACTACGTGGGTATCAGGTATGGGTTGGACTTGATTTTACCTGCTCTGAAAAATGCCTAAGACTGCAAAGGATTCACAGGAGGCTAAGAACAAACGTAAAAACATAAAGTGTTCTTTCGATTTCCATGGAAAGGAAAGGACTCACATCTCCTGATCCGCCTTTAGCATGGCTTTGATCTTCTGGGGAGAAGCCTCTTTTCCCTCCTCCAGGAAGTGAGTTGGTAAGGACAGCCTTTGCTTTAGGGAGACCTGTGCTTAACTTCCACCCTTAAGAATTCTTGCACGTGGGAAATCTCAAACTAGGATTGCCCATAAATGAATCTCCAGCGTTAGAAATATCCATTTTGGGGACTGCTAATCTCTGGTCTGTGCTTAGAAAAAGAGACAGGAAGGCAGGAGAAGGAAGCTGGGAACTTGAGGTCCAAGAAACCCCTCTCAGGCTCAACTGATCAAGCACAGATCACTTGCCATGAGCTTCTCCATGTTGTCATTTCCTGTCCCTTGGGGGAAGGAAGAGGGAGAAAACTCCCCTTTGCTCCCCTTATTGGACTCCAGTCTGGAAGTCCAAGGGGGAGAGAATGTGGAAAAAGGGTGAGCCCTTTCACAGCTGATCCTCAGATAGGAGCTCACCCTCCTCAGCCTCAGCCAATCCGGTAAAAGGAGGCAGCCCCCATGTCCCAAACCCAGTCACCAATGTATCAGTGTAGAAGCTGATCTCCGTGGGAGCTGCCCTTCAGATCGCTGGAGCAGGTGCATGCTCTTTGGACTCAGGAAGGTGATTAGAAAGCTGGACAAATTGAACAGAGGCTCCCCTGCTCAACACCCTCGTGTCACCGATCTTACTCTCTTTGCTATCACTGTCATTGGGATACCCATTTTCTACCAGTCCAATTGTAAGCTCCTCCAGGACAAGGGCTGCCTACATCCAATCTCTCACTGTACGTAGTAGGTTCTGAATAGATATGGGTCACACTGAATTGAAGTGGTTCCATATCTACAAGAACACACTGGTTCTCTCCACTGCACAGAATGATAAAGCGACCCCTTGGGCTGGTGGTCTTGTCACCCTGTACATCAAGTAATCAATAAGTGTCCAGTATTATCAGGAGATGATAGAGGAGAGCTGGGTTCTAGTCTTAGCTCTACCACTAAATGTAACTTCCTCTGTGTGTTAGGGTGATGGACTACCCCGTTCTAGTGATCACAGAAGGCCCAGAGAGCCCATTGAATCAGTCCATACATCAAAAATCAACTATGTTTGAATAGGTTCTTAATTAATTTGAAAGGATGATAAGGGCTTTGGGTCACTGGATGAAAACAAATGACATTGCCCAAGAAATATATTGTGATTTTTTTTTCTTGAAGAGACACAGAAAGCTAGTCTGGGATTTGGATCATTCAAAGAGCCATGAATCAAGAGGTGAAATAGTGAATCCAGTGGTAAAGTACTTCAGAGAGGGAACTGGGGGGAAGTGAGGGGAGAGGGAGGCTTCTTTCTCTCTCCACCCCCAACCTTCTACGGACACATTCATCAGGTGGCCATCCTGAACACTTAGAAACATCTGCCGTGGTAGAGAGCACTGTCCCCTGGAGCAGCAGTGGCTGATGATAGAAACATCTGCATTCGGGACACACCGAGAGACCCAAAACATGCAGAGGCCAAAATGGGCACCCCATGGGAAGGGAGATGCCCCCTCCAGGTCAGCAGAGAGCTACACCTAAGGAGCCAGGAACTGGGAGTTTGCCCTTTGACCATGCACACTCTCTCGTCCTCAGCCCATTCTTCCCAGAAAGCTGGAGTGTGCAAAGGGAGGATGTGTTCCTGCACTGCTCTGATATTTTATCCAAAGTCTCCACAGGCTGGAACTGATTTCTCTTCAGTCAATCACAAGATAGTTCTCCAGTAGCAAATAGCATCAGCTGCTTTCATACAAAGCCTCAAAAAACCTTGCCGATTGACTAAGGGCTTATTGACCTTTGATTGATTGAATCGCTCAATCTGGATGGCTAGACCTGCCAGATGAATTCACTGGGGCCTAGGTATGAAACAAAGGGCATACTCTGGAAGAGGAGGCCTTGTGCTCCTTCTCTCCCTAGGACACTCCCTACCCTTCCCTTCCCTGGGCCTCAGTTTCCTCCTCTGCAAAATGAATAGGCTGGATTCAGTGACTTCTGATTTCCCTTCCAGTTCAAGATCTAGTTTCCTATGACTACCTAAGGCAAAAGGCTCTTTCTGCCTCTGCTAATCTGTCATCTGTGTTCTGAGGCCTACTCCCCACTCAGTCAGTTTATGGTCCAAGGTCTCTTCTAGCTATAACCATATCAGTTATGTGCTCACCATCTTGGAGGAGCTTTCCCAGTGCTCCTGCTTCTCTAGTGGGAGCCCAGACTACTCATCTCCTTGGAGTCCTCCACCCTGGAGGCTGCAGGGAGAGACCACAGCTGCCCTTGCCCCACCCCCAACCCAGCCACCTCCACTTCTAGCTCACTCTCTCTAGCCACCCAGCCAACTCCCCAAAGGCCCAGCTTTCTCAAGTGCCAAGTTCCTTGTAACCATTCTGTATTTCCCACTTTCCCCAGACATTTCTAGCCCTACCTCCAGGGGCTGAGGAGATCCCAGGGTTAGCAATTGCTGAGCCTATGGGGTGTGGATGGGGTGGGGGGTGAGGTTAGGCCTGCATTTGAAGAGTCCTGCCTGCTTGCCCCTCCTTGGGGCTCAGACCCCTTGTTCTAGGCTAGCTAATTCCTTCCTTTTCCTGCCTGCCTGCCTTCCTTCCTCCCTCCCTCCCTCTCTCCCTTTCTCCCTTCCTCCCTCCCTCTCCTCTTCCCTCCCTCCCATCCACCTTTCCTTCCTTCCTTCTTTCTTTCCTCCCTCCCTCCCTCTCTCCTTCCTTCCTGCCTTCCATCCCTGACTCCCAGGTGTTCCCCACCATCACACTGCTCCCTAGGTGGCAGACTTTCTCCCTATCTCCAGCAGGGCACTGGTAAGTGTTTAACAACCAGCTTGGGGAGGGAGGTGGGGGGAGTAGAAAAATATACACATAGCACACTTTTAAGTTTAATCTACCCTTCTGTCATTTTCTCCATCACTTTCTTCAGTCTAAGCAATCAATAACACAATCAAGCCAGCCCTGATTTTCCGTGTTTGCCAATCTCTGTGATGGGACTGATCAGCAGTGGACCCTCGGCTCTCCCTGTTCTGAGCTGGCTCCAGCCCTCCTTGGCCTGGCCTTGGCTCTGCCCCTCGCTCCCACTGAAGTCCTACCAGCCTTTCATCTTTCCCCAGAAGCTGGGCCCTCCAGTCCCTTAATTGTACACATTGCTCTTTTCTGAACTCACTCCAATTGAGCCCCGTAAATTGTAGATAATTGTCCTGTCTTGATCGAGTTAGGGAGCCCCTGGGGCACTAATCTCTAGGTCTGGTGCAGCCCTGAGTGAATGACTGCAGCCAGGTCTGTGGGGGAGGGCAAGGCAGGGGAAGGGGGAGGCAGGACAGGTCCAAGACAGAGCAAGGGAAGGGCCAGGCCTTGGGGACAGTTCAGGGGAGTCAGGAGGCAAGAACCCAGAGAGTCCCAGCCCCTTTGGACCCCTCTCCTCGCTGACTTGCTGACTTCAGCCTACAATGGGCCCACTCCATCTCACCCCATATGGAATTTGTGTTGCCCATATCTTGGAAGTTCCTACAATCGGGACGATCATTGTGGCTTCCCTGTAGCTAGGGGAGTAAGTCAAGGATGAGATGGCCCAGAGGACTCCTAGCCTGTGAAAGGTGTGGTGGAGAGGAGTGGAAGCCTGGGCCCAGGAGCCAGCTCCTAATGGCTAATTATTCATTTTTGGTGCGAACATTTACGCCTCAGAACTCAGGTTAGGAACAGAACCAGGGCCTGAATGGTTGTTCTGTTGGTTGTTGGAACTTAAGAGGGGGGGGGTGGTATTGAGAACGCGTATTAAACTTAGAAGTATGTCCTGCCATCCCTTTCCCCAAAGAGTGATGAACGTTAGTTACTGGCCTCCCACAGAACTGGAGAGAAGATGAAAAGTATGGACAAGATGGTCTTTTCGGTCCTTTCCAGTCCCGGAGCTCTGACCCACAGCCCAGCAGCCAGGGCTCAGTTTGGGGCCATGGAGCTGGGGGCAGGGAGGTGGGGAATGGAAGTTAACTCTTTAGTCTAGGCTATCCATCTTCCCTGGGACTGAAAGATCATGGAGGGTTAGGCTTTGTGTGATGGGGCTCCTCCACTCTCAGCAGGCCACAAGTGACCTCCCCCCACCATACTCATGGAGTCTCTTGAAGGCAGAGAAGCCTTGATGCTGGCCCAGTCTCACCTGCCAGGACTACAGACAACAGGTGCAGACTCAGTTTGCCTTGGGACCCATCTCCCTCCTTAAATATCAGAGAATCAGTCACCTGGTTGGGAGGGCCCTCCACAGGCCATCTAGTCCACACTCATCCTCTAAACCAGCCCAACAGTCATCATAGCTAGTGTCTCTAGAGCCCTTTAAGGTTTGAAAAGCACTTTACATTGACCTTTGCAACAACCCTGAGAGATAGATGAATTACCCCCATTTTACAGATGAAGAAATGGAGGCAAACAGAGGTTAAGTGATCTCACATGATGGAGGGGGTGTGGGGGGGGGGAACACCACTGGACCTGGAGTTCAAAGACCTGAGTTTGAGTCCTGTCTCAAGCATTTAGAAACTATGCAGCCTAGTATCAATCACATTCCCTCTCTGAGCCTGTTTCCTCCTTTGGAAAATGGGGGTGATAATCCCTGCCTCACCTACCTCCCAGGGTAAATACTTTTGTCACCAACAAAGTGCTCTAAAAATCCCAGCGATTACTAGTAATCCCAAACCATCAGAAGCCCAATCGCCTACACTACCATCTGTATTACCCAGAGGGACCATTTCTGCTATTCCTCTCCACTGAAACCTGTGTAGTTCCATTTTGCTCCTTGTCTCCCAGTTCCCCATCCAGTTCCCATTCTCCCAGCATTCCTGGCTCTGGTTGAGAATTGTCTGGGGCGCCCACAAGGGCAGGCAGCCTCTCCCTGACAGGGGCCTCAGCACTTCCTACCCCTCCTACTTTCAGCTCTTCTTGGGCCTTCCTAGGGGCTCTTAAGGACCAAATTTCTAATGCCTATCAGCTCCACGGGATGTCTACTGTCCTGTTCTCTCTCCTTGCTATCCTGTTCCACTTCTTTCCCCCATTAGCTCCTTAGCTTGTGACTGGATGCCTTCTCTTTCAGGGGTGGTCGAGGGGCAATCTGTGGAGCTCCACAGATCCATCTTCAGGCTGATATCATTAGGAACTGTCAGGTCACACCCCTGCTCAAAAGTCCTTATTGGTTCCTTAGGGCCTGCAGAGTGAAATGCAAACTCCCTCACCTGGTATTCAAGGTCCTTCACAATCTGGGGCCACTAGGAGCATGATTCAATGGGGGGAAAAGGACGAGACCAAGGACCTGGGGACAAGTCCCCCCTTGGCCTCAGTTTCCTGTTCTGTAAAGTGAAGACGTTGGACTAGCACTTGGACCTCAAAGGTCCCTCCTGGCTCCAAGTCTCTGGTGAGCAGGGCTTTCAGCTTCTCAGCTGAGACACTCCTCCACAGGGAGGAGGCTGGGAGCCAGCTTTTAGTAAGGCATGATGAGATATAATGGAAGGGCCTTGCTTCCCAATGTGGAGCTATAGCAGCTATTCTGTAACTGGTTCTGGCCTGCCAACTACGAGATGAAGAGACAGACTTCTGTTGGCCAGGTCGGCTCATGTAGATCTGGGCGGGGCACTAAGTGGCCAGAGAGACATTGGTCCTCATTCTTAACTGGCTGCGCTCAAGTGAGGAGGCAGGGACTGAGCCCTGGGCAGGGAGAAAGTCCTCGGGCCTTTATCTCCTCCCTCCCTCCCCCTCAGGGCCCTGTGGCCCAGGAGCACCTGCTACTGTCTCTGTTGTGTTTATTCTTCCTGCTTTATAGGTGAAGGAGTATTGGAGATGTCTACACCCTTGTGAGCTTCGAAAGGTCAGAACGGCAAACCCTCCAAGGTCTGGGAGCCAGAGATTTGTCAGAAGCCAGATGGTGAGAAGCAAAGTCCCTAGCAAAAATCAAAGGCAGTCAACTGTGCCAAATTCAGAAGTGAACTTGGGGGAGGGCTAGCATCTCAGCAGGCATCAGGAGGAATGTTTGCACCTCTGGGCTTACTGGACCTTCTCAGGAAATATCCCTTCGTTAAAGCTAATTGATGTTCATTGGTTAAATAGAATTGGGCCCCTAAGCACTAGTGGCTACCAGGGGGTGGAGAACACACTGGAATTGAGGCTTGAGTCAATAACCTAAAGAACGACCTCCTCTCCTTCCTCCAGGGAGCTCCTAGAACCCTGAGGGAGAGACATAGGCAGCCTAATCCCTGAGGCCCGAACAACTGGGGGGTGGGAGGGGCGGGGATAGAGAAGGGAGGGGGTGGGGCTTGGGAGAGTAATTCCAGAGTATTGCTACCCTTGGAACTTGAAGGCTTAATTGAAGTTTGGGTTTGTGGAAGCCCCCTGAGGGCAGGGGCAAGTTCTTCTCTCCTTCTGTATCTTCCCCAGTATGGAGCACAGCTCTCTCCACGGTGAGCATTTGCTACATGTTTGTGGCATTGACCTGAAAGCTGTAAGGAAGGGCGTCAGACGGCTCCAGCTCAGGGGACTGAAGCAGCCCCTCTCATGCTTTTGTCTTTTGATCTGAAGTCTGGCATTGTCTCCGAATCAAGTCTGCTCTGCTGGCTGGCTGCTTGAGCCTGTCAGCAGTCTAGCGTGCTGCTGGTGAAACCTCGGTGAAGGAAGGATGCACCCACTGCCGGCTAAGTGGTTGGAGCTGGTGCCGAGGGCCTTTTCTTCCTTTTTTTCTGCTCCTCCTAACCCTCCCACCCCCTATTCCACCCCAGCTCCAACCAGGGCTTCTGGAGGAGCCCTGGTGCCTCGGGGCCTGATGCTGTGTGACTCTGCCTGATGTGTGGCAGGGAGAGGAGCACAGAGGCGGCCAGGCTCCAGCAGGATTTAGACTTAGCTGTCCCTGTTCTCTCTTCCTTAGACTCCTCTGTTCTCCTCTTGGTTTTGCCCAGTTTCATTGGATTCAGACTTTTGGGACTCACCCTAGCTCCTCCCCACAGGAGTGTGAGTATTCTTCACCTTTTCGCCCCAGCCCTGGAGAGAGCAGAGTAATGCCCCTTGACTTTCTGACAGACTTCCCCAGAATGCCCAAGCTCATGTGTCTTTAGTGCTTTCAAAGTTACAGAGGGCTCTCCTCACAATAGGTATTAACATCCCCGTTTCTCCAAACGAACAAACTAAGACTCACAGTGGTGCTCCCACTCACCCAGTCACACAGCCAGAAGTGGTGGAGGCTCCTTCCCCTGCCCCACACCCTTTCCTGGTAAAGTCAGCCTGGTGGTGAGCAAAGCCTCAGCAGAGCTGATGCCGAGATCCCTCCCCACCCCCAACAACTGGTGCTATCTCCAAAGGATCTCCGCCACTTTCCAAGAGGACATGCTGGTCTTTTGCATGGGTTCTTTGCCTTCTGGATGTCCTGGATCCCTTTGGCAGGCATGGATCCTTCCTCTGAACAAGGTTTATGTTGTTTAAAATTCATAATTGAAGGAAGCAGTCAGTTTCTCTAAGAGGTTAGTGAAAATAAAGATGTCATTTTTTTCCCCATCAAAGTTCCTGGACCTCCTGAAATCTGTCCCTGGACCCCTAGGAGGCCAAGAACCCCTGAGGTAGTGGAAAGAAGAGACTGAGTTTAGTGTTTAGAAACAGAGGCCACAGGGGCCAGTTCTGGCTCTTCCATTATTTCCTCCTTGTGTGGCCTTGGGCAAGTTGACCCCCCTGTCCGGGCTTCAGGGGTGAATGAGGACCTCAGAGGGTCTTTCTCTTTAGACAGGCCCAATCCTCTAAGCTTCTAGAGGCTGAGGCAGGGGAACTGGCCCTGGGCTGGGCAGTTCTTTTAGAGAAGCCCGAAGCAAAACAAGGCATGGACTTTCATCGAGGGAGGAGAGTAAATAGGGGACCTGTGAGAGGAAGAGATGCAAGCTGGGGAAGGGCATTGGAAAAGGAGGCAGAGCACACAAACTCATCTTCTCAGGGCATATGAAAAGGCACTGCCGGGGCAGGGATGGAAGCAGCAGCTGCAGCTGCATGGAGAGGCCCAGGACAAGGGGGCACCAGTGAGGGGAGAAGGCTGAGGATGAAGACTCCTCTTAGAAGCAGCGTGGAGCTGGGCCGTGAGGATACCATAAGCCTCCCCAGGCAATGGGGGACCCAAGCCCTGAGCAGAGCCCTGGGGAAGGACGTTGGAGCTGAGGCTTAGTTGAGCTCTCCAGTCCTGCTGGAAGCTCTTCCCAAGCAACTGGTAAACTATATACTTGTTTGCAACGCTGCTACAGTGAGGAGGAGGCTGGAGGCTGGGCTTGGCTCTGGGCTCTCAGCTCCCAGCAGCCAGCTCCCGGCTCTGGGCTTGGGCTGCCCTGCCTGAACTGTCACTCCTGCCAGGCCAATCCAAGCCAAGCCAGGGGCTCCTTGCCTCCTTTGGCTGCCTCTCCTGTGCCCTCTGAGTTTCCTGGGCTCCTTCTACTGGCAAGAAAGGTGGTGCCATAGACAGAGACCCGCAGTGGAATGCTCAAGGCCAGGCTGGGAAGGAGAGGGCTCTTGACCCCTGCGGGTGGGCAACAGCAGCTCTGGGCAAGGACCCCAGCTCCAGAGGAGAAAATGAAACTGAAATCCTGCCCAGGGAAAGCTCATCCAACTGGAGTGCTCCTTTAATCCATGTGCTAATTTATTCAGAGCACAACAGCTGCAGGAGGAGAGGCCCAGAAGGGGGGAGCCTAGGCTGGGGCCTGGGGCCTGTGAGGGAGGGGAAGCCTGGGCCACCAAGCAGGGCGGGAAGCACAGGCCTCCTCAGGCCTCCTGTGGTGGGCAGGCCAGGCCTAGGAGAGACAGCTCACTGGAGAGCAGGCAGGAAGAGAAGGGCTCCTGGAGGGTCCAGTCCTGGTGAGTTCAGTTCTGGAGCTGAAAGCTGGGAGAGCAAAGGTGGGGAGGGGACTCTTAGGGGCTGTGTCACTGACTACAGCATGGGGCAGATGGCCACTGGCATGGGACATTCCTCCCTACTGAAGGCAGCCTGGGCCAAGGTCCTTTAAGATAAAGGGAGCTGGAACTTTGGAGTCCACAGAAGGCCATGAATAGATGTGTGTATGTAGAAGGCAACTACAGGGAATCTTCTTTCTCTGCTCCTCAGTTGGAGACAGAAGTAGAGAAAAGATTGGGGTGCCTAAATCCAGGCCCAGTAGAGGGGAAAGCATGAGCCCCGGGGGTGAGGGTAGCAGGAGGCTGAGGGGAAGTCTAGGGGAAGTTCAGGTGACCTCTTTCCCTGTGGCTCTTCCCTCCCCTTTCCTCCAGCTCTGAATCTGTGGCCCTATTAATGTCCTCTCTTCTCCTTGGCTCCCGTCCTCTTCCCTGCCCTTCTCTCACAGTCTTCTCCTCATTCACCCTCTTTCCCTCCTCTCCCCTTCCTATGCTTCACTGTCTCCTCATGCTTCCCCTTCCCTTTCCTTCCTTTTCTTTTATTCACCCCTTCATCCTCCTCCGGACCTTCATTTTCACTCTGGACCTTCTCCAATTTCTTTTTTTTTTTTTTAGGCAATTGGCGTTAAGTGACTTGCCCAGGGTCACACAGCTAGTAAATGTGTCAAGTGTTTGGTCTGAAGCCGCATTTGAACTCAGGTCCTCCTGACTTCAGGGATGGTGCTCTATCCACTGTGCCACCTAGCTGCCCCGACCTTCTCCAATTTCCAGAGGCCAACCTGACCCCCCCCCCCCCCCGAACTTCTTCAAGAGGCCACTCCCACCTTGGGCTAATACCTTCTGCTTCCTGACCAGACCCTTCCCACCGTACCTCTGCCTGCTCCTGCCTATAGGAAAGTTGGCCTTCTGGCTCTCAAAGGATACAACATTACCAACTGTGATGAGGATGGACCTTGAGGGAGGTACTTGGACAGTCTCCTCACCTGCCTTTTCAACATAGAAAATCCCACAGTAAAGGCCTCCCCTCTTCTCCCGTTGGTGAGTTTCTCCTAGAAGTAGGCCGGCCTTAATTCCCCTCCTGGTCCTATTGCTGGCTTCCTCATACCTTCCCACACATACATAAACACCCTGCTTTTGACTTCTCTTCCCCCATTAGAATGAAAGCTTCTTGAGGGCAGGGACCATTTTGCTTTTGGCTTGTATTTGTATTTCTAGGGCTTAGTACAGTGCCTGGCACATGGTAAGCACTTAATAAAGTACTGGACCTTCTGTTTGTACTCTGTGTGTCATGTGTTTGCATGACTTAATAAATCCTTGCTTCCTTCCTTTCTTTCTTCTCCACCTTCTCTATCTCAATCCCTTGGAGAACCAGTTCGGCTCTAGACCATCATTTACTCTTGAGTTACTTCCCCCTTCATCTTACTACCATCATGCCTTGCTAAGCCCAAACCTTGGATTCTTTTCACCATCTACTGCCTTCACTCTGCTTCATATGCTACAAAATGAATCTGAAGAAAAATCACAAAACCTTGTTGACTGGGTCCACAACAAATTTATGTTACATAATCTCAACTGGGTCCTCACTGCAGCAAGGTAATCCACCCTAATCTATTCATTCTTTCATTCATCACTGTGGGTATTCCAAACATTTCCACCTCTCTTTAAACATCCTGTGACCACTCTCACCTGTTGGCTGAGAACTTCACTTCATAGTTCACTGAAAAATTGAGACTGTTTGCCCAAGAGCTCCCCTCTTCTTCCTCTTACCTCACTCAGATGACTTCTGCCACTATCTGCTCATTCACCCCTGTCTCACATGAAGAGGTGACCCTTCTCCTTTCCAAGGAAAATACCTCTACATGCAAAAGCAACCCCATTCCATCCTATTTTCTCCAACAGATTTTTCTTCCTATCATCCCCACTCCCTCACTAATCTGAAATCTCTCCCTGACTACTGGCTGCCTCCTTCCTGTCTACAAACATGTTCATGTCTCCTCCATCCTTAAGCATCCTCATCTGATATAACCATGTCTGCCTAGCTATCTATCCTAACTTTCCTGGCTAAACTCTTTAGAAAAAATCTTCTAACTTGGCTCCTCCTTTGCTTCTCCTCTCACTCTATTACTGCCTTTTGGACATCTCAAATTAGGTGTCCTATAAGCATCTCAAACTCAACGTGTGAAAAATAAAACTTGATTTTCCCCCAACCCCCCCACCTCTTCTTAACTCTTTTATTGTTATTTAGAGAGCTGCCATCTTTCCAGTCACCCAGGCTCAAAGTCTGGGTGTCATCCTCAACTACCCTCTCAACTCAATAAACTCCAGCATCAAACAGAAGCACTTCTGCTTTGCGTTTTCAAGCCCCTCCCAACCTGCCCCCTTCCCATCTTCCCAGTGGCTTCCACTTTCTTCCCTGCAGGTTCTCTGAGGTTCGTGGACACAGTGCTCATCTACTGACTCTACACCTGCCTTTGCACTGGGCGTCCCCCAGGCTTGGATGCTCAACATTGTCACTTCAGCTTCTTTCAAGACTCAGCTGAAATCTCATGATCTGCACAAGCCTTTCCTACCCCCACTTTGGCCTGCTGGTGCCTTTGCCCTGAGATGACCTTCTGTTTGTACTCTGTGTGTCATGTGTTTGCATGTTGTCTCCCCCATTGGAATGGGAGCTACTTGAGGACATGTTTTGCCCCTCTTTGTATCTCTCAGCACTTAGCACAATGCCTGGCACATAGTAAATACTTATTGATTGATTAAAAAATTATTTGTTACAAAGGATGGCTTGGGGTGGGGTGGGGGAAGGGGATGCAAGAGGAAATTTGGGTTATATAAAACCAAAAGATAAAAATAAAATTGATTAAAAATAAATGCTTGTTGAGTAACTGGCTCAATCCCCCAAGCCCCTCTCCTTCCCGCCCCACCCCCGCCCCAGTATCCTTCCATTGCCCTCCAGTGTCCTTCTCATATTACCCTCTAGTGTCCTTCTCATATTGCCCTGTGTCCTCTGCTCTCCATGTTCTGACCCAGCTGCTGACACTCTGTGCTGCTCTCAGGGTGTGGCTTGTACAGTGAGGAATGTGGGTCTGTTGTAAAGTGTAAGCTCCCAGATTATAGGGCTAACCCATGACATGGGGCTCCACATGAATGGGGCTCAATCTCGGCAACTTCTCTTTCGCTCATGATACCACCCAAGGTCTCCCTTGGGAATATCATACTTTTTGCTTGTATCCAGGTCCTGACAGAAAAGAGAGACATTTCCTAAATTCCTGGCCAAGCATTCCGGCTAATGAAACACTGAATATAAGACCAGCTTTATTTAACGCAACAGAAAATGAAAAGGACTTATATCTTAACCTACAAACAGTTAAAAAACAGTTCTTCTTCCTTCTCTCCCCAGACTTACATAATCCTGAAGCCTTATTCTGCCATCCTGGGGTGAGGGCTCCCCAATATACAAAAAACTTTCAGTGCTGCTAGAAAATTAAGACATCTTTCTGTCCAGTGATCTCCACCTTCCCCAGGATCTATACAATCCCATGTAATTACAGAGATTGAGCTGACCTGCTCAGTGATAGCACCCAGGGTCACTAAAAGGTGGACTCTTCTCCCTGAACCCCCACAGTCAGTCAGGTAAAAAGCATTTATTAAGCACCTCCTCTTTGAAGGGCAAGTCAATCAGTTAGCCTAGGTGAGTTTATACCTTAATAATAACAACAATCACAACAACGATAACATAACAGCTAAATGCCTACATGCAACCACAAAAGGGAGTTATCTATCCACCTGTGCAATTGTCTATAAGACATTAAGTGGAAAAGAGCAACAGGAGGCTGCTCACTTGTCCCTGGAACTATTTCTGTATGAACTCCACTGACAAAGATGAGAAGAATGAAATGATAATAATGATTTTAAAAACCTCTCAAAATCCATCCCATCACCATACCATGTAGGAGTAAAGGGGCATGAATGGCCACATGGAAAACTGCTCTCTACTTCAAACATTCTATCCAAATAAAAAATGGTACAAAATGTGACACTTTTAAAGGAGCTTAGCTTTAAATTCATTATCATCGCTCCTAAATCAATTAATAAACATTTATTAATTAAGCACCTACTATATACCAGGCACTGGACTAAGTGCTGGGGATACAAAAATAGTCAAAAGACAGTCCCTGCCCTCAAGGAGTTTACAATCTATCGAGGGAGACAAATGCAAACAAATTTATAAAAAGCAAGTTAGAGACAGGAGAAACAGGAAATAATTAGTGAAGGGAACACACTAGAATTAAGAGGAGGTGGGGGAGTCTTTCTGTAGAAGGTGGGATTTTAGCTGGAACTTGAGGAAATTGGGGGGATTAGGACAGCAAGTGGTGAATTGTGGGAACTGAGTGGACCACACTGACTCCATCTAGTGACTCCATTCTGGATCCAGCTCAGTTCCCTTTCTGTTCATTACGGGTCTAGTCCAGCTTCTGTCTTGCGAGAAAACTTTATTCACTTGTGGGAATCAAGAGAAAACCTTATTGCGTTGTTTGAACCTGGCCCCACCTGGCTGGGAAGCTGGAGCACCCCTAGCTGCTGCTTAGAGACCCTTAACCAAGGACCTCAGTTAAGCTGATCAGAAGCCTGGTCAGACCCAAAGATCGATGCAAGGAGTTTTCTCACCATTGTCCATCTCAAGCAGCCCGTGTGTCTCATCTGAAATCTGGCCCTGTATTGGTCAGCCTTTCCATTTCTTTGATTGAATACAGACACCTGGGGGGAGGGGGACACCCCTTTTTCTGATTTTGTGTCACTGAGCAATACTCACAAGATTGGTAACATGCATGCACCATTTGATTTGGAAAATCTAACCAAAATTCATTTATCTCCAGATAGAGCTGGATAGAGGATGAGAAGTTTTGGATTTTATCCTACAGGCAGTGAGGAGTTACTGAGGGATTGTGAGCAAAAGAGCTATCTGGTCAGACCTGGGCTTTAGGAAAATCCCTTTGGTGACTGAATAGAGGATGGATTAGAGTGGAGAAAGTCTTGTGGCAGGCAGACCTCCCCCCCCCCACCACCCTCAGGAGCTATTGCAGCAATCCAGGGGCAAGGTGATGAGGACCTGCACCAGGTGGGTGACAGTGTCAGAAAAAAATCTGGGAGGCTTATGAGGCAATATGAGTCAACAGTGTGAAATGATGTCCACCAAAGCTAAGGTGACCATAGGCCCTGCTAACAGAAGCAGAGTACCCCAAAAGGATGTGGTAATAGTTCTGATGTAGCCTGTTCTAATTAGATCCCATTTGGAGCATTGGGCTCAGTCTGTGTACCACATTTTAGGAAGGGCATTGATACTCCAGAGGTTATCCTTCCAGATGAGAGAAAGCAGGATGGTGAACAGCGCGCCATATGAAGATTGGCTGAAGAAATTGAATATCTCTCTGGCCTAAAAAGGCCCACCAGAGAGTAAAGGGATTCCCTCTAACTATGTATGGGTTTAGGGGCAAGCTGGTTATGCTTTCTGTTAGGTTTAGCAGAATTTATCTTGTATTTGATGTTTTATTAGCTTGAGTGCTTGCACAGTATCTGAGGACCTTTTTCTTTCTGTTGTGATGACCTATACAGGAATAAAGTTCTGATATTACTGGGGGAAACCCCAGGAGGGGCACAAGCCATGTCAAAAGATATTTAGAGAGAATCTCTAATAGTCCATACAAGTTCAGAGATTTGTGTCAGGGAAGATTTCAAAGAGGATACAGCCAAAAGTTGTGCAAGATGAGAAGGCACACACAAGTTGGGATGGGCGCTGTTCATCAATGACTGAAAATGTAAGCTTCTCCAGGCCAGCGACTGTCTCTAGTGCCTGGATGCTTTATAGATGCCTAGTGAATTGGAATGAATTGAATGAAATCACAGACTCATTGTGAATTATAGATAGGCATAAGAAATTCAGGGCTCACTGGGGAGGAAGGGGAATTTTTTAAAGAATGAAAACTGTTCTTCTGAAGGCCCAAACATTCCAATGGTCCCCACATGAGAGTAATTATGATATTAGTGTAAGGTTCTGATCCATGACCATGGATTCACAAGGAAGGTCTTGATTCTTTTAAATTAATCCAGGGAATATGGGAGTTGTATTCCCACATGGTCTCAAGTACCCAGCTATTCTTCACTTACTGGAGAAGAGTCCTCCCTCACACATAGCTAACCCTGTCTCTTGACTTAAATCATAGAATAGACTAGAAGCTTAGAGATGACAGGTATCTCAGCAGGGGGCATCAAGGCTAACCTGCTCCTGACTAGGAATCCACTCTATGACATCCCTATGAAGGACTTATTCAGCCTCTGCTTGGAGACCTCCATGGACATGTAATTGGAAAAAATACTATTAAAAACATTAATGGAGTGGAGGGCTAGGAATGTGACATTCTGGAGGGCAAAGGAGCTAGGATTACAACCAAGAATAACCTACCCAGCAAAACTGAGCATAATCCTTCAGGGAGGGAAATGGGCATTTAATTAAATAGGGGATTTTCAAGTATTCCTGATGAAAAGATGAGAGCTGAATAGAAAATTTGACTTTCAAATACAAGACTCAAGAAAAGCATAAAAAGGTAAACATGAAAGAGAAATCATAAGGGATTCAATTGTTTATGTACCTACATGGGTAAATGATGCTTGTAACTCCTAAGAACTTTATCATTATTAGAACAGTTGGAAGGAGCATACATAGAAAGAGGGCAGGGGTATGAGTGGACTATGTTGGGATGATTAAAAAATAAAATTAAAGGGTGAGAAAGAGGGCTACTCTGGGAGAAGGGGGAGGGCACAAGTAAGATGGGGTTAATTATCTCACACAAAAGGAAGAGCTTTCACAGTAGAGGGGAAGATGTGAGGGTGGCAGCTAATACTCTCATCAGAATTGGCTCAAAGAGGGAATAACACACTCAGTTGGGTATAGAAATCAATTTTGCCCTACAGGGAAGTAGGAGGGGAGGGGATCAGAGAAGGGAGGATTATAGAAGGGAGGAGGGATTGGGGGAGGCAGTGGTCAGAAGTAAAACAGACTTTTGAGGAGGAACAGGGTAAAGGGAGAGAGAGAGAGAGAAGGATAAACAGGGTAAAATAGGATGATAGGAAACACACAATTAGTGATCATAACTATGAATGTGAATGGGATAAACTCACCCATAAAATGGTAGTGAATAGCAGAATGGATTAGAAACCAGAATCCAACAACACACTTAAAAGAGACAAGAGACACACACTGAGAGAAATTAAGGTGTTTGAGGATAATCTATTATGCTTCAGCTGATGTAAAAAAAAAAAAAAAAAAAACAAAGGTAGCAATCGTGATCTCAGACAAGCAAAAGCAAAAATAGATCTAATTAAAAGAGATAAGCAGGGAAACTACATCTTACTAAAAAGAACCATAGACAATGAAGTAATATCAATACTAAACATATATGTGCCAAATGTTATAGTGTCTAAATGCTTAAAGGAAAAATTAAATGAGTTACAGGAGGAGATAGTAAAACTGTAATAGTGGGGGACCTCAACTTTTCCCTCTCAGAACTAGATAAATCTAATCACAAAATAAACAAGAAATAAATTAAGGAGATGAATATAATTTTAGAAAAGTTAGACATGATAGACTTCTGGATAAAACTGAATGGGAATAGAAAGAAATATACATTTTTTTCTCAGTGGTACATTGTACCTACACAAAGAATAACCATGTATTAGAGCATAAACCCCTCACAACCAAATGCAGAAAAGCAAAAATATTAAATGCATCCTTTTCAGATCATAATGCAACAAAAATTACATTCAATAAAGTGCTGTAGAAATACAGACTAGGGGCAGCTACGTGGTGCAGTGGATAGAGCACCAGCCCTGAAGTCAGGAGAAGCTGAGTTCAAATCTGGCCTCAGACTAAACACTTAACACTTCCTAGTTATGTGACCCTGGGCAAGTCACTTAACCCCAATTGCCTAAAAAGAAAAAGAAAAAAGAAAGAAATATAGACTAAAAATTAATTGGAAACTAAATAATCTAATCCTAAAGAATGAGTGGACCAAAGAACATATCATAGAAAAAGTCAATAATTTCATTAAAGAGAATGACAAAAATGAGACAACATACCAGAATTTATGGGATGCAGCTAAAACAGTACTTAAGAAAAATGTATATCTCTAAATGCATGTCAGTAAAAGGGAGAAAGAGTAGATCAATGAATTGAGCATGCAAATAAAAAAATTAGAAAAAGAAAAAATTAAAAATCCCCAATGCAACACCAAAATGGAAATCCTGAAAATCAAAGGAGAGATTAATAAAATTGAAAGTGAGAAAACCATTGAACTAATAAGTAAAACTAGGTGGAAAAATTGGGAAACTAATACACTGTTGGTGGAACTGTGAAGTGGTCCAAACATTTCAGAGAGTAATATGGAATTATGCCTAAAGAATTATAAAACTGTGTATGCCCTTTGACCTAGTAATACCACTATTAGGTCTATTTCCCAAGGTGATCAGGGGACAAGGAAAAGGACCTATATGTTCTAAAATACAGCAGCTTTCTTTGTGGTGGCAAAGAACTGGACATTGAGGGGACGCCAATCAATTGGGGAATGGTTAAATAATTTGTGGTATACAATTGTGATGGAATACTACTGTTCTGTAAGAAATGATGAGGGGGTTGATTTTAGAAAAACATGGAAAGACTTGCATGAAATAATGAAAAGTGAAATGAGCAGACCCAAGAGAATGTTGTATAGAGTAACAGCAATATTGTTCAAAGAATAACTGAATGACTAAGTTATTCTGAGTATTATAAATACTCAAAACAGCTACAATAAACCTATGAAGGAAGATGCTATCCACTTCCAGAGAAAGAACTGATAAATAGAAGTATTCATAGTATAGTTTTACATATATACATATATTATATGTAATATATATCTGTATCAAATGGTGGCCTTCTCTAGTGTGGGGTAGAGAGGGAGGGAGAGAGACAGTTCAGAACTTAAAATGTAACAAAAAAATTAAATTAACATTAAAAAAGAATTTAATAAAGAAAATTAGGAGCTGATATTATGTATTTTTTTTTTTTTTTTGCTTTTTGATGAGGCAGTTGGGGTTAAGTGAGTTGCTCAAGGTCACACAGCTAGTAAGTGTGCAGTATCTGAGGCCAGATTTGAACTCAGGTCCTCCCGACTCCAAGGCTAGAGCTTTATCCCCTGCACCACCTAGCTGCCCCTACGAGCTGATATTATGAAAAAAAACAATAAAACAGATAAACTATTGTTTAATTTTATTAAAAAACAGAAAGAGGATAAGTAAATTATTAGCATCAAAAAATGAAAAGGGTGAACTCACCACTAATGAAGAAGAAATTAAAGCAATTATTAGGAGCTATTTTCCCCAATTATATGTCAAATAAATCTGACAATCTTAGTGAAATGGATGAATATTTACAAAAATATAAATTGTCCAGATTAACAGAAGAGGAAACAGAATACTAATAACCTTATCTTAGATAAAGAAATTGAATTAACTATCAATGAGCTCCCTAAGAAAAAATCCCCAGGACCAGATGGATTCACATGTGAATTCTAACAAACATTTAAAGAACAATTAACTTCAATACTATATAAACTGTTTGGAAAAATAGCCAAAGAAGGAGTCCTACCAAATTCCTTTTGCAGCACAAATAACAGTGCTAATATCTAAACCAGGAAGACCAGAATAGAGAAAGAAAACTATGGACCAATTTCCTTAATGAAAATTGATGCACAAATTTAAATAAAATACTAGCAAGGAGATTATAGCAATATATCACAAGGATCACACACTATGACCAGGTGTAATTTATACCAGGAATGCAGGGCTGGTTCAATACTAGGAAAACTGTCAATGTAATTGACCATATCAATAACAAAATCAACAAAAATCATGTGATTATCTCATTGGATGCAGAAAAAACTTTTGACAAAATATAATACCTATTCCTATTAAAAAAAAAAACACTGGAAAGCATAGGAATAAATGGAACTGTCCTTAAAATGATAAGTAGTATCTACCTAAAACCACCAGCAAGCATTTTATGTAATGGGTATAAGTTAGAAACCTCAATAAGATCATGGGTGAAGCAAAGACATCCATTATCATCGCTATTATTCAATATTGAATAGAAATGCTATAGCAATAAGAGAAGAAAAAGAAATTAAAGGAATTAGAAATAAGCAATGAGGAAACAAAACTCACTCTTTGCAGATGATAGGATGGTATACTTAGGCAATCCTAGAGAATCAACTGAAAAACTAGTTGAAACAATTAACAACTTCAGCAAAGTTGCAGGATATAAAATAAACCCACAAAAGTCATCAACATTTTTATATATTGCCAACAAAGTTCAGCAGGAAGAGATAGAAAGAGAAATTCCATTTAAAGTAACTGTAGACAATATAAAATACTTGGGAGTCTACCTGCCTAGACAAACCCAGGAACTATATGAACACAATTACAAAACACTTTTCACACAAAGAAAGACAGATCTAAACAATTGTTTGTTTGTTTTTTTTTAGTGAGGCAACCAGGGTTAAGTGACTTGCCCAAGGTCACACAACTAGTATGTGTCGAGTGTTTGGTCTGAGGCTGGATTTGAACTCAGGTCCTCCTGCCTTCAGGGCCGGTGCTTTATCCACTGCGCCACCTAACTGCCCCAGATCTAAACAATTGAAGAAAGATTAATTATTCATAGGCAGACTGAGCCAACATAATAAAAATGACAATTCTACCAAAATTAATCTACTTCTTCAGTGCCATCCCAATCAAACAACCAAAAAATATTGTATAGGGCTAGAAAAAATAATAACAAAATTACTCTGGAAAAACATAAGGTCAAGAATATCAAGGGAATCAATGAAAAAAATGTGAATTAGCAAATGTGGACTAGCAGTTCCAGATTTCAAACTGTATTACAAAGCAGTAATCATCAGAACTATCTGATACTGGCTAAGAAATAGAGCGGTGGATCAGTGAAATAGGTTAGGTATACAAGATACTACTGTGCAAATGACCATAATAATCTAATGTTTGATAAACCCAGAGATCCAAGATTTTGGGAGAAAAACTCACTGTTTGACAAAAATTGCTGGAAAAACTGGAAAGCATTTTGCCAGAAACTAGCTATAAATTAACATCTCATACTGTATACCAAGATAAGGTCAAAATGGGTACATGAATTAGACATAAAGGATGATATCATAAGCAAATTAGGGGAACATGAAATACTATCAAATCCATGGATGAGAGAAGAATTTATGACAAAACAAGAAATAGAGAACATTATGGGAAATAAAATGGATCATTTTGATTATGCTAAATTAAAAAGATTTTCCACAAACAAATACAATGCAGCCAAGATTAGAAATAAAGCAGAAAAATGGGGGGGGATTTTACAAATTTCTCTGATAAAGGCCTCATTTCTCAAATATATAGAGAACTGAGTCAAATTTATAAGAATTCAAGTCATTCCCCAACTGATAGATAGTTAAAGGACATGAACGGGCATTTTTCAGAAGAAAAAATCAAAGCTATCTATAGTTACATGAAAAAATGCTCTAAATCACTATTGATCAGAGAAATGCAAATTAAAACAACTCTGAGGTACTACTTCACAACTATCAGATTTGCTAATATGACAGAAAAAGAAAATGATAAATGTTGGTGGGGATGTGGAAAAATTTGGACACTAATGCACTGTTGGTGGAGTTGTGAACTGATCTAATCATTCTGAAGAGCAATTTGGAACTGTGCCTATATGTAGCTATAAAACTGTGTCTGTCCCTTGACCTAGCAATACCTCTACTAGGCCTGTATCCTAAAGAGATTTTAAAAAGGAAAAGGACCTATGTGTACAAAAATATGTATAATATCTCTTTTTGTGGTGGCAAAGAATTGGAAATTGAGGGGATGTCCATCAATTGGAAAATGGCTGAACAAGTTGTGGTATGTGATTGTGATGGAATACTATTGTGAGATAAGAAATAATAAGCAGAATGGTTTCAGAAAAACCTGGAAAGACTTACATGAACTAATAATGCAGAGTGAAGTGAGCAGAACCGGGAGAACACTGTATCTAGTAACAGCAATATTGTACGATGATCATCTATGAATAACTTAGCTATTCTCAGCAATATGACGATCTCAGAAAATTCTGAAAATGCTATCTGCCTCCAGAGAAAAAAGTGATGTAG
Source organism: Vombatus ursinus (assembly GCF_900497805.2). Classification (NCBI taxonomy): domain Eukaryota; kingdom Metazoa; phylum Chordata; class Mammalia; order Diprotodontia; family Vombatidae; genus Vombatus; species Vombatus ursinus. The sequence goes on along the minus strand of NW_020954597.1, from coordinate 1,522,192 downwards.
TCTGAATGCAGATCAAAGCATTTTTTAACTTTATTTTTTGGTGGGGTTTTTTTGGTCTGTGTTTTTGTTCAATTCAACTGCTATGTGCCTTGGACTTTGTAGCCTTGGCATTTTTTCTTTCTATCGGGATTTCATTTTCTATATTCAGCAGTTCTGGGCCATTCTTTTCTATTATTTCCTTTATTACAGTTTTGTTGTTTTGTTTTTGTTTTTGTTTTCTTTTGTCCCGGCATTTGTTCTTCCGGGAGACCTTTGATCCTTAGGTTGTCTGTGCATAGCCTGTCTTCGAGTTCAATATATTTTGCCTCCATATTTTCTTTCAATGTTGTTTTTTGCTTCTCTTCTTCGAGGTTGTCCTTCACTTCTGTGTATACGAATTCCCAATCTATTGTTCCCCCTTTTGTTTCTTTGGTGAGGCTTGCCATGGCAGATTCCAGATTTTCTGTTCTGCCCATTACTTTTGCTGGGCAGGCCATATATTCTGCTGTCGTGATTCTTACTTCTCTTTTAAATCGCTCAGGAACAGTGTGTTGTGGTTCTATGTTCTCTTCTGTCTCATCAGGTGTTGGATCATTTTCCTTTATTTTGGAGTGTTTATTCATAGATACTTGAACTCATTTACTAGATCCTTCAATTGTTACTCTTTTTCCCGTTTATTTATCTTTTTATATTCAAGGTCTTTGAGGTTTATCCTTCTTGAAATCTTTGATACTTTCAGTCTCCCCCACTCCCCTATTTTCCTTTCCCACTCCTTCTGTTCCTTAGTTCTGTGGCCTAGTACTGGCAGTTCAGAGCTTTGTGGTGTTGTTGTTTCTGGGTTGTAGCCCCCAGTAGGCTTTTGCTCCTGAAGGGCTGTGTCAAGACCATAGCAAACTTCCACAGCCTGGAGCCAGGGCCTCTATGGCACTGGAAAGAGGGAGGAGGGAACAGGGTTCAGGAGTGGGTTTTGATGTAAGCCTGTGTTATGTCCTTGGGTCTGCTGGTGTGGTCTTACTGCTGATAGGGTCTCACTGCTGATAGGGTGGGAGGTAATGCTGAGTGAGCTCAAGATCAGTGACCATCAGTTCCTGGCTTTGTTTTGCTTTTTTTTTTAACTTTCTTTTGGATTCTGGATGTCCTTGACCATAGAAACAGCTGAAGGTACTTTACTTGTGGTGCATAATTTCTATTTTGGAGAGATTTGAGAGGTCATGGAGATTGGTAAAAATGTCTAGTTCACCATGTTGTTGCTCAGGTCTCTCTAAGCCTTCTCTTCTTCAGTGCAAACACCTCCAGTTTTTGCAACGGATCCTCCAGTGGCATAGTCTCTGGAGGTTGCCCTCCCTGCACATGGTTCAGCTTAACGTTGTCCTCCCTAAAATGTAAGATACTCTCATTTCTGTTCTTGTTATTTATGTACGACTCACACTCACTCTTGGAAGCTTGTTGAGGGAAGAGTCCAAGTCATTTTTTCATCTATGTACCCCCTGACTCTAGCAAAGGTTCAGTCACATACTAAGTACCTGGAGGAGTTTCTCTTTGTTTCAGTTCATCAGATTATAGGATAAGAGATTTAGTGACGGAAGGAATTTTCAGTTCAACCTATTCCAACCCCTTCATCTTAAAAAGATGAAGAAGCCCAGAGGAGTGTGGTTGCCTAACACAAGTAACAGATCTTGGATTTGACCCCAGGGCCGGTTTCAACCCCAGATCTAATGCTTCTTTCACTGTGCAGTGTTGAAATTTAAGAATTATATATCTGGATGAATTAAACTTGTTCTTCCCTCCTGAGTTAGTGTCTTATGAATTCTGTCTCTTCAATTATTTACCACCACCACCCCTGGTTTTCAATACTTCTGGAAAGTTTTCTTTTACAATTTCTTGCAACACAGCAGTGAGATGATGTCCTTCTTTACTCTTTTCCAGAAGCTAATTCTTATATTTTTTGCTTTTTGATTTAGTCCAGAGCCATCACTTTCCATTGTCTGCCTTCCCAATCTTTGCTCACTAGAATGATTTTGTGGGCTTGCATTTTGGCAGGATGCTAATTTTTTTTAAAAAAATAATTTATTTATTTTGAGTTTTCAACATTCACTTCTATAAGATTTTGAGTTTGAAATGTTCCCCCCCCCTCCTTCTCCCTCCCCAAGGCAGCATGTAAGCTGATATAGGCTCTACTTACACATTCATATTAAGCATATTTTCACATTAGCCATGATGTAAGGAAGAATTAGAACTAATGAGAGGAACCACGAGAAAAAAGAAATAAAACAAAACAACAAAAGAAAAGGAGAGCAAATAGTCTGCTTTGATCTGCATTCAAACTCCATAGTTCTTTTTCTAGATGTTGACAGCGTTTTCCATCTTGAGACTTTCGAAGATGTCTTGGATCCTTGAATTGCTGAGAAGAGCCAAGCCTACCAAAGTCAGTCTTCGCACAATGTGGCTGTTACTGTGTATGATGTTCTCCTGGTTCTGCTCACTTCTCTCAGCATCAGTCCATACAAGTCTTTTCAGGTTTTTCTGAAGTCTGCCTGCCCATCATTTCTTATAGCACAATAGTATTCTATTACATTCATATACTACAACTTGTTCAGCCATCCACAATTGATGGGCATCCTCTCAATTTCCAATTCTTGGCCACTACAAAAAGAGCTGCTATAAATATTTTTGTACATGTGGTCCTTTTCCCATTTGTAAGATCTCCTTGGGATACAGCCCTTGAAGTGCTACTGCTGGGACAATGGGTGTGCACAACTTTATAGCCCGCTGGGCATAGTTCCATATTGCTCTCCAGAATGGTTGGATCAGTTCACAACTCCACCAACAATGCATTAGTGTTCCAATTTTCCCACATCTTCTCCAACATTTTCATTTTCCTGTTTTGTCATGTTAGCCAGTCTAACAGGTGTGATGTGGTACCTCACAGTCATTTTGATTTGCATTTCTCTAATCAATAGTGATTTAGAGCATTTTTTCATATGACTATAGATAGCTTTAATTTCTCCCACTGAAAACTGCCTATTCATATCCTTTGACCATTTATCAATTGGGGAATGACTTGTATTCTTATAAATTTGACCCTGTTTTCTATATATTTTAGAAATGAGGCCTTTATCAGAGACAATGGCTGTAAAAATTGTTTCCCAGCTTTCTGCTTCCCTTCTAATCTTAGTTGCATTAGTTTTGTTCGTACAAAAACTTTTTTAATTTAAGGCAATCAAAGTCATCCATTTTGCATTTTATAATGTTCTCTATCTTTTGTTTGGTCATAAATTCTTCCCTTCTCCATAGATCTGACAGGTAAACTATTCCTTGTTCTCCTAGTTTGCTTATAGTATCACTTTTTACATCTAAATCATGTACCCATTTTGACTTTATCTTGGTATAGGGTATAAGATGTTGGTCTATGACTAGTTTCTGCCATACTATTTTCCAGTTTTCCCAGCAGTTTTTGTTAAATAGTGATTTCTTATCCCAGAAGCTGGAGTTTTTGGATTTATCAAATAGTAGATTATTATAGACATTGACTGTTGTGTCTTGCATACTTACCCTGTTCCACTGATCCACCATTCTATTTCTTAGCCAGTACTAAGTAATTTTGATGATTGCTGCTTTATGATACAATTTAAGATCTGGTACAGCTAGGCCACCTCCCCTTGCATTTATTTTCATCAGTTCCCTTGATATTCTGGACCTTTTGTTCTTCCAGATGAATTTTGTTATTGTTTTTTCTAGCTCTTTAAAATAACTTTTTGGTAATTTGATTGATATGGCACTGAATAAGTAAATTAATTTAGGTAGAATTCTCATTTTTATTATTTTAGCTCAGCCTACCCATGAGCAACTGATATTTTTCCAATTCTTTAGATCTGACTTTATTTGTGTGAAAAGTGTTTTGTAGTTGTGTTCATATAGTTCCTGAGTTTGTTTTGGTAGGCAGACTCCTAAATATTTTATAATGTCTACGGTAACTTTAAATGAAATTTCTCTTTCTATCTCTTGCTGTTCAGCTTTATTAGTAATATATAGAAATGCTGATGATTTATGTGGATTTATTTTATATCTGCAATGTTGCTAAATTTGTTTATTTTTTCAAGTAATTTTTTACTTGATTCTTTAGGATTCTCTAAGTATACCATCATATCATCTGCAAAAAGTGATAGCTTTGTTCCTTCTTTGCCTATTCTAATTCCTTCAATTTCTTTTTCTTCTCTTATTGCTATAGCTAACATTTCTAGTACAATATTGAATAACAGTGGTGATAATGGACATCCTTGTTTCACCCCCAATTTTATTGGAAATGCTTCTAACTTATCCCCATTACATATAATCCTTGCTGAAGGTTTTATGTAGATGCTACCTATCATTTTAAGGAAGGCTCATTTATTCCTATGCTCACTAGTATTTTTAGTAGGAATGGGTATTATATTTTGTTAAATGCTTTTTCTGCAGCTATTGAGATAATCATATGATTTGTGTTAGTTTTGTTATTGATATGGCCAATTATATTGATAGTTTCCTAATATTGAACCAGCCCTGCATTCCTAGTATAAATCCTACCTGGTCATAGTGTATTATCCTCAAGATTAGTTGCTGTAATCTCTTTGCTAATATTTTATTTAAATTTTTTTGCATCTATATTCATTAGGGAAATTGGTCTATAATTTTCTTTCTCTGTTTTGGTTCTTCCTGGTTTAGGTATCAGCACCATATTTGTATCATAAAAAGAATTTGGTAGGACTCCTTCTTCACCTATTTTCCCAAATAGTTTATGTAGTATTAGAATTAATTGTACTTTAAATGTTTGATGGAATTCACTTGTAAATCCATCTGGCCCCAGAGATTTTTTCTTAGGGAGCTCATTAATGGTTTGTTCAATTTAGTTTTCTGAAATAGGGTTGCTTAAGTATTTTATTTCCTCTTCCTTTAATCTGGGCAATTTATATTTTTGTAAACATTCATCCATTTCACTAAGATTGTCAAATTTATTGGCATACAGTTGAGCAAAATAGCTCCCAATTATCATTTTGATTTCCTCTTCATTGATGGTGAATTCACCTTTTCCATTTTTGGTGCTAGTAATTTGGTTTTCTTCTTTCTTTTTTTAAATTAAATTAACCAAAAGTTTATCTATTTTATTGGTTTTTTCATAAAATCAGCTCTTAGTTTTATTTATTAGCTCAATAGTTTTCTTAATTTCAATTTTATTAATCTCTCTTTTGCTTTTCAGAATTTCTAATTTGGTATTTAATTGGGGATTTTTAATTTGTTCTTTACTTGCATGCCCAATTCATTGACCTCTTCTTTCTCTATTTTATTCATGTAAGCATTTAGAGATATAAAACTTCCCCTAAGAACTGCTTTCATTACATCCCATAAGTTTTGGTATGTTGTCTCATTATTGTCATTCTCTTGAATGAAGTTATTGATTGTTTCTATGATTTGTTGTTTGACCCTTTCATTTTTAAGATTAGATTATTTAGTTTCCAATTATTTTTAATCTATCTTTCCATGGCCCCTTATTACATGTAATTTTTATTGAATTATGATCTGAAAAGGATGCATTTAATATTTCTGCCTTTCTGCATTATATTGTGAGGTTTTTATGCCCCAGAACATAGTCAATTTTTGTGTAGGTGTCATGTATAACCAAGAAAAAGGTATATTCCTTTCTATCCCCATTCAATTTTCTCCAAAGGCCAACCATATCTAACTTTTCTAAAATTCTATTCATCTCCTTAACTTCTTTCTTGTTTAGTTTGTGGTTAGATTTATCTAGTTCTCAGAGGAGGAAGTTGAGGTCCCCCACTAGTATAGTTTTGTTATCTCTTTCTTCCTGTAACTCCCTTAATTTCTCCTCCAAGAATTTGGATGCTATACCATTTGCATATATGTTTAGTAATAATATTACTTCATTCTCTATGGTATCTTTTAGCAGGATGTAGTTTCCTTCCTTATCTCTTTTAATTAGATCTATTTTTGCTTTTGCTTTGTCTGAGATCAGGATTGCTACCCCTGCTTTTTTTTTTTTAACTTCAGCTGAAGCATAATATATTCTGCTCCAACTACCTTTACTCTGTTTGTATCCCTCTGCTTCAAATGTGTTTCTTGTAAACAACATATTGTTTACAATTATGATTTTTAATATGCTCTACTATCTGCTTCCATTTTATGGGAGAGTTCATCCCATTCACATTCACAGTTATGATTACTATCTGTGTCTTTTTCTCCATCCTATTTCCCCCCTGTTTATGCTTTTCTCTCTCCTTTCTCTCTTTCCCTCCTCACTAGAGTTTTGCTTTCAACCACCACCTCTCTCAGTCTGCCCTCCCTTCTATTAGTCCCCTCTCTTTCCTTTCCCTTTACCCTTACTACTTCTTCCTTCCCTTCTATTCACCCCCTCCCTTTTCTTTTTCCTTTCCCCTCCTACTTCCCATAGGGTAAGTTAGATTTCTATATCTGATTATGTTGTTCCCTCTTTGAACCAAATCTAATGAGAGTAAGGTTCAAACAATGCTCATCTCTCTCCTTTCTTTCCCTCTACTTTAATAGGTTTTTGTGCCTTTTCATGTGATGTAATTTACCCTTATCTGCCTCCTCCTTTCTTCTTCTCCCAGTACAATTCCTTTTCACCATTTAATTAGATTTTTTATCATTACTTCAAAGTCAACTTATACCCACATCCTCTGTCAATGTATACCCCTTTTAAATGTCATAATAACAATACAGTTCTCAAGAGTTACAAGTGTCATCTTCCCTTGTAGGGATGTAAACAATTTGCTCTTATTAATAACATGTTGTTTTTTCTTTCTTGTTTACCTTTTTATGCCTCTCTTGAGTCTTGCACTTGAAGATCAAATTTTCTGTTGAGCTCTGGTCTTTTCTTCAGGAAGGTCTGGAAGTCCCCTATTTTGTTGAATGTCCATCTCCTCCCCTGAAAGATTATGCTTAATTTCACTGGGTACTTGATTGTTGGTTGTAATCCAAGCTCTGTTGACTTATGGGATATCGTATTCCACATCCTCAGATCTTTTAATGTAGAAGCTGCAAAGTCCTGTGTAATCCTGACTGTGGTTCCTTGATATTTAAATTGTTTCTTTCTGGTTGCTTGCAGTATTTTCTCTTTGACCTGGTAATGTTGGAATTTGGCTACATTATTCCTTGGTGTTTTCAATTTGGGATCTCTTTCAGGGGGTGATAGGTGGATTCTTTCGATGATTATTTTATCCTCTGGTTCTAGTACCTCAGGGCAGTTTTCCTTGATGATTTCCTGAAAGATGCTGTCTAGGCTCTTTTATTCATCATGGTTTTCAAGTAAACCAATAATTTTTAAATCATCTCTCCTGGACCTATTTTCCAGGTCAGTTGTTTTACCAGTGAGGTATTTTATGTTTTCTTCTATTTTTTTCATTCTTTTGTTTCTGTTTAACTGATTCTTGATCTCTCATAGAGTCATTAGCTTCCACTTGCCCAATTCTAATTTTTAATGAATTGCTTTCTTCTTTTAGATTTTGTAACTCCTTTTCCATTTGGCCCATTTTACTTTTTTTTTTTTTTGGTGAGGCAATTAGGGTTAAGTGAGTTGTCCAGAGTCACACAGCTAGTGAGTATTATGTGTCTGAGGCTGGATTGAACTCAGGTTCTCCTAACTCCAGGGCTGGTGCTCTATCCACTGCACCACCTAGCTGCCCCAGCCCATTTTACTTTTTAAGGAGTTCTTTTCTTCAGTGAGTTTTTGTGCCACATTTTCTATTTGGCCAACTTTTTTTTTCCATTTAAAAAAAATATTTATTTATTTATTTATTTTAACATGTGTTTTTAAAACTTTGGGTTACAAATTTTCTCCCTCCCTCCCTCCCCACACACCCTCATTGAAAAGGCAAGCATCTTGATACTGGTTATAGATGTGTAGTCATGCAAAACACTTCCATAGTAGTCATGTTGTAAAAAACTAATCATATTTCCCTTCATCCTATCCTAACCCCCATTTATTCTATTCTCTCTTTTTACCCTGTCTCTCCTCAGAAGTGTTTGCTTTTGATTATCCCCTCCCCCAATCTACCCTCCCCTCTATAAACCCCCTGCTCTCTTGTCCCCTTCCCCCCTTATTTCCCTGTAGGGTAAGATAGATTTCCATACCCCATTGTGTATGTTATTCCCTCCTTAAGCCAAATCCTATGAGAATAAGATTCACTCATTCCCTCTCACCTTCCTCTATTTCCCCTCCACTGTAAAAGTCTTTTCTTGTCTGTTTCATGTGAGATAATTTACCCCATTCTACTTCTCCCTTTCTCCTTCTCCCAGTATAATCCTCTCTCACCCCTTAATTTTATTTTCCAGATATCACCCCTTCATCTTCAACTCACCCTGTGCCCTCTATCTATCTATCTATCTATCTATCTATCTATCTATCTATCTATCT